>NC_071334.1:49719641-50025377 GCF_027744825.2 Synchiropus splendidus | reverse complement strand
TCTCAGTCAGTCACTAGCAGTAGCTCAGGTTTGACAGGATCAAATGTATATTCACGCACCATTAACAATGTTGAATCATCAGCAATTTTGCCACCACACAGTGAAAGTGTATATTTTCCTCAGCTCGGCAAACCGCGGTGCATGAGCATCAGCACCCTTGCCACCAACAATCACAAGGCAACAGAGGAGCGGCAAGCCATGCCAAGAGCTTTACTATCCACCAATATGGCCGTCCTGAGACTAGCCGGAGCTAGGGCCTTATGATTTCTGAACTCACAGCATCGAGGAAAGAATCTCGGAATATGCATATAAAAATGGAACCTCCTGTTTAAAATAATTTGCCTGAAACTTTTTAGGGTGGATGAGGAACACGCCGTTGGGGAAAATTGCACAGAGGACCGCAAATGTGGAGGGCACAGCAAGTCTACTACACAGACCGAGACCCCTCTGTTTGAAACATAATGCAACCATGGCGCAGATCTACCCCTGACAGTGAAAGAGTCCGACACTTTGTTAACACAGGGTAGGGTACGCTAGCGTTCACCACTGTTAGGCGTCAATGGATTCCCCTGAACAGCGGCGGCATCCTTTTCAGCGGCAGAACTTCATAGGAGCAGACACTACAGCAGTGACAAAGTCTTACTGAAGATATTCGAAAACAAATGATTTGAAGTGGATATGTAAATAAGAACAATGGCTCGCACACACTCAACAACTGTGGTGGGGAAAGTTCAACACGCTGCACCAAACTCTGCAGAGACTGCAGAAGGAGCACTGAAGTGGATACAATTAAAGGAGTGAGTTGTTCTCGAAAGGCTCTCACAAAAAATGACTAAAAATGCCTGAAAGCTGACAACCGTGTAGTCGCTGTCTTGAAGACAGAGCAGATCACAAAGACTATTGAGTCTCAGAGCTTACAGGGTTTCCACCACATGTTAATGAGCATGGCGCAGCACCACGACTTAAATGAGAGCCTTCTGAAAAATTATCTCTCTGAAATCTCACGCGATCAAACAGATTTAAATGAAGTGGAAACATCAAAAACTGACACAAACTGACACATAACACATCATGGAGGACGTGATGGATTTTGCTGTGTCATTTGCAGATAAATTCATAAAGAAACATCACAATGACTAAAGTCCGTTGGTCGCAGAGTTGTGCATGATGATGTTGTGTGTTGTGTGATGAGACAGACAACGTTTACTTCTGATTAAAAACAAGCATTTTTACTGTCACCAATTCAGTAAACAACAAAACATTCCTGTCTTCTTGTGTTCTTCTCTCCCGTGTTCCACTCCCTTGTTTATTTTTTATTACTATGTTGTTTAATGTTACAGGTGGAGGGGTGTTGGGTTGTAGCGGTTCCGCCACAGTTTCAAAACATCAGAGCGGAAACCCTGTCTTAACTTCTTTCAGTCACCTTTGAAGGAGTCTGATATGTCAGGCTGTTGCCAAACAGCTGTATGATGCAGTACTGAGATTGAAAACTAAAAACTAAAACTAAATGTATTTTAGCTGTGTCTAGGAGTAAATAAAAACAGTATTTGGTACTAAAATAACAGTTAAGCATTGTAAAAATACAATTCCCACAAGTGAAAAAAGGAAAAAAAACAGCTTTTATAGGACTCTACAGAGCCAAAATGTACACATGGTCAGAATATTTCCATTCATGAGCCCACCAACACCAAAAACATGCTGCTCAACATCTGAGAGATTAAAATGGAAGCAGCTGCCATTCATTGGACTCTTAAGAGCCTTTCCTTTCGGCACGTGCGAGGCGGTAGCCATCGAGTTAACATCTCCCAGAGCTTAAAACGGCTTGAATTTACTTGCTCTTTCACCTCTGTGAGGAGTCATTTCACGACGAAGAGACGCAGACTAAGCCGCATGTTGTCACCAACCTCATCCTTGCATTTAACCTGGTTGGACTGCAGATGAGAGAGTGCCCTCTGGAGCTGTTGTGGTTATTAGAAACTGGACCGAGGGCATAACAACGACAGAAGAGCAACCTCATGAAACCATAGCCTTTTACATCCTTCAGCATCTGGCAATCTTGCACCTCAGTGATGAAGAAAAAGGGAAAGACAACACAGTCCCATTAGCAGCAGCGAAGAGAAAAACAAAATCAATACATACAAGACAGAAACACATCTTAAATAAATGATCTAATTCAACAGATCAAAATGCAATTTTAATAGTCAATAAATCAATGCACATGAAACAAAATCAATAGAATCTATTCAAGGACTATGAAGAAAAACATCCTCGGAAATCTAAATGGCAAAAACTCACGCTGTAGCTCATCATTTTCAGAGTGAATATAGGCCACACCATGGTGGAATGAACATCTTCATGTCCCAGACGTATTAAAGCGAATGGAAAGCAAATTATATGTTGAAGACTGCAGGGGACGCAAACTCAGCCCAGGGTTGTACAGAGGTACGTTCAGCGACACAGTTGCAGGTACAATTGATTGCTTCTCCTCTTTGTCCTCGTCGTCATTGACTTTTAATTGAAGCCACCCCCATCCTCTCCCTGTCTCTCTCTCTCACACACACACACACGCACCTCCTCGCTCCTTTCCGAGAGACAGAGACAGGGCATTGATGAGCAAACCTTTGATCTCGCTGACAGCCTCTGCCCCACCTTTCTTCCTTCTCCCTCCTCACTACGGAGGAGCTGTCTGACTTCTGAAGACGGGCTTTCTCTTCGCTGCCCTCGTCTCAGACTATGGTATCAGCGGGCGCTTTCATCCTTACAGTTTCAATGTGTACACTGTGTATGAATCAAGGAAGGAACCGCCCTGATCTCGGATCTCTCAAAACATTCCTCCATATCTGTTGATTTAAAACCAGCCCTCAATTCTGTCAGGAGGGGCCACTTCAAGTCAGCCTTCACCAAGACACATATCTAAGTAACTTTCTCGTACACTGTGATTCCAAGAGAAAACATAGACCAATAATTAAATGAAGTAAAGTGATATACTTGATGGAGTGTCAGTGTCATTTCCCCCCTCTGGCTGCGTCTTCATTATCTTCCAATGAAGTGAAGAGACGACTAGATAATGCGTCGGCAACAGAATGAGCCAAGCCCTCTCCGTCCCTCATGCCACTGAATATTCAATTAAATTGGTCGTCTTCTCGCACTGTTTATGATGATGAATTTGCACGGCGCTAATTTCTTCATGTCATAGACTCAGGGGAGAAAGATAAGGAGTCGAAGGATGGCAAGGAGCAGGCCAGATGATTGGATGGCGTGTTGCCATGAGAAATACTTGTAGAGGTTAACAGTGCAAGGAAGGACACAACGTTCTGACTGAGTGAGATGTTCCAGGGCCAAAACGTCGGAGGTCGAAGATAAATCACACAAAGCAGCTGTGGAATGGTTCACAGTTTGCCGTGGATAGTGGAAATGTAAAGAGGACGGACATTTATCAAACTGGTCATTTTTGCAGAAGAACGCCTCTTACAGCTCTGGGTTTGAGTCCATGAGAGGAACTCATTTCCAGAGTGGCGTAGAATTCATTGTAAAAATGGCAAACAAAGCAGTGAAACGTTCTTCTCACTAGACTGATGAATACATTTGCATGCTGACACATAAAAGACTTGGGAAGGACACTCGGATACGTTCTTGGAAACGCACCTACTCATGAGGACATTTTCTTTGCTGGGAGGAGATAAAGCCTCAATTTGAGGATTAAAACGGGGTCAATATAATTGGGTTTAGGTTTCGATCATTGTCCTGGTGAAGCTTTAGCCATTTGTTTTGGGTGGTTAGGTTTAGGGTGGAAGTCAATGACGTGTACCCACAAAACACACAAATGTGTGAGTGTGTGTTCTGAACTCTAAATGTTTCACATTACAAGCAAATTATTTATTACAGAAATCAAAACGATAAACACACTCCGCAGTCTCCTGACACAGTCAGTAAGACTAGATAATTGCTCTCTTCCAAAGACATTTCATGAAGAACTAAATAAACCCAAAACTAGTTCAATAGCCAATTTGGTGAAATAAATTAACCTCGTCAGCTCCTCAACTTTGACAGTACCAGCAAGTGTTTGCACTGAATTTACTTTGATTCATTGTTCTCACTTAAAATAAGCTCAAACATATTTCACCATTCAAGTTTCAACAACACAAATGCAACTGTAACTCACACAGCCAGCAGTTCAGTTGGAGTTAAAGCTGGCTTTTTAAAGTGTCACATACTCAAGACCGATTTTGCCACACGAGTGAAACAACCCTGAAGCTAAAAAAGAACAAAATCCATTATTCATGCATTATAATCAAGACAAGCAGAATAGAAACAAGATGTTTGGTACTGTTCTTCCCGCAATACAGATTTGGGGATTCAAGAGTGTAAAATTGACACCCCTTAGATACCTTATAAAAGCCTTATTTTACTACAGCTGTGCTGATGAGAACTCTATGCCACATCCTTTCAGCGCCTCAGTCACACTTATATCGGTAGCTCTTTCTCCATCAACCAGAGCCAGATCTCCCTGATGGATCCCTCCATTCTACAGAGAAATTACTATCCTAAACTGAAGCAGACCAGTGGGTCAGAAATCACTGCTTTACAGTGGACTAGTCCAAGTTCCACCCAAAGTCTTTAATCTGCAAACAGCATGTACGGACTGACAAACATAGCATGTGTGATTGTAGTGTTGCAAATATAATCTAAATTAATAGAAAGAAAGAAATTGTTGTAAACACTTTAAAATTGTTAAATTTGTAAGCTTGTTTTTTTATTTTATTTTTATAATACTTTTGATGTTGCGATGGTCATGTAGCCTCAGCCATTACTTCTCTTACTGTGGAATGTACGCCAGTGGTCACACAGTAACACTTTAGTTGTACGTGAAATTCAGAATGTATATATAAATACATTGTCTCTCACACAGCGATGTACCTCAGTAGTACCTATAAGCCTCACGTTGGCTATTTTGAATGGCATTCAACTTACATCTGGTTGGCCGGGACCGATCCCGGTCGTAAGTCGGATATTACTTGTATCTGCATTATCTTCTCTCCTTTTTTTGTTGGATTAAACTTTCAAGGAACTTGTTGATTCACCTCTGCTGGCGACAAGGTGTGGTCGGGTGAGCTGTCAAGCTAAAGCCACAAACCCCGCCTTCATTACCTCTCACCGAATCCTTTTTTTGTCTTAGTTCTGTTAAGAACAATGACGATATGACTTGTCGACAAACCTGTCAGCGACTCATTTAATTGACAATTCTAGTTAACTAGTCATTCCACCCTTTGTATGACTAACCTCCCCCCCCTAAGTTTCGAGGTTCCAGACCACCTTTCACATTGCATCAAGTATAAAGTACAAAAGTACAAAACGTTTTCCTTCCCATGCTGCGTTCAAGGCAAGAGGAAACCCTGTGCAACAATGTGTCGATCAAAAGTAGGGCCATCGTATGCCTGACCCAACCCCAACGCCCATGTTTCTTTTACACAACATGCTGCCCACGAGATATGAAACAGAAAGCGGCATATCCTTTGAAAGCCTAATACGTTGACACGCTTTCCAAAGACAATATGTCATACAGACTTCTCTCCAGTCTGCAGCCCTCTTCATATGTCCGGCCAGAATGTGTGACTTGAGTTCCACAAGCAACAGACTTCAGTCATCTTGCGGTTTCTTTCAGGATTTTTTTTTTCATGAAAAAACACGGCGAGAACCGCCACGTTCATATCCATCTCCATGATACGCTACGTGTCATCCGATTGTTTCAATGTTTTTACGTCGCTTAAATACATTCAATCATGTGAGACTTCACTTTTAAGAAGTGACCATTTTCTCAAGGTGTGTGCGCTGTCCACATGTAACAGAAACCCTGAGGTGGTATAATTTGGCGAGTTTGTTGATCAGCTGCTTCCAAACTGCCACCTGGAACGATGAAAATACGTGAGGGTGGTTCGGGGCTGGGCAGCCAGCTACTAGAAGTGATCTGGTGTTCAAGTCATGTTCCAGGGCCAACCTCTGGTGCTGAGGGCAGGAGCCAAAATGACATCGCTGATGAGTTAATTTACATTCTTTTAAGAACTAATTTGTCATGCACACTTGTTCACCCTGCCCCATGAATGTAAAGCTATTGAAGCAAGCCCTCCTGATATTACAGCTGAAGTTTCATTTACTGTCCCTCCGTCTTATCACAGTAAAACATTTCAATTCCTTGCACTGAATAGATGGAATTAAGGGCTTTTAAAAACCATGTAATAAGATTAATGCACTCGAGAAATGCATCGGGCGCATGTATTCTTTTGTAATTACACTGCAACTGTAACTAATCTATTTTCTTAATTTCCACTAGGTCCTTCAATCCAGTCGACATGACAACCAGTAAAATCAATGATGGTGACAAAGCGTGGGAGACACATTCTGCCACAGCGGTGTCATCTCGCATCACTGATGTCACCTCCACTGTAGCTGAGCTGGGAGACCTGCCAGAGTGGGACCTGATTCAGCGACTGCTCTGCCAGCCAGCCATTGAGAGAGGTGTGTTGAGAAATACTTCTGGATGTCATTAACTGGCATGGAGGACTGCTGCTTATGGCACCATGTATTTTGGAATGTGGCAGAGGTCTCAGCCGAAGACGGGAGAAGCTGAGCATGAGAAGATGGAAAGAAGCCATGAAGGGTGTTTTAGATAGTGAAGATAGAACGGCGGACTGGGTGCATTACTCAGGAGAGCTCGGTGATAAAAACGGTTTCTTTAATTTTGTCTTTTGTTTTTGGTCTGCAACCACCATGAAACAATAGGGTGTTGATCCATCTCTCCAGTCTTTGGAGGGCTCAGTCTGATATTGGGCTCAAAAGCCCAAGACGCAATTTAAAAACTAACTGTGCTGTTTGAACAATAGCTTGGAGGAGATGATGGGTAGGATTGTGATGAATGAATCATAAAGTGTAGAGCAAACACAGAAATGAAAAGAGAGCTGAGCGGGAAGGACACCCATCCAAGTACCAAAACAAACGGATAGATTTGACGGGCAGCAGGAATCAAGCTGCTGACAGCACGATGTCAAAAAAAATATATAAAAGAACTCATTTTTGCTCCTGAACGGCAGAAACAGAAAAATCCATAGGCGTAATTAGCCTTACATGCTCCTCACTCAGAGCAAAATGCTTGAATGTAAGCATCGAGGGACTCAAGATATGCGAGATAATTGGAGCATGCTCACCTCAGTAATGTTCTATGAAATCCACTGAGATTAGCTTCCGGATGCTGTGCTCTGGCTCCCAAGATCTAGATCCCATCTTGCCTTCGGTACTCTGCGCTCATTAATTCACTGAAGTAGCCCAGTATCCCCAAATTCAATGAGGCCTCTTCCGAGTTATTTAGTTCTCACTCATATCATGAGTCCTTCAAACATAGACAAGCTCACTCCAGAGTCTGCACACCTTGACTGGACATACACTCTGGTCAAAAAGGAGCAGGGTTAAGATTTATCACCAGATCAAAACAGAATTAGGCCACTTCCTTGCAAACCAAGTTGCGAATCCGGCCGTTTGAAATGTTATGTTTGTGCTGTTACCTTCACCTTCCTCATCTCACAAAGAGGGAACTACAAGTTCAGTAACAGCTGCTTGTGGCTATATGTTTGATTAATGTTCAAAAAGATTTTTAAAAAAGGCGATATTTGTTTCACTAGGAGCTCAGCATGATATTTTTGATGTTCAGGTGATGTATATTCCAGTATATATGCTGACAGACCGTGGAACAACAGAAAGCTGCCGGAACAGACCAGATCGAGCTCAGTGAGCTCATCTGTTGACTGACTGCTGTCAGTTTAGCCTGTCATGGTGAAAGCTCTCCGTCAGGGACAAGGACAACACTTCCTCAATATGACCTCTTGATCTGTCGTGAGTGCGAGAGATGGGATAGTTTGCGAGATGATTTTAGATGGTGAGTTTCACCCCTGATGATGCTTCTAATTTTAAAGAAATTTTGTGTGAACACATATAAAACAACAACAAGTGAAATTGGTGATTTTAGGTGTATTGTGAGCTGAATAGTCTTTACAAGCTTGTTTCTCAGTCTGAAACTCTGACATGTCAGCATAAATGTGTACTGTGTGATTGTTCTCTGTATCGAAAATGACTGGCTAATTGAATTGATGTACAGTCCCATTTCTCCCTCTGAAATTTTATTTTTTTTTTTTGTGCCCTCAACAGTTAAGTCCCCTCACCAAGGGGAAATGTTTTCCACAGAAAATGGGACACCACCAAACACAAATTAGCATAGTGAACGTAGCGAACTACTATTTTCATTCAGGAAAAATGCCAGTTAATGCTGCTGCGTTGGTGCCGTTTGTTTACCTTCAGCTCTGAAATGAACAGAGCAGAAATCTGGAGAACAGAAGACGTATTTGCCTTTTGCGACATAGTCTTGTTTGAGGGGTGTTTAAATCTGTTTAAATGTTTTGATGTTACGTTCACCTCAGTAGTTGGCACTTTAGCGTTGACATTAGCTAAGCTGGAACTAGCCAACGTTACCTTTTACTGAGGGTCAGTTCAACTTCCACTTGGTTTCGAGTCCCCATCCACCCTCACTGCAATTTGAGGGTTGATTTAGAAGTCAAAAAAAGGCAAGGAATGAAGGTTGAAATGACCAGATGATTTTGGTGGAACTTGAGAGACGAGCGAATGTCCAGTCCAGTCCAGTCCACAGAGTATGTGTTTACACGAGTGGAAGAGTAACGCTAGTGACCTCACTGAAGCATTACCAGAGCGCTTACACATGCGCAAACAAACTCTAATCTACTGTTGTCCCCTTCCAAAATCACTGAAGAACACTTCTGTCTGTGAACACTGACTATATTAGTGAGGCTCACTCGCAGACCTGCAGGTGAGCTCCTCATCAGACATGACAGACCTCGATTACCGCTACTGCGCAAAGTGGGTCAAGGACTGAAAGGCAGACAAGACAGCGGGCGGAGCGGCTCCGTTTCTGAGAGAAAAAAGAAACTTAAGAGAAATTAATTCAATCTGTAGTCAACGCTTTGGTTTGTCGATGTCATCGCCACGTGTCAATTGATCTTGACCGTCGTATATCGTCTCCATATCAAGATATCCGGCATGCAATAGAGGTTAAAAGAGAATTTGAATGTATCCACTGAGGAAGTGTCATCCATGGAATGTAAAGGGCGGAGCTTTGCCGATTGACAAGAGCAATGCCGTTTGTCTTAAATATGAGAAGACCTAAAGTAAAAGTTGGCACCATGGGGTCAGAGAGAAAACGAGTGGCCACTCCCTGACACATCTCATTGCGTGTTTTCATCACATTATGCTGGAAAAAAGCAAGATTACCTCCTAAGATGTTTATTCAATGACAGATACAAGCTTCTCGGAGCCCTGCATGAGTGGATGACAGTGGCAGGGAAATGTCGCTTCCTGCATCAGCCATGTAGCAGTAGCCAGGGAAGCACTTAAGAACAACACCTGTCAAACCGGCGGTGAAAGTTAAGAAAAGATGAAAGGAATTGCTACACCTCACATCGGTAAAGTCTGACTGACAGTCTGTGAACGGCTTATTGGGGAAATTCAAGGGAGTCACGAGGTGATTATCTCAAACCTGTCAGCTGCAAACAGCGTGTCAAAATGCCACCCAGGCGTTTCCCGCTCCAGGTGGTTGATGCCTCGGCGTAATGGAAAGTGAACATGTGTTCATGAGACTGATGACTAATGAGGGAGGGGGGAGGGGCAAGGGTGCCAATAAAATTGAAGGCTAAGTCATACACAAACCCATTCCAAACATTAACTCCTGCTTTTATGCAAAATGAGCTCATTAGATCTTGCAGCAGCTGCGGATGCTTCTGCCGCCTCTGCCTGTCACTGATGTGCAAACAGCTAATAAGCAGCCAGAACAAACGGACGTGTGCCGTCCTGGCGCGTCGTACCTTTCTGCCGTCGGACTCAAGTGTCACATGGCTCTGCAGTCGCCAGGAAAGCAAGTATGATGACTACTGCCATGAAAGGATTCAGGATAGGGCTGGGCGAGGCCACCTCAAATCAATATCATGATAAATTGGGCGTGTTTACCTTGATAACGCTAAACGCACGATAAATCCTGGTCTCAGCGTTCTGCACAATGGGAAGCACGATTTATGAAGAATATGATGGTCCAATATGTACACCACACCTTCGACCTTGGTTTCAGTTCATGCCTTATCCCAATATAAAGTTGGTTTATTATTTATAAAAAGTATAATATGCTCCTTATATACACACACAAAACTGTGTATGTGCTTGAAGCTCAAGCTCGAAGCAAGGGCAACTGACAGTAGAGTTTTGGAGTTAAATTGCAGGGTGTAATTTACAACTTTTTGCAGTAAAAATAGAGGGATAAACTGTTTCAGTGATGGCGAGCCAGCATCATAAAAACAGACCTCTACTCTCCGACACAGGCTGTGGACGCCCTGAACTGCAAAGCGTGAAAAATTGGACGCCCATTTCTCTTTCAGACGAACGCCCTCGATTTTTAATCAGTGCCTGCGTAATGCCCCAATCGTAGTCTCATCATGCTTCCATGAAAAAGTGAAAGTTCCCGCACAGTATTTTTGCTGAATATGATAAATTCCCCGCGTGTCAACCCTGCACCGGCACCGGAACCTTGGCCACTTTGGACGCCATATTTGTTAACGTGCGAAATCTCGCGGTTATTCACATCTCGCGATTTGCGACACTCACATTTTCATTGGTCGATGCGCCATAGAAGAGCGACGCTATCAGTTGGCTGTTTGACGCGGATTACAAGAGGAAAAGTCAGGTAAGTTAAAAACTTGAAACAATTGTTTACAAAACGAACTGAATGTGTTTTAATCGGACGAGCGACATGGCGACACCGCTGGGGAGTTCACGCAGCGTTTGCCGAACAACCTATGTGCAACGTGTGCATATTTTATAGAGAAACATTTACAGTTGTTGCTGTCCTTTTTTCATGTAAAGGCTATAAAACATTTTCCAAACCAAATATTTGCGTGAAAAAAGAAAAAGACAAGACAGACAACACTCAGCTTCTTCCTGAAGGAAAAACAGGTCAAAATCGTCTTCTTGTTTGAATGTTTAAATGTGTTCAGAAAACCATCACAGATTCACAGCTGCTACAACCTGTGCTCGTCTTGCATCACTATATGAAGGAAGATGAACTAAACTGCTGATGAGATAGCATGTAGTAAGGGAAATAATAATTATTTTAATTCATCAGGGTCAGAAGGAGAGAGTCCCATCCCTTCATCAGATCAGGAGAGCGAGGAAGAGACTCATCATCACGAAAGAAGAAGAAAAACAAGTTGACTTGCTGATTTTGACTTCGCAGCTGCCTGAGAAATATACCTCCAGGCATTTCTTCATTATGAATTTGTTATTGTGGCAACATTTATATAAGACGCAATATGTTTGGTTTTATAAATATATATATATATATTTTTTTTTTTTTTACACAGCAACATTCGTCCTGGTGTATTGTGGAGGGGAATTAGCTGGCGGTGGAGTTATGGTTGGGGGCGGGGTATGTGGGCGTGACTATGGACGCCCTGTTTCAAAATACTACCTAAAAGCCAGGTTAGCATTGTGTGGCTAACCGTAACTAGCATCATCACCTTATACGAGTTTGTGGCATACATTGCCTTCAGTTATTTTTTGACTTAGTTCTGAAAATAAACGTTTGATGAACATGCATTTTTGATTTGCTGCTCTGTTGAGCATGTACCTGAACTTTTTGGTGATGCCTTCAAGAGACATAAATAATTAAATCATTTAAATAATGTAATTCATTTAAAATCGTTAAATACCAGGTAAATGATGTTGGCTACCACTGTAAATTTCGCTAACATAAACTTTCGATTCATGGCCCCGGCCTACCTCAGGCTCCTAAGAAGGGGCGAACACAAGCAGGAAACTCTTTGTTTCGTACTTTGCATTGATACGCTCTTGGATTACACGAAGCTATAAAAACCTTTGCCAGTGATTTTGCCTCAGAAACATCACCCAGAGTAATTAATGCCTTAACAGCTGCAATTACACCAGTATGAGTGAACCTCCTCCGACGTTATGTGTTTGGAAAAAAAATCAAATTAAGCGGCAATATATTAAGAAATTAATCCTTTAACTGCACATATATTTCCATGCTGAGATGTGTTTCCTACTTTCATGGTCACGCTGATGGGACGTGGGTTGTTACCATTGCTCTTGAACATCAACAATTTGTTTTAGCAGTGACATAGTATATGGCTTAAACATGACTCTGTCAGGTTATTTTCAACATTGGAACCTCATGCACAGTTTGAATCTATGCTTTTTTCATTGGTGAAAGAAAATAAGACAACTCAGCCTCCAAACTTTGACACTGATATCAGGCACTGTATCAATATCTCAAACACGTTGGAGCATTTGAGCACAGCCATGTTCGCCTTGTGTGTCCTTAAGCGCCATCCAGAGCTCCGAATTGTTAGAAAAGGTGGAATTGTACATGACACTGTTGGATGCACATTCAAGCCTAGCATGCATAATGAATGCTGCCTCGCCTGCTGCCACCAGATTCAGGAAATTCACTTCCACTTTTAGAGCCCCTAAGCTCTGAACCACCAGCAGCAGCGCGTGGTGTGTGAAAAAACACAGTTTCTGTAGAAGAGACAGAACAGTATTGTCTACTGACAAGTTTTTATTTATTAAAGAAAAAAAAATACTGACAAACATCTGAGAACGTCTCAAATCAATTTTTACAAACTCATCCCTCCTTTTCCGATTTGGCTGCACAGTTTTAATTTGTTTGTTTCCCTCACACCAACTGATTTTTGGTTGGAAACTATTTCTCCTGAAGCCAGCTCACGCCTCTGTCAGTGCCATGGAATTAAGGTCTCCAGCGGTGCTTCTCTCAAAATAATTGCCCTCGAGAATTTTACCTCACCGAGACTGACCATAGTGGAATTGAACTCTGTATTTTTGAACCAGCAGTGAAGTGTCCTTAATGTGATAAGTTTGTGTAAATATCATCAGGCTATTTTGCTGCCTTTATGCAGCAGCTTCTGTATCTTGAGGTACAGTTGCAATTTATGATGCGGAAAATACGCTGCCGTCCCGCTTCCCTATTCCTGGAATATTCTCCTGGGTGCTCTCTGTCACCTTTACGATCCTCTAATGTTTCCTCTCAGGATCCATAGCGAGATTTCCCATCTCGATAAGATGTTTTCTTATCTCTCGGGGAAGACGCACGGGCTGGCAACTGATTACGCTAAACAGATGGCAAGTTATACCCATCTGTGGAAGCTTGTTACATTTTAAAATTAGTGATTTGAAGATGGCATATGCTGGACTACAATAGAAACTTGTCAATATGCAAAACAATGAAGCACATCTGCAGGTTGCAATGAGCGACTGCACACTCTGGGATTGTCTGGCTGATGAATGGATGGGACGCAATTGTTCAGGGAAGTCGGAGGAAAATGACTGCTTCTCTGAGTCACCGGTGACGGTGCGTGTGTGTGTGTGTTTGTGTTGTGACGGCGTGAGTGGACGACGCCTGCGAGGACTGATTAGCAGCATGATGTGCCAGACAACTTCTTAGCACTGCTCATCTAACACATTTGTATTCATTTATGCACAGAGTTGGATTGTAAAAAATTGAATATTTCTTCTCTGCACTGTGTCTCTATTTTTCATACGCCGTCGCTCGTCCCTTTACCTACTGCCATCCAAGTCATTTCAATACATCAACAGTCTACACAACAACTCTACTGTTATAAGACTGTGAATATCCTGGAATCTTGTCCTGTTTTGTTTTGGTTTTATTATTATGATGATTATTATTATTTAACCGACACACTGTTGGACACTTAATAATTTATTTTATTAATTACATTTTTTTTTTCACAATATACCTTCAACGTCACTTTTATTTATTTTAAATGCGATCCAAAATTTTCCTCACTACCAGCACCTGCTGTATATGAGCAGACATGGTTTTAGACCACCACTACTCCTATTCAGTTTGATTCTGCCTTCATCCAACTCTTTTTCAATCCTGTCGATAAGAGTATGTATTTAAATAGCTGCTATCCATGGAGTGCACTGAAAAACACCTGTGTAAAAGAACGTCAACTTTTAGCACAAAACAATTTTATCTGAAGGAGGCCGTATATTTTATGTTGATGTTTTTATGTTTAACCTTTGGTCACCATACCAGAGTAACATGGAGTGAGGCTTAACAGGACGCTAATAAGTACTTCATAATGATTTAATACAGGCTAATATGCTCTAATATGCTGCTGATAGATGAATAAGTCGTTTATTTATGGTAATACATGCTCCCTCATCACAAGTGTGACCGACTGAATTCATACAGGGGACTGATGATTCATTATAATTTATAAGTGGGGTTGAATATCTGAACCGGTCGTATTTCTGTTTCTTTAAACTAAACCCTCCAGGCAGTTTTTCAATGGAATATTCCATTTTGATATCACTATTTGAAATGGCTGATGCTTAAAAAATTGTTTAAGATTAAGGTAGACTGTAAAAGGGAACAATCTGACTGCAAGTGGGAGTTAAGTCAGTCATCTAGTTTGTAGGGTTTCCGCTACATACTCTATAAACCAGCGTGGTGCACCGCCACAGCTTAAATGACAACTACTGCACCTTCAGAAAATGGTCACTTTTAAATGATGCATTCCGGCCGGACATGTGAAAAGACAGACTGCGGATTGGAGAGAGATTTAGTTCTCATGGTTAATGTTTTCACTGCCAAATTGAGACCTGTAATGAGATTGGACCAGCGTTATCAGGCTAGCATTGCCATAAAAAGAAACAGCACTCGGAGCAGTCAAAAGATCTACAGGCGTCGGAGATAGCTCACTGTTATCGGAAAACAGTTGGCTTTTTGTCATGAGCACAATTCAAACCAAAATTGGATGAGTCAGAACATCACCGACACAACACTGACAGTGAATCATGAGTGTCACTGATGGTTTACGATTTGAAATAGTATTAAGATAAACCACTTTTGGGCTTATGTAAGTCAACACCACGCCACTTGAAAGTATCTCCTGGGTGTTCAACACTTGTGTGGAGTAGCTGCCACTCTGTGTGTGTGTCTGGCTTTGCAGCTACATAGAACAAGTCAAATACTGTCAAAAGTAGTTGCAGGCTCCTGTGTTCAGTGATGATGAAGTATTAAACACCAAATATATAAACTCTAGGAACGCACCAACACCAGTTTTTTCCAAAATGGGTAGTGTAGAACTACTTGCATTTGAGTACTGCCTGATACTGATAGTTACTTTTAGAGTTTTTACTTTTTTATTTTTCAATATATGTCATTATTTAACAACATTATTCTTGTACATGGGTGACGGTCACAAGCTCCAATGAGGTACACAAACACAAATTTTACAATATTGTCATAAATTGACATTCAAAACCGCATCTGTGGCGTTGTTTTTTTTGTATCGGTGGCTATACTGTGAGTACGAGTACTCAAGGCCCGTATCAGACCGACACCCGATACCAGTATCGGGATGAGTATCAGCGCATCCCTAATAAACTCTTTAACTTTGCTAAGCACATGTTCTCTCAAAATTGAATACTCTGGTATCTGACCAAATATATGTAGCGTCTCACAGACCATACTGCAGAGATTTTGGGGGACTGGTTGCACAAATGCCACCGATTGCTGTAATGCTTCCAAAAAAATCTCAATGTGTCCAAGAGGCAAATCATGCTACTGACACATGATGAAGTAAAACTCCTCAGTGATCCGTTTCATCTCTGGATAATCATGTGGAAAAAAGTGGGTCTGGGCTCCAACTCAGCAACATTAATAGAAAATGAGCCTTACTAGAGACGTGAAAAGTAAATAAGCCGACGCTATTTATTCTGCTGTCCGGGGAATGAATTATCCAAAAACTGGATGTTCACACGTAATCTCCGGGGTTCAAGGCCTTGGCAGCAAATTACCTCCAGGTCGGTAAGCTTTAGTGAAGAGCTTCATGTGGATCTTGTTTGTGAACATGAGGCTTTCCGTGTTTGATCAGACGAGTACATAAAGCTCTTGAAATGATCATCAAACTCGGCCACAACATCACAATCGCAGCACTCACACTGGAGTGTTCTGTTGCACGCATATGTAAAATGAGTCCTCTTGGCTTAAAGCAAGCATCACAAACTCGACATTTGTCCCCACAGGGGATGTGATCACACCATGCGGGTTGAGTTTAGGGGCACAGTACGGGGTCCAGATATAGTTTCACAGGCTGTAGTTTTTATGAAACATTTGCCTTTAACAATCAAAGTAGAAGTCGTTCAGGATACTTTGTGCCAACAAGTAACGAAACCTTGAAGTCCATACACATGTATAGAAAGGTTGTCGGAACTTCGGACACGCAGGCGAACACAGCGCATTTTGAGTGATTTAATGTGAATAAAAGATGTGAGGAGTTGATGACTCAAGTTCAGAACATTGGCCAGTTTGTTTCATGAACCAGCCTCCATGCTGGACCACGTATTGCAAACTAGTTTAGAAGTCATCCTCATGCCTTTTTAAGCCTGGCGCACCACTGACCTTTAGACAGAACCACTGCGCCCATGGCTTACAGACCGCTGCGGATTACGGATGAACGAGATCTATTTTTCCTTCTTAAATTTAGATGGGTGGGGCTAATGTTCCAGTGCGCTCTATAGTCCAGAAATCACGGTATTTCACTAGATCACAGTTGTGTCAGTCTGTTCCTGTGTCACACATTCATTCACGGTCTTCATATTAGGGCGCTGTATTGGCAGGTATCTTGTGATACAATACATACAGGGGTGATGACACAATACGTTATGACACTGTAAGTTCAGCAACATATAGCAATATATGTTAATAAGGGGAGAACTCAGATTATGCCGCATAGTTTTGTATGCATAAAAATGAGTTTATTGCTATAAAGTCAGTGCAGTTAGTCAGCCCTCTTAATAACAACATCACTCCAGTGTACAGAAAGAAAACAGTATAGTATTATACATGCATTATACAAATGTGACAGCTTATCTAAGTATCTAATGACTAAAGAATAGCCGACTTAAAATATCACAGAATCAAGCTTCGTGATATTTGAACGTATGCATATTTTGTCACACCGCTACATTATACTACGGCATGTGCGCTAGTGTTTTTCAGCATCAAAAGGCATGCAGAGCCATTACAAGTCAGCCCCCTGCCTGGAGCTTTTAAATACTTCTACCTTTTACAGCAAGTGCGAAGCTGGAGATAGAAAAACGGGGGAACCAGGGAAATATCACCCATTCACAAAACCTCGAGACGTGAAAATGTTTCTCATGTGAGCGCCGTTTTTTTTGTTTTCCCACCTTTCACGATTCATTCACACTCAATTAAAAATAGCTGCTCCGAAGTTGGCTGGATGCTATCGAGCTTAAAAGTCGACAATTTAAAAGCCCCACGTCGGGCCTGGAGTGGAGTGGAGGACTGCTATCCGATGGGATACTGTTTAATGTGATCATGTTGCACACAGCCCTGCGTTTGAAAAACCTCAACATCCAAATGCACGAAGATTAGCATTAACATAATGCTGAGGACTGGCGTGAGTCTCTGCTGGAACTTTCATTTACATTCCTGTCTCTCTTGAGTAGCAGCTCAGAAAGAATGTGTCCAGTTCAGAGGGACAGGCCAAGTCTAGCGTCGCACTCATTAACCATTAGTAATGAAGACAGTAATGACAGTTAGAGGCTGCCGGTAACAAGTCATAAGAATATAAGTGCTCTCAGTCATCTATTCCAGACCTGCTCTATTCTCTGTCGCTTGTACAATTCAAACATTGATGTAGTGGCTTTTTATAAGAGGATGGGATCAACCCCTCATCCTGTAGCATCTGACATTGTTGGCATTAATAAAGTTATTTAAGAAATATGTAGCTACCTGAATCTAACCACAATTCTGTAAAAATGTGCAATGAGATCCACAAACAACTGAGAGCGAAAATATCAATATTAACTATGGTTATTTTCTGTCTTATTAAACTTTATTTCATAATAAAGGCTTCTGCTTTTTGAACATACTGAGCATAAAAGTACACATCTTCGTTTTTTTTTATATATATATATATATATATATATATATATATATATATATATATATATATATATATATATATATATATATATATATATATAATAGCCTGCTGTGATCAAGCAAGGTTGACCAAAACAACTTTAAGTCCTTGATCCACTGCAGCCGACCCCTGAGTCTCAAAGAACAGGTCAAATTTATCCTCCCTTCTTTGCGTGTCTTCATTATTTTACGCTATTAAAGAAGCATTTAAAAGTTTGTCCCTGTTAAGCACAGACTGAATGAAGACTCAAGGACCGACTTGATAAAGGAAAACGCCAGAGTGAATGAGAGAGTGACTGAATTGACAATTTTCAATTCTAGCATCATAACGCTAGGATGTCTAATCTGGGGCTGTGTGGCCGTCAGGCAACAGCATGTGAACAACACGCCTTAAATCTGACATTGAGAGATTGTTTCACCACCAAGCACTGATGTGCTGTGGAGTCCAGCCTTGACTCAACATGATTGTGACGCCGAAACCAGATGATTCATGGAAGGATCTGGTCACTTGACATGAACGGCACTGTCTGGAACCAGTCTGCACCTGTACCTTTCCTCATCCAAGATAAAACAGAAAAAAAATCACTCAGCTCCCACATGGAGAGGACAAAAGCAACACCACGAGTACAGAAGGAGAACAGAATAAAAGAGATGAAGACATGATACGTAACTGCACCAATGACTAGATTCCACTACTTCCTTCAAGTAAAAGTCATTTTTCATTGGAAGTCATTTTACCTTTTCATGTGTTTGAAATAACATTTTTTCATCAGGAAAAAGTAAATGCAAAAACTACTCTAGATATCTACTGGGTAATACAGGGTGTCGGCCACATATAAAGGAGCATGCCACAACACCACACCATCAGAAAATAATATCTTTTTAAAGAAGGTGACACTTATCTCTGTGTTTTTCATGGAAAAATCTCGATAAATAATTGTAGTACAATAATAACAGAAGTCCGTTGTTAGCTGAACTAAAGTCGCACATCTGGCCGGACATGTAAAGAGATGGACCACTTCTGATTGGAGAAAGATTTACTACTCGTGACTGAAAACTAAAGTGTTTATTGTCATGCTGCTCTGCCACTGTTTCAAAAAATCCTGGCGGGAACCTTGTTCCGTGCTAAACATGCAAACAAGATACAGCAGTTACTGTATATTCACAAAGTAAACTGAGCTCACAACACAGGAAATGAAAGCAATACTCAGAAGACAATAATCAAAGCGTCTTGTCTATTAGATTATGAAAAGTCGATCACTGATGACCAGTTGTGCATCTCGATTCAGACTCTTGTGATGATCTGAAGGCTGTGATGAGATAAGAAGAGAAGCTGCCACCATGGTGCGCCTCCAGAGGGAGGAATCAAAGAGAGCGCGTTAACAGTTCCTGGTATTCTTTGCACAATGAGACGCTGGCTTACTGCATCCAAATGGAGCTACACGCAGCACACGGGCCATTAAGAGTGAGCCGCCCCCCACCCATCCCGCCGTCCCAACATCTTTTGATTTATCATCAGGCGTAGTGTACCGAGAGGCAGAGAAGCCGACATATCCCTGTGGACGCTTTGCAATAAAATGAACTGCCATAGCTTTTCTGGAGAACAGTGCAAATTGCCTCATCACAGCCACAACATGGGTCCTCCACCTCCAGCCATTAATCAGTAGGTGAGTCGCAGGCGCCACTAACATGCTTTCTGAATTTCCTGACACTGAGAAGCCAGGGTTTTCGCCAGCATCCCTCCCTCCCACCCAACGGAAAACAACGGAATTCAGTCAATCAAGAAGTGAGAAGAGAAGCGAGGGGAACGTCTTGCCATGTACTGAATTGGTGACAGTAAAAACGTTGTTGTTTTAATGCGTTTGATAATGTGAGATTTCATTTTTAAAAAGAGACCATTTTTCGGACGGTGCGGCGGCTCTCATTTAAGCCGTGGCTTCCAAACCCCAGAGAGGAATAAGTTTGATGTGTTGCTGTTTCAAACATCTCTATCGCACACAGCAAGGCAAAATAAATAAATAAATAAAAAGACAGAAGAAATTTACTTACTGGATTTTCAGCCGGTCACAGTAGACAGAGAATCCGCTGTGTTAATCCTCCACCTAAAACCAGAAGACAGAGAGCCGAAGGTCACTCACTAGACACACAACTTTGCTCTAAGTGACATTGTCTGACGGCGATCGCCGTGTGGCCTTCGACCTATAGACAGTAAATGGATTTTTAAGTGAGCGGCGTCACTTTGGGAATAAATTAGCTGCACTGCTGGCAGAATTCTAAAGACCACTTTACCCTCGTTCACAAAGTTCGATTGGCATTTACTTTTGGAAGAAGAGTGAGAAAAGAGGATGCTTGGTAATTACCACTTGAAACCCACATATCTGCACATAAACGCGTGTGTTCACAGTTTTTCATGCCTAATGAGGATGAGAGCAGCAAGTCAGCTAGAACTACATTTATTCCATCTCGGTTTGAAAGGTGCCTGCCAGGTCTCCATTATAGATTAGAAACAGTAGACATCTTCAAATGGAAGGGCTTCTGTTTTATTAATGTGATAAATGTTAGGTCAATTGAATGAGCAGACTGGTTAGAAAACAAAGCAAAGACATATGTATTTAGTTTTAGGAATGGTATCATTTTCTTCTTGACTCGTCAGTTAAGTGAGTCACCTGTAAGTAATGATGTTCTGTTGAGGCTTCATGAAACAGTGTCCTTATTTTCAGAACCCACCAGATGGTTCTGGTGGTTTAAAATATGATGTGAGGTTGTTCAAATCCAAAGATTTTTTATCTGAGAGTGCCATCTAATGTGTACTGGAAATGAGGGCACTGTTTCATGAAGCCTCAGAAGCCCAACAATACATTATTTCCAGTATAAGTTAGAATAAATTCACCTGAATGGTCTTACATGTACGAATAGAATTTTTGACAGGTGTTTTCTCTTGTTAACATTGATTTAACCGCAGTTTCCTGCAATGGTTAGTCGACTGAGCAAGAAGAGGACCATTGACACAGAGATCAACACTTGGCATAAATGCAATGTGGTGTAAGAATAAATGCACCAGTAAAAAAAATATTCCACCATATTTCCATTCAGATGATCAAGGGTTCATACAACACATTACAGTCCGTGTGGTACAGGAGCAATGCTGAGAGGAAAAACTAAATATTTAACACTTGAACTCAACCGCTGACATTTCGACACTAAGTAGGTCACATGTCCTCCAGGCTTGATTCTAAATATTCTTGCGTGTAGCTGAATTGCATATGTCCAATCACCTGCTAGTCTGATCCTGTGGGAGCCCATGTGAGAGTGCATTTGGAGCTATGGTAAATATGGTGTCATTACTATTCTCACACACTTGTTAAAATGGAGTCTAATTTGATTTAACTATAACATACATCAGCAGTTCTATTCACCGATTTCTCTTCGTCACAATCTTTTCTTCATTAACGCTGGCTGTACTCATACACGCTCAAGCTTTAAATCGTGATCTGCACATCAGAGTGTACCATTGTGATGTACTGCAGAAGCAGCATAAAAAGCTAGCTCTTGCAACCTCCTGCTTCTTATCCATTCAACCAAGGAGCTGAGAAAAACTGAGGATGGAGACTTGCATGAAGTCAGGCAGAGGAATCATGACATATTCTACTGTAATTTGGTGAATGTACAATGGACAAAATACAACTCCCTCCAGGGTTTCACCGACCTTTTATTGATTGTTGGAGCAAAAAATGCATGTTTTTTCAGTTTTAAAAATTTGGGTTGAAAGTTGCAGTCATTTATGGTTCTGGAACAACATGGCGGAAATAAGAACCTTTGTAAATTATCCTGAAAAAGTCACTTCTTTAGCCTAGTGAGCCCCGTGTCTTAGTTCCGTCTATTCTACATTTCAATCATGGGAATTTGGACATTTATGAATGGATTCAGAATCTTTCATGTCCAAAATGCGACTCTTGGTGACAATATTTGCGGGCAAATGGGTGCATTTTGGCGTCGCACATGCTGCGTAGGGGGTGGCGGAAGCAGACTGAAGTGATTGGTGGATTGGCAGGAAAGTGGCGGTGATTGGACAACATTGCAGAGCCTCACAGAACTCGCAGGGATTGGTTGGAATTGTGTGTGGAATAGTTGTGATCGCATCATCGCCATCTCCTGGAGGGAATGGACTACCTTTCTTCTGACATCCAACGTGACTAAATGCAGAAGTCGCCACTTGTTTCTATAATATACTTGAAAATGCAAAGTTCAAACATTTACAAATGAAAAGCAATCGCAGCTCAATATGTTCTTGAGTTTTCTTCTTCATTTTCTGGTTGTGATTTAACATCATACCCAGGCAAGTCCAAGCAGGTTTTCAAACTGGCTTTATCCCGAAACACAGATTAAGTTTGTGAACCTCTGACTTAAAATCCGAGCTTCCAATCCAGCCCCAATCCCTCTCACACTGAGAGCCTTCCGCTATAAAGAATTTCACCAAGAGTCACGCAGCATGATGTCACCGAGCGCTTGCCTCAGAGATTTATGTCCAGACTTGATTGCTGTCCCGTCCTCCTAATTGCTGTGTAACACTTGTTGGTCACAGATCACGGCTCCTTTTCCCCAGCAGCTGTCATCAGAACACCTCTGTCAAGAGCCAGTGCTGGGCAGTCAGCCAGCACTTTTAGGAACATTGATGGAAACTTTCCTGTCAAGTCACGTCATTTAGAAATTACAATAGGAAAAGGCAATGTTTCCTACCAGAACATTTCAGATTAACTTCATTGGGAATGATTTTATTCTCTCCTTTCCATGGCAAAATGTGGACCCTGGGTGCAAAAATATAATTCTCATTATTATCTTTGATAATCAGAAGGAAAAGAAATCGAATGCACTCTTCAAAAATGGTACATGATTTCAATGAAAATTCAAAATACTAAATGTTAATGAAAATCTGTTGATATAACCATCAGCCCCCTTGTGTCATTTCACATTGAGGCTTATGAATAATTCTCCTTCTCTCTCTTCTGTCCACTTCCTGGCCTTTCTCTTATCGTTTTAATTCACCTTCAGATCCTTCAAAGACCTCATATGACAGTATCAAAGCAAAATCTCGGCGGGCTCGAGATTAACTCCACAGAAGAAAGCAATAGGGAGGCAAACATTAGCCGGTGCTGTACTAAGCCACAGCTTCATACCGTCTCAGAGAGTTCCAGTGTAAAGAGTGTTATTACAGCCATACACCGGAGATTAAGCTACTAATCTGCTTCTCACAACGCTGCCCTGACATTGATTATTAATGGCCAAATATAGCATCCTTAAACTCACACAGGAGGCTTGACTGTCAGTCCCACAAGTGTCAATTATTTATATTCAGACCGAGGGAAAGTATGTTTGGGATGAGCAGTGTATGCAGCAGTAAAATGAGAACAGAAGAAAGCTGCCCAAGTCAATGGCGCTGGTTCATTTAGGTGATATCAGCTGACATTTCCCGGCTGCGAGGCTTCCACAGAGAAGACTGTCAAATGAACTTACTCAGTAATCTGTATTGATTCGTCTGAGAAATAACACCTGCAGATGGTCAATAAAACTGCACCAAATGTCATGTCTGTGATGCTAAACTAAACTTCATATCCAGAGTATCCTGCGCGTGAAAATTAAAGCATTCAAATTACAATTAATAGAATGTCCATTCTCTGACACACGCACACGTGTCGTGTTTTTATGTTTTGTAGGAACATTTCATTGACATTGCCCTTTCCCCGGCCTCTCAGCCTAAACATAACCAAAGGCAAACTTAACCAGAACTCTGAACCAAACTCAAACCCAATTAATGAGCCAGTTATTATGACATTTTCATCCTCAAATTGAGGCTGAACCTCATGGGGACTGGCAGAGGCTGCCAATAAGTAGCAAAAGGTCACCACAAGGAGGTGTGTTTCCAAGAATTGGTCCCCACAGGTATAGCTTCTATAAGTTCACACACAGTCACACACAAGCACTGATCCAAAACAACAGGGAAATTGGGAAAAAAAAGAGCCATAAATTATCCAAACTGTTTTTCACTCTGCTCCTTTTCAGTCTCTCAGCAACTTGAGAAAAGGTACATCAATTACAAGCATCAATTTTCCTATCGTAGGTTGTGGGCCCATGGTTTTCTGGAGCTTAGTGTGGCAGAACTCAGCACCCTGGCATCCATCTCTTCTCCTCACACCTGTAAACTGGCAGCTCCACATGGTTAATCCAATCTTCATTTAAATTCTTCTTCATTTAAGTCTCAGCTTGAAGAGTCACTTTATATTAGCAACGCAGGAAGCAGGCAGGTGAAAGCCAAACAAACTCAACTGAGAATGCGAAACCACTCAACATGTGTCTTTTTCGAAACGAGAGAGAGAGAGAGCCAGGGGAGGGATTAAGCTAACTGCAATTTCAGGAGTACAGCAGCAAACAGGAGGACTCTTCATTTGCGGTAGACCTTACGTAACCTCCGCCAGCATGCCTGCACCTGGTATTCTCCCTCCTGATCTCTTGTACTTCAGCAAATTAATAAAGATCCTTTATTGCACCTGGGCCTCACATTCAGCCTTCTGTATATCCTTTCCCTGACGGACCATGGCAAACAGCCAGCAACCGAGCAAAGACGTCCCTTTAATCATGATCTCTTCTTTATCTCTCGATCTGCTGCCTCTTCCGCTCAGATATTTAGACGGCAAACAGACATCTGAAATGGACTCCTGAATCCCCGGCTGTGTCTGCGAGAGCATAAAAACAGAGCGCTCTGCTTTAACCGTGACTCAGATGAAAATGGAGAGAAGTCAAAATATGGAATTGTGTACAACAGCAAGCCTTTATCAAGAAAGACAGCCCCATCTCTGTGTTGACTCTGGGTTTGGGCGCAGAAGGCAACATATTCCCGTTAACAAGAGCTGGTCGCCATGAAATTGAAGATAAAAAAAACAAAAGCACGGATAACAAAGCAGTGCAGGAGATTTCTCTGCACACCCAGCGGAATTAAGCCACAGGGGATTTACGGTCCAGGCAATGATCATAACACCACTGGCTGTGCACTTCCTTTCTAGATCCACTGATAAAAAAAAAAAAAATCAAGTTGACATCCACATCTTGTTTTCTGCCAAGATGGGCTGTGTGTGATATGGTGGAATAACATCGAAAGCAGAGGATCAGTGGGGCAAAACAAAAACCATCCAGTGTTATTTCCTACCGCGACCAAAATCTAACATCCACAAGCCATTCAGAGCAGACAATCATTGGAATTGGTTTTAGGTAGGGCTGCACCGATCGATCGGTCGATTTAATGGCAACGATATCTGGGCATTTATGATGGGCCAATCAAATGACAAATATACGCAGATTTTATTTTTAGAACTGCAGTTCCCAACATGTGCACCGACGGAGTCAGCCTCCATGGTAAAACAAGACACTTGGTCTCAAATCAACGGACCAAATTTGAACGCTACCAAGAGCCTTAGTAGGTGTAGTATAGTGCGATTTAGTTTCAGGAATCAGCATCGGCCAAAAAAATGACAATCGGCGCACTTCTCGATTAAGGCATCTGACACTTAAAGCCCTGGACACCTTTTGTTAGTGGTCCATGCTGTTAGCCCGAGCCTGGAAGAGACCACGCTTGGATCAAGTTGAATCAAAACATATGAGACTTAACAAAATACTGATAGTACAACCCGTCCTCACGCCCATGGCCTTATATACAGATGTTGTGAAGTGGACTTTTGCTTACTACACTAACGCCAAAGGCCGCCTACCGGGTTTCAAGGTGACAACACATAGGCGTTTACGAGTACAAAAGGTTTTCCTTCCTTACTGACGGTGGCATCAGGAAGTCGGTGTGACTGAAACACACGGTTAATTGAGGCTCTCTTAATCGAGGCTTTGTTACATGCAGAACAAAATGAGCGCCATCCCATGGCTTGCCTAACCCGAACCACCATCTTTCTTTTACAGAACCGCACTGCCCACAGTGTCTGGATATGTCGTGGAAGGTGGAACGTGCTTGAATTGAAAGCCTAATGAATCAAGAAGCAAAAGTCCACTGTTAATATATGACACCATGGGAGTGAGGATGTGTTGCAACCTGAATAATAAAGTGATGAAACCTATTTTTGTTCTGCCGATGACATTTTCTACATGTCTATACGGCACATATATTATGTCCGAGCAAAGATGGAAAGTTTAAACATCATGGCCTTCCAAAACTGGTGTTTCCTTGGTTGATGGATAACAGCACAGCAGAGGTTCAGCCGGACTATAACCAGGAAACTGCACTCAGCGACTCCCTTAATTACTGTACAAGCGTGTGACACTTCTCAAACAGGCTTACAATCCTGTTCACCCGCAGGCTGAGGCTATTGGGAGGCAGCCCACTGTTCACAAATCATGCCTGGTCCTGGATGGGTTCATCAGCATTCACCCGGGGGTGCAACACCTGCTGCTGAGGCGGATGCTTGGAAAGTTATTGGATTGCTAATCTCTTACTGGGGGGGCCTTTTTCGGCAAGGGGCACAGATGAGGTTGAAAAAGGCAATAAGCAATGCATGGCGAGAGCTGGATGGGAGCACCAGCAAGGGAGAGAACCCCGGAGAAAGCTCAGCAGGCTTCACGATCGGAACACACATTCAAACATCTCTCAAAAATATCATCCCACCCAAACGAATATCCTCTGAGCTATTTAGTTATCATCGAACAAAACTCCACTTTCAATCGGTCTGCTTTATCTCCTTCGGCCGTGGCCGACCTTAAGCACAGATTGCCATCGTATTTGGAAATAATACGAAGTGCATGTTGCATCTGATGTGGAAAAATGTGTTGATGGTAGATGTGCAAGCGTATTAAAGGCAGTGCTTAGACAACAACAAACTGAAAGCAGCTATTTACTAGAGGCAAATGGCAGCCAAGGATCGAGGCGACTAGGGATGTCCCGACACCACCTCAGCGTACGAGTACTGACATTTGAGTACTTGCCGATACAGAGTACAGATATGTGTAATTAATGATCATAGGCGATAGTTGAAGCACAATAATGGAACTACTACTACTACTATTAATACTAATGTCATTATTGAGTGTTTTCTTGAAATAAAGTGGCGTTTAAAACTACGATCAAGATGAAAAAAAATCTTGTCGTTTCTCTCGCAGCAGCTGGAGCAGGTCATAAATCATCATCATCAAAGACGGCGCGTCTACAACCACGTCGGTGCAGATGCATGGGTGGATGTCATCAAATCAATAGTGCCATCTGTTGAGTTTCATGTGTTAAAATCACATTTAAAACTATGATCATGAACTCCAGCATGCTCGGCTTTGGAGACGGGTTTTTTACACCGCGCCAAGCTTAAGGTCATGTTGTCATGTCCCAATTGCTGTTTTACAGTAAAATGCGAATAACAAACATTTGCCGATTTAAAGAGGATTGGAGTTCCTGCCTAGCACAAAAGCACATTTAAGCTTGTGAAGAAACTCAAACTGAAACTGAGCTTCTTTTTTCAAGGTTAAAAACACGCCTGGTCAATGCAACGTTTTGACCTGTTTCAGACGATGGAGATCTTTTGTCTATGAATGCTTCATCTCAATGTGTGAGTAAGATTGATCCTGTAAATCATGCTGCTCTTAGATTTGTGACAAACTGTAGGGCGCCTCATGAAACAGTGTCCTAATATTCAGAGCTTACTAGATGGCGCTCTTGGTTTAAAAATGAAGTTTCATTGAAAAGGTGATTCAGATCCAAAGATTTTAGAGCAGAGAGTGAAAATCAGTTTCACACGCACGTGGAGTTGGACTCATTGGTCCACTTTTATTTCCAAGGTCATGCTTGGACTACTGCCCTCTTATATTACTATGTGACCAAATCACATCCTTATGGAACTTGTTGCAAAAAATTATTTCATTAAATGACTTAAATCCAGACAGAGAGCACTTGAGTCAGCCTCCTTTAAACCTGCTTTTAACTAATGCGTATGTCATTGAATTGAGTAATAATTGTGCGGAATTGTGTGTTTTTGCTGCCTTTTGGCCGGGGCTCCCTTGAAAAAGAGGTTTTTAATCTCAATGGGACTTCCCAGGGTTTTTCAACACTCATTTGCGTGAGAGTTAGCAGGCCGGCCAGTTCAAAGTGACAAATGAGATGTGTTGCGTTGACTGTGGTTCTTCCACAACTCATTTTCATATATTTGGCGACATCTGCAGCTGTGCACCAACACCAAAACTGACATCACAACACATTGACACCTTTGTTTCCTGCAGTCGTCGTCATCATCATGACCGGATTTATGCACGTTTGTGCTGTTTGTATGTTTTGAACAGCAGCTGGTGTGTCCACTGTTTAATGAAAAACTCGTTTCAACTTTAAAACCTGGCTCTGGTTTAATGGAGAGCTCAGCTGGTGACCGTGGAAGATAAGATCGGTCAATAGTTTCCAAAGAAAAGCAATTAGCCGACCACTAATCCAATGAAGGCACACCCTGATAATCTTGATGTAATACACCAGATTAACACAAATATCTTCACAATGGTAAACTTTCAAGAATTCAAACCTTGATCATAGTGTTCAACAAGTAGTTTATTGAGTAACCTAGTACACCAGCTTCAATAGGCCATTCATCCCTGCTGCTATCAGGCTGTTTAACAAATCTGCCTGAATGAAGGAACTGTGGCTTTGATTCCATTAAGTACTTTGATATTATCACTAGCGATAGAAACTGTTTTATCTATGCGTTGTTCTTTATTTGTTATTTATTATGTGCGTTTGCACATGAATGTGTTTGCTGCCAGACATCTGAATTTCTCGCTTTGCAGAAATCGATCTACTGACCTACCTACCTATCAATCTATCACATGTTGCCTTTTGATCTCACGATTCAAAGGGGCCAGGTATGAATTTCAAAACTAAATTTCTCAGAAATGGATGAACATTATTTCATGCTTCAGTATACATTTTGACATTTCATCTTGCTGAAGCTGAAAACATGGACGACTATAATAGATCTCCCTTAATGGATGTACAATAAATATATTATTTTTGTTTGATGAAGACGTGTCATTATCACATATACCTTTGTAAAATCCAATGAAACTCCAGATTTAACATGAAGGACCATCACATTAGACTTGTTCTTAGGGCTCATTGCAATTCAAATGCATAATTCCCATGGGCGGTTCTGTATCAGGCTTTGAACACACAGGACTATTGGGGCACCTTTGGCGTCACACCACATCAAACACATGGCAACAACTGTGGCGAGCCAGAGCAGCACTCCAGCAAAATGAACAGCATGAGCGCCTGCCTCAGGCTTGTTACATGTGGGTGTCAGGAAGAAGCAGCAAATGGATGATTGTGGTGGTTATTATGAAGTTTTTGGTCTGAATATGAATGGTGAGGGGATTCAATAACAAGAAAAAAAAAATCTGTGGAATTCCAAAGGGAAAGGTCAGAGGCACCCATGAGTGAACAAACGCTTCTCCTCAGGCAGCGCAAACGCGGACAGGAACAAGGCCACGAGCTGAAAACAAACCGAGCATTGTGATTATTTATTGTATACCAGGCCAGCAACACAACAAACCTCATTGGCGCCTTTGGAAGCTTCTGCATTAATCAGCCAAATAAATGAAATCCACATTATTATTAGGTCTCTTCTGTTTCGGTGCTTTCAGAAGTAATGACAATTCTTCCGCACATCAATTTGAATATGACAGGAAAGCTTACTGTAAATGAATGCTATTTACAAAACGAGAGGGCAGCGACAGTGAAGGCATCTTGTTAAGCAGCGCTTCAATGGTGGAGAATGTGACAGCAATCAGCTGAAGGTTTTTCAGGTTCGTGAAATGGTGGATGGAGAGATTAAATACTGGCGAGGACCGGTGGCCTCTATCAACGCGGAGATATTCACGTTTTCATTATTAGCCGAGCCTTTTGCATATTACTCGGCAGCAAAATCAACTGAATAAGACAGTCATTCCTGAAATAATTAGAGCAGATAAAAGGGTCTTTAGAGCTGGACCCCAGGAAGAGCCATTTATCATCCGCTGATCGGAGCGCCCGCATTGTGACGCATCTACGCAATCAACACTGTGTAGCTAATGGACTGAAACGTATAGTATTCAAAACACACACGCCACATCCACGGCGCTCTCTAGAAAGACAAGTGTGTCTTCACTGCCTAGAGCGCAAACATTACTATGAAGAGCTAGCCTGAGTAAACATACATCAAGCCATGATTAGAAACACTAAAGCTGGTTCTCTCCTCGGGTCGTCGCAGGTGCTCAAGGGGGGAACAACACTTTGTTATGCTTAATACCCTCCGGCCTGTATGAGGGATGGGTTAAACAACAAATAAAGCCAGTGAGAGGACTCAATCATCCTTCTACATTTTCAATGCTTCCCTGCATCTTCGCTTTAAGAGGTCACTAGTATACCTCCTAACTCGCCATTTCACACAAAGCTAGTATAACCACTTGAAATTCAGGCTGTACTTGCAGCCAAACAACAGCTGTGTGAAGCATCAGTGACCCTAAACGGCGAAGAGGAAGGTGACGTACGCACAGCATGAAGCAGCCGGTGACTATGAAACCTATTTGGTATTGACGGATTGAAACACCCCTGAAAAACAGTTTTAAAAACCCGAACCACACCAGGGCTCTCAAACTGATCCACAAAAGGGAGGTAGTGGGTGCAGCAGACTGATGATGTTCAGTCTTCAGACACGGGGTTGGTGAAACTGCAGGGTCTTGATTAGCTGGAACAAAAACCTGCACCCACTGTGACCCGGCTCCATTTCAGAGCCCCGCTCTATTCCATCATATGGTCATAAGTATTAGCAAAAATCAATAGACTAATTCTTCTTTTTTACCCACCATTCTTGATTTAATTGAGAATTGATTTCTACAAGGGTAAAGCTCATAAATTCAATCAAGCAAAGACTCGAATCAATCTGTTTATAATACTGCATCTCGACAACACATGAAAACTACAGGAAAATAAATGATGCAATATTTAGCTTTGAGGGGAACATTCATGCCATAGTGAGCTCAGCAGTATGATGTTGATAGGAGTTTACAATTTTGGGTTAAAGTTTGTTTCCTGAGTTATTCACAAGACACGACAAGTAAAAAAATCTATAATATTCAGTGACTGTAGAATATTGATCTGAAGCCTAGTAGCACAACTATCAGTCACACTTCAGATTACGGAACATAAATAACCATCAATAAATGACTTATATACTTACAAATCATCATAAAGTGAGGCCTGACTATCCCGAATGGTCACCTAAAGATCACTCTAAATAGCCAAATAAATAATGATCAGCAACTGTAAATAAAAAAGTATTCCCACCGTGGGGAAATTTAACGATAATGACACATGCTATAGACATTAAAAATATGCAACAAACATCAAAGACATCCACAAAGCATGAACATACATTAAAAAAGTGAAGTCAAATGAATACCTATAATATGTAATCAAATATGACAAAATAATAAAATAAAAAAGTAGTTGTAAGTGCATAGACATTCTGTTACATGGCAATGTCCGACCAAATGAGCTCTCCCACCAACATGCGATCATGTTCTTCCTCTCTTCTCGTTCTTCAACTCTGAAACTTCTAACTCTACTTTCTGTCTCTAAACCATACACAGCTACTCTCCTATCGAGCTCCTGACAATACTTCTTTGCGTACAACATTGCTCTTTTGAGCGGCTGATAATCAAGCTAGAATAAAACATGTTTTCTTTTTGATATCTAATATGTTTATCTGTCAGTGAGATTAATATGCACAGTAATGTAGCAATGGCTGTAAATAAAACATGTGGAGTGTATGGCTGAATAAATATTTAAACAGTACTGAGTGAATGTATTACAGTATTATAAGTCTGGTCGAGAGTTAAAGGAAGGTTGGTGCTTCTTTTCCTCTGCAATAATTTGAATATACCAAGCAACCAAGCATTCCAATTGTTTGGTTTGAATTATTAGTGGACCCAGTGGAAGATATCAGACTTTGTTAGAATAACTGTGCTAGATTGTTTATGCATGTAATTAAGTCAACTAAGAGCATGTACCCCTTCTCAGAGAGGTGAGACGGGTAATGCTGCCCAGAATCAGTTGTCACGTCAGAGTCCAGTCTGCAGCATGACCCCGATCCTGTTGCTGCAGCTTCCAAAAGTCTCCCACTGATACACTTTGATTTCCTGTGTTGTCTAGCTATATGCATCTCTGTGAGTATGATCACTAGGGGTGTAAGAATATATTGATACACTCAAATATTGTGATACTTGATTGCGTGATATTGTCTTGATATTTAAAGTCAGCCATTTAATACATAAATATATGGAGATGCTGCTGCATTTGCAACATGTGTTTAATACTAAAAACACACTGGTGTTATTTTGTTGATGAAGTGAGCTGTTCATTCCACTCTTTACCGTAAATGAAAGTCCAACAGGACCGACTTCATAACAGTAAAATTGTTTACATGCATGCACATAATACTGTACTGCAACATCTCTTTTTCAAACATTACAACATATTGCTGAACTTACAGTATCGCATCACCACTCCTGAGATTCGTATCGAAAGATACCTGCCAGTACACACGCCTAATGTTCAGTGTAAAGAACTTAAACGGGAGACCCACATGCAGCAGGCTGAGAGTGGAGACTGAGTTCAGCAGCTTAATGTAACTCACTAGAAGGAGTATACAGATAAGTAAACCGAGAGAACGAACAAACAGAAAGAGAAAACAAAACCTACTCAACTTCCACTCAAGAAGGAGGATCAAAAATACAGAAATAATAAACAAGAATACTCTAACAATTAACAACAAAGGGAGCCGGACAAAACAAATGCACTCCGGAAAAGCTACACTACATGGCATGACAGAATCTAAACTAACAAACACAAAAACTACAGCATAAATACGGCAAGCGTCCTTGAGCGCGAGAGTCTTCAAAAGAGTCAGAAAAGTAGTGAGCGTCCCTGAGCGCGTATTCAGTCCACAGAAAGCGAGTCCACAGGATCGGGGGAAGAGGATCCAGGTAATAAGGCACAGACACACAGGAAAGTACAAGTGACGAACTGATGCTGACTGTCTCCTGAACGGCGTTTAAATGTCATGCAGAAGATTGCGAGATTGGGTTCAGGTGTGTGTGTGTGGCAGGAAGATGCAACCCCCAATCCTGGAAGAGAAAGAGAGCAAGGCGGGAGCAGACCAAACTATTCTGAACGGACGGAGGGGGGTCTGTGACAGTTCAGTGTGCTTAGCCTAAAGTTTCTTTCACTTCACTTCACCTGAACGGTGCGACTGGAGTACATACGGAGCAATATTCAGCGATGAAACAAACGACAACAGTGGTTCTGCACCTCACGACATGAGGTCAGAATCCCCATTTCTTACATTTTTCAGCCGGCACGAGAAGACCCATCAGTCTCATCTTATTATCCGATTATTGAGTGCAGCTACTGTAATTACAAATGCTATACACATGCTGTAGACTAATGTGGCTTCATTACAAGCACAATAAAACACGGTGCATTGGCAGACTTTCATTCATGTCCAATCAGTAAAAGTCAATTGAACCCCAGTGGGGCACAAATGCTGCATATTAAACCTGAGTGCCATTAGCATCAATCACCATCACCAACAAATGTCAACTCTACATCGAGGCACCTTGGATGGATAAAGGCGTTACGCAGGCATCAAGTGAATCAGACGCAGCTGAAATAATTGGTGTTAGATCTAGTTATGCTAAGATTAATGGCGCTTACACACGTGCTCGTGCTCACTCTATAATTAGGCCTAGGAGTCAAACACATGAGTATTCAAATGGGTTACTACGGTCCACAGAGGGATGTGGGCTCATCCAGAGCAGATGCCGATTGAAATCAAGCATGCAATATTTTAATTTGACTGAAAAAAGAAGCTGCCCAAAATGCAACGGAGAAACGTCAAGTGCAAATTTAGAGAGCATGCAGTGTGCTGGAAAAAACAAAGCTAAGGAAGTTCCTCCCTCAAAAAAAAAAAAAAAAAAAAGAAAAAAAACCTTGCAGCATATGAATATGAGAAAACATGGCAGGCGTCCATAGAGAGGATTAGCGCAAGGGCAACTAAAGAATGGCTTTAGCTGCACAATGATGCATTTGTCCAACAAGCTCCAAAAATCTTTTTTTTTTAAGAATTAGCAAATATGTTTCCTGGTCCCTGTCTCGGTGAGAGACAGATGGTTTTTCGCGTGTTTCATCATTTCGGAGCCGCGGAATATGTCTGGCAGGCTGCTCCATGCTGCAGCAGAGATAAGGCTGAACACAAATAAAGTCTGGTGTGTCGACAAAGGCACCAGTTTATAAGGTCCCTAACCTAACGTCCCTCTGGGTTTTCGACCACTCTGGTTGACAGCAATCGTCATCCATTTTGGCAACAAACGCCTTTGTTTTTCCATCAGAGCCCAAAAATGGGTAGGTTTGGACTGGAAGCACATTCACATTCTGCCAAGTATGTGGGCTCAGCAAAGCGGCCGCTCATGTAAAGCAACATGATGGTCTCACCAGAAGAAGATAAGAACCCTGCTTCCTACCACTAGTCACCACAACCATTGCATCTGAGTGACTGGGCTATAGCAATGCACTAATGTCACAATACAATACAGGATATTTAGTATCATATACGTATCATGATATTCAGCCATTAACATGATTTGATCCGATGTGACACACCTACATAAATAAGGGATTAATGCCTGACGTCTGTAGGAACTTGTGTGAACAAGTCGTGCCGATGAGCCATGCCGTAACTTCTTGACTGCCTGAGTCTGTTACCTGCTCCAGGTGGTGACGTTTGAGATGCGTTCAGAAGTTGTGCTTGATGTTTGTGTGACAGAACTTTCAAACTGCCATAGTTTTATCAATTTCATTTAAAAAACGATTTGGGCCCATACATCTGATTTCATGCCTGAAAGTGCAGCTGCCACCATGGTTTCGTATCCCTCAGCATCAGCAGTTTAACTTGCTGGAAGTGCTATACAGCGAAATGAGTTGCTGGAACCAGAATTGGTCTTCAACGCAACGAATAGATTGAGCTCAAATATCAATACTTTCGGAGAAAAAAACATTGATAAAAATGGTACACATGGTAAAAATGATCCATCCCTACTGACGGAGAAGGTGAGACTTATGCCAGGTACATGTTAAAGCAAGTGACAAAAGTGAAGACAGGTGTGAAGACTGCTGAACCTGATCAGCACAGACACTGCCAGAGGGTGGAAAAGAAAAAATCTGAATCGAAATGAAGGCGAATCAAATCAAATGTAGTTGACGTGAAATTACTGAAGAGAAACAAAAGAGTTGTAATATCGTGAGTAATAGTACTTGTGAAACACCACTAGTGATTGGAATAACTGTGATCAAAAATGTTTGGAATTTAATTCTCTCTTAGAAGCTACCTCTTAAATACCCATCCCCAACAGCTGACTCATCTCCCAGCTTCTTAATCACACCTGTAATCTGTCTTGGTGGTCTGCCAAAATAAACAACAGATGTTTTTAATAATGAACTTTTTTTGCTTGTTGTAAGACGGCAATGCTCCCTCACTGGAGTTGCACTGACACACAGCAGAACCACTGCTTCTCTCTGTGCAGACAGGGCTGTTGCAAACTCAAAATCGATACCAAGAATATAGGGAGACATTAGAATTGTATTCAGGAATTCTACACCTAGGGTTCTTTTCTTTTCTTTTCTTTTTTTATTAATCCTTAACATTAAAATAGAACGCTACTCACACAAGTGAAGCAATATAAAATACAGTTATCCTGAATATCCTGGAAAATTGTGATTAATAATCATGATAACAATATTGAGCAAAAAAATAGAGACTATGATTTTGGCCATGATCGTGCAGCTCTATCGTTGAATCATCATTCTCATGTTATAATAGTGCAATAGCCAGTTTAACCCATGAACTAGACATGAGTCAATTAGTGCACAAACCTCCGCCAAAAAGATGCAGTCCACCCACATCACAATCTAGTATTTCTTCCTTAACCCATTGCGCATATTTCCTGAATATTTCATCCAATTCTGTCCATTGGTTATTTTGAACAGACAACCAAACGACCAACAACACATGAAAATGAAACTAGATTAACAAGGTTCTCAATGAATCACACTACAGGTGAGTTAATGGCAAATCGATCCCACATTTTGTATCTTTTGTTCTGAAAGTACCTTAAAGGAAGATGTTATCAACAGTGAATGAACTAAGTAACTGTTAACACTGGCGGTGGTCCCCTGTGCAATTGTTTTACTTAGCTCACCCAAATTAAAATAAAATAATAACAATAATAATAATAAATACATTTTAATAATGATTCTTTCCCTAACTACAAGTCATCATGTGTACAGCCTTGTGTCCAGGCTTTTAGCTAGGGGGGCGTCTAGGCGTGCCGTGGACGCCCTGAACTGCAAAACGTGAAAAATTGGATGCCCATATCTCTTTCAGATGGACGGCATACATTTTTAATCAATTCCTGCGTAATGCCCCAATTATCGTCCCATCATATTTCCGTGAAAAGGAAGTTTCCGCGCAGTATTTTCACTGAATATAATCATTTCCCCGCGTCTCAACCCTGCCCACGGACGCCATATTTGTTTCAAGGGCCAAATCTCGCGGTTATTCACATCTCGTGATTTGCGACACTCGCATTTTCATTGATCGACACGCCATTGAAGAGCGACGCTATCAGTTGGCTGTTTGACATTGATAACAAGAGGAAAATTCAGGCAAGTACAAAACTTTACACTTGTTAAAAAACGAATTGAAAGTCTTTTAATCAGTGCAATTCTCAAATAGCGAGAACTGCGCTGTGGAGTTCATGCAGCGTTTGCCAAACAATGCATGAACAACTTGTACATATTTTATAGAAAAATATTTACAGTTGTTGCTGTCCTTTTTTCCGTATGAAGGCTATAAAACATTTTCAAAACCCAATATTTGTGTGAAAAAAAGAAAAAGACAAGACAGACAACACTCAGCTTCTTCCTGAAGGAAAAAGGTCAGAATTGTTTTCTTGTTTGAATGTTTAAATGTGTTCAGAAAACCATCACAGATTCACAGCTGCTACAACCTGTGCTTGTCTTGCATCACTATATCAAGGAAGATGAACAAAACTGCTGATGAGATAGCATGTAGTAAGGGAAATAATTATTTTAATTCATCAGGGTCAGAAGGAGAGAGTCCCATCCCTTCATCAGATCAGGAGAGCGAGGAAGAGACTCATCATCACAAAAGAAGAAGATGTGGATTTGCTGATTTTGACTTTGTAGCTGCTTGAGAAATATACCTCAGACCCCCAGGCGTTTTCTGCATTATGAATTTGTTATTGTGGAAACATTTAGATTTGATGCAATATGTTTGTTTTTATAAAGTCATGTTACTTTTGCACATATGTTTTCTCAGTTTGTTTTTTTTTACACCGCAAGTTATGTTATATGTTATGTTAGTGGACAACACTCGTCCTGGTGTGTCGTGGAGGGGAATGGGCTCAGGGGTGGAGTTATGGGTTAGGGGTGGGGCTTGTGGGCGTGGCTATGGACACCCTGTTTCAAAATCCTAGCTAAAAGCCTGTTTGTGTCTACATATTTTTTCATATATTGATGCAAGATATGCATGCTTGTGTTTAAGCTGTGAAGGTTTTCTAAACTTTGCCAACGCTTTCTTTCAAACAATACATATTTAAAGGCTTGTCGCTTGATTAAATAAATAGAACTACTCGAATTTTGATCCCTGTTGAGCTATTTTGCTCTCATTCTGAAACGGCTGTGTGTTCGACCACTTGCCGCTGGGATGCGGGGGGGGGGGCGCCAAATTTTCCTCAGATTAGAAAGCTAGTTCATTTTGTGAATGATTGTTTGAAGTTTGGAACTTATCTGCGGTTTCCTCCAGTCAGCAGTGTCGGACATCCCATTAATAGCAGCGCGTTTCCATGCCGCAAATGTCACGATGTGGATTACCACGAGATTACAGTGGTAAACAAATATGGTGACCGCAATGGCCAAAATACGGTTACAAAAGGTTTGAGAATATACGAATTTGGATCATATTTGGCGATTTTTTTTTCAATTGAATGTAAACCAGTGAGAGGACACTACGAGTTGGGCATTATACAGGGACTAATAATACATTTAGGGCGTCCTGCTGAGGAAACAGGGCGTCCGGTTTTGAGTGCTGGAGAGCGCCCTCTAGCTAAAAGCCTGAAGGAAACGGGGGAGTGGCAGGGATATCTATGGACGCACCGGAGGGGCAACTGTGGGACCATGAGCAAGACAAAAACTCGAATTGGTAAAGAAAATCGATTCGTCGCCCAGGCCTACTCTAATTGAACCAATATTCATCTTCTATGAATTACAAAATGACAATAAATGGTTGTTCCACTCCAATGCCCATAATGAATCGATACTTATGCTTTTTGATCCAAATTCTCCTATAGACGACTGCAAACAACATGCCCGCTGACTCATTATTCATGTTGTTAGTGGGAGAGAACCAGATCTCAGTATGTTGTTTTTGGACTTGAATCATGTGAGTGCCTCCAGACTGAAAAAAAAAACAAAAAAAAAGCAGGGACATGTGCGACAGCATGCTGGCCAACAACATTATCAAAGGATCCAAGAATCTTTGGACACAAGTCAGAATTGATGATCATGATGAAACAGACTGCTGCTTGTGATGCCTTCCAAAGTGTCTTCACAGAGCGAGCCAGACGGAGAGTGGGGGAGCGGTGAAGTCAGAAAACATCAATGTGAAACCCACGAACACCCTGAGAGAAAATATCACTGACCGACCACTGAATCACAGCCAATCATAAGAGAAAAGGATGGAGACAGTTTGTGACTTGCAGCCTCCTGTCCTTTGCAGTTACGCAGAATAGATAAGAAGATATCGCATCAAAGTTGGGGTGGCGACATGGCAAGAATGTCATATATTTAGTTATGAAATCAGGATTTGGATTTTACTACAAACCGAGATGTAATTTGAGGCCTACATTTTAGTAAGTTCAACCAACCTATTTCTGTCCACAACACAGACCAAAAACTAATTTTAATCCAACAATTAACGACTTTTCTGAGCAGAATTGCAAACACAAAGAATGTTAGCATACTACACACGTACACACATTTCACATTTAGTAATCGAATACGGCGTGGCAGTAGCAGCCACTGACCGAAGCTGCAAACCCTCTAGCGGGGTCCGGTGAACACCCCTGGAACTCCATTTCATGCATTTTGAGCGGAAAACTTTGTGGAAGGCAACTTTTCGTCTCTCGACAGTCAAATGCCCAAATTTCTGTTTTGAGTCTCGATAGAAAAAGTACGACGATAACAGTGGTCTTCCATGCCACGTCGACCATTCAAATTGAGTGTTGTGACTCCTGACACGTGGATGGCCAAGAGATTTAGCCAAGAAACAAATATGGCGGCCGCGATGGCAAAACTGCAGGTCTTTAAACAACACATCCTCACTCTCAAGGCCGTCACTTCAAAAGTTGCCTTCTGCCTCCCAAGCTTGCTCATGAGTCCACAACTTCAGTTTCGCTAGAAACCGACTTTTGATAATTGTGATGTTTCTTTTGGAAACCTGCCATGTTATTGTGCACCTCCGTGATGCATTTGTTTTGATGTTTCCACTTCATTTAAATACATTTGATCATGTGGGATTTCATCTTAAAAAAAAATAATGAAAGCATGGCACCTCTCATTTAAGCCATGGCAGTGCGCCGCATTAGTAGACATGTGGCAGGGACGATGGGTTTGAACACTTGCGGTCAGGCTCTTGAACACTGTGACAGGATTTTACCGCTTTTTCATCAATGAGAGATGTCTGTGTTGTGACAGCCGAATGTTGACAGAATTATTTTGACGGATCCAACGGCAGAGAGGGTTTGACGACAAAAAGCAACAAATAGCATGTGAAAAAAAATAAAGAGTTTCGACTGAAATATTTTATGACGACGCAATTTCCAGATTGCTTATACAAAACAGCAGTGACATTTGACAAGGCAGGCAGCACAAACACCAAAAAAAGCTCCCCAAGGGCCTAAATGTCAATGCAAGCGGTAACAAACAACGGCTATGAACCGACAGGTTTTCACTTTGAATCGTGTTGACAAGGAAAGGAGACTCGGTCGGGATTGAAGCCAATTTTCAGGCTTGTTTGGAATACTCCACTTCTTTTACCTTCACAATTGCCATTCGTCAACGTCTACAAACAGGAAAGGCCTGCACTTTTGGTTAAACCTCATCAATTCCAAAATAAAATTTCAAAAAAATCAAACAGAATGTGCTTCTACTTCCAGATACTTGGTAGATTTATGCCCCCCTTTAGAGGTGTATACAGTTTACAGTCCAGGGCCATAAATGAGAATCAAATAGTTTAATGTGGGACGTTGTTAGAGATTGATTCTGTGTCACATTAGCCAATACCTTGAGCAGGAAGGATGCCTTCACATATTGCTCCTCTTCCTGCCTCGCCTATTAGGGCTCAGCAAACCCTGGGGCTTGATTCCTCTCAGCAGACGTCAATAGGTTGAAGCTTATAGCAGACGCTTACCATGTGAACTGTCCTCTTTAAGGATGTGGTAGCAATCTGGAATACTATAAATCGATATGAAATTATTCCTACCCTACGGTGAATTAATGTACATGTTGAACGGGACAGAACACGGCACAGCAAAGTGCAGCCCCTGGGCCACATGCGGCCTTTTCTCTATATTTATGTGGTCAGCGTGAGGTCATGTACAAACACAAACTACTTTACTTTCTCCTATCATTTACTATTCAGTAGAAGATTTTTTTTCATTTGTCCTTTTTTGCGAATATAGTTTAACCCACTAAAATTGGTGAAATAAATATTGTACATAAATATTTAAATACTGTCACCCAAGTACATCATACTGAAAGGTTAGTCAGTAGCCATTTCATTTCACATTGCTTAAATTAAACGTATAAATGTATTGAATATAAATGCCATAGTTACTATGGGTCGGAATCGATTAAAATACTTCATTAACTGAGTGAGAACTTTATCTCGCCGGGAACATTTTTTCAGATCACCATTTAGCGCTGTTCTGAAAAATGTTCCTGTGAAAAAGTGATGGGTGGATAAGGTCTCATGAAACACCACTAGATGGCTCTTGGTTTAGATAGATATGCTAATGAGGCTTCAAGAAACAGTGTCCCAGTTTTCAGAGCCCACTAGATGGTGCTCCAGGTTTAGAAATAATGTGAGGTTTCATTGTGAAACATTTTGCAGCAGACAGTGCCATCTGGTGGCCTCTGAAAGTTAGGACACTGTTTCATGGAACCTTATCGTCTCTACAAAGTGATATAACCGCAACATACTTGATGAAAGAGATTGAATGAGATGGTGCCAATGGACTGAAATTTAAGTTTAAAAAAAATTCAATATTGAAAGACAAAAGAACAATCTGCAGGCTTTATGCAAGAGAGTTGGAGCATCACTGGAGCACTTTCACCCTGATATTTATGGTTATGTGTCAAGATGAAACTTCAATGCTTATCATAGGCATCGTAGCCTTTTTCTTTTTCTTTAAGATGACCAATTAATATGTAATTTCCAAAAGTGCAATGCATACACAATTTTCGGTATTTGCATGATGAGATGACAAAATAAATGCAACCCTGCATTTCAAGTCAAGTGGACAAAACATTAAAATACATTAACTCCCTGTCTAAGATCCTTAAACCAAGATGCAAAACGAAGAACGAAATTTCACATCTCTGCTTTGAATCCGATGAAAACGTCAGCCAGTGACTGATCAGGTGTTCACCCACTAATCCTGCAAGAACACTTGTGATGGAAGCACAACAGCGCTCATAGCTGAAGCTCAAGTCCCTCGGCGTTGTTGGACACGCAGGAAATCATTGCAATGATTGTGAGTGTGACTGAGTGACAGCGGCAATGATGGGTGGAAATGTCATTGTTAAACACAGGACGACACTGCTAGTCAACAAAACTACCTGAGTGGGAGGTGAAGCAGCACATCTCGCCCAAAATTTAAGTGTAACATTGGGCTAAATGGCAGGTTGTTATTCTATTATTTACTGGTACTCTGAATTCTCAAAGCATGTTTAATCTAGTTTGAGTGGAAGCTGGTCCAGTTCTGGTGAGGGGAAGACAAAAAAAAGGCAGCGTGCCTTCAGCATGAACAGGCAGAGGTCAGGAGGATTTTAGAAGAGTCCCACAGCCTTCAAAGAGACGGCGGTGGAACGGCACGCCACTAACTCTGAGAGGGAGAAGGCGATCAACTCTGGTGACGGATGGTGTGGACGTTAAGTGTCACAGATTAGCAGGCAGATCCATCGTTTGTAGCCACCATAATGGCTCGTGCACAGAGCACTCATCTACTTATGCTACTGGTTGCTGGCTCTCACGCGCGCAGCCAGCGAAGCGGCGTCCACTGCACTAAGGAGCCACAGACGGCACGCGCTCATTCACTTCCCAGACAGTCCTGGACGAGTTAAAGGTTCCACAAAAGAGAGGAGAAACTGCTTCAAAGCACCTACCCGAGTGTTGCGGACTCGCCTCCGGGTCAGAGCTCCGCAGAACTCGCAGGTCTGGACCGTTCAGCACCGCGCGGATGCTCCGTCTGCTCTGCGGCTCGCGCGGCAGCCTCGCGGGGGGGCAGCCGGCTGAGCAGCCAATCAGCAGCCTCCTGGGGGCGCGAGGGCAGCCAATCAGGAGCGAGCGCGAGGAGGACACTGGTGATTGACTTTCAAGCAACAGAGTCATGGCCGGATGATCCGATGGCATCAGAGCACAAATACAGCCGAGCTCGGGGAGGCGCTCTGGACGGCTCCCCGAGGATGGACGGCTGTTGACGGTGACTCCGCCAAACACGTTCCAATCCATGTCCTCTGCCCACGAAAGAGCGTCTTTTGAGACGTGGATCACTTGCGTCATCTGTAGAGCGCGCTGGAAACTTATTTTTGGCCCGCGCGTAAATTCAAGCTGCGGATGTACATCCGGAAGAAAATGGATGAATGTGCGGTTAATGAATTTAAGAATTTACAATGCTTCGATCCGAACTATCTTACGGAGCCCTGGAAGTGACATGTGTTTTTTATTTATTTTATTATTTTTTTTTTTTTTTGGATATGGCGTTCATGACTTTATTTTTTTTTGTCCGAGATCTCCAGATAATTTTTATCTCAAGATACAATTGTAAATGTCAGCGCCTGCATAACTGCCTCTCTGGCAAAGCATTTTGTATCCGTCCTCCTGGAACCACTATGTCTCCCATGGCTTCGTAACTGTTCGTCAACGTTGTCAGTCACTGTCTGCAAGTCTCTGCACTTTTAACACTCTGATCAAGCGCCTTCTACTCAAAATAATACCATATGTGGAAAAGCTATAGATATGACATATGACATGCATGACTTTATTTTTTTAATACCGAGATACAAATTATCTCAAGATGATTTGTATCTGCAAACCCCCCAAAAAATAAAGTCATGCATGCCACATGTGGTATTATTTCGAGGAGAAGGCACTTGATCAGTGTTAAAAGCGCACAGACTTTGCCGTCGGCAATATTCTGACTTGCCGACAGCGAATAACAACGTTGACGAACAGTTACGAAGCCATGGGAGACATAGTGGTTATAGGAAGTAATCGTTTCTCGAGATAATAATTATCACGAGATAACAGTTATCTCAAGATAACTGTTATCTCGGGCTAAAAAAATAAAGTCACGCATGTCCCTCATCGGCCCTGTTTTCTTTTGGAACCCATTCTTTCTTCATGTTGAAAATCTTTATTTGTATCTTAATGTAGATTTTTTTCCCAATGATTTTGTGAAGTTGTGTGACCAGACAGCAACATAAGTGAATAGAGCAGTTTAACGTTTGTAAATCCAAATAAACCGACACAATAACAAGAATATCTTTTTGCAATGGGTGCTCTATTTTCCGACTTGACCAACTACCCCACGCCCTCACCCCCCGCAAAAAAAAAAAAAAAAAAAATCAGTGCACATTCCTGTGGATAAATAAATAACTTTGTGTCAAATGTGAAATCTGAATCTTTTAATTTGAATTTTGAATAAAAAGGGAATGTTTAGTGCATCATAGCCATCCACCATTCTCTCTTTTTAACAGTCTGCTTTTGATCCAATATTTTATGAATATTAAAACATCTTTAAAAGCCCCACAAGTAATAAATATGTAATAGTAATTGCATTAATTTCTGCAAACAGCTTCATTACTGAGCAGCACCGTGGCAAGTGGTTAATGCTGCACTCTAGCAAGGATCAATTCTAGCTGGAAGCGACTCTGGGTTGCGGAGATGTGGGTTCTTTCAGTGTTTAGTTGGTTTGAGCTCCTTATGCTTGTGTGGCGCCCACAGCCCATAAATACATAAATACACCATAAGAGGTTAATGAAGACAATAATAATCTTTGGGTGATTGTGTGAGTGTATGATTTTCTATTTGCATTAGAGAGATTATTTAGAGCTCATCAGTCAATGAACTTGAATGTGAAAATAGACTAAGTGCTAAATTTAGCTCTAAATTATTCCCCCCACAAATGGTTCTTTACAGTTTTCAGTCTAAGAGATTTGGTTTTTTTTCAGTCACCATGCCGATGGCTGGTGTCAAGGCTTTTTTCTCCAATAAATAATTTGAATTTGGCATATTTTTTTTTTAAAGAAAACTGATGAAAAGTGCTTGTGAACATTGCGTCACTCCACCTGCCGGGTCTCTGCAGATGAGGTGGATGTACAGACAGGTGTAGTAGACTGAAGCTGGGGGTCAAACTGGCAGCGACCTCAGCGAGCATGAAAAGATGGGTCCACACCCAAGTTTCCTGTCATCTCAGTGGCTAATAAGATCAGGTGAAGAAGCTTCCCTATACTTGTATTCTGATGGAGAATGGAGCCTGAGACGGTCCGTTCGTGCGCATAATATCTAATCATAAGGGAGCAGTGAGCATCAAAAGCATTGTTTATATGACCTTGTTTCTAATGCATCACTGTCTGATTATCACTAGGTTTGTATTTGACCTGACAGATTCTGTCATTAATATTTATGTATCTACAGTGATGTGAGTGACTAGTATGCAATGCATTTTCTCATTCCAAAGTTAATTTCTGAGCAACAAAATCATTAAGTGTCTTCAAACATAATTAAAACTACCATCTGACACGCTCCGCTAGGGTTCATTTTAAATGAGCAGGAATGACTAAACATCAGCTGTTTTATTTCATTTATTTATTTATTTCTCACAAAGTCATATTGTGTTTGAGCGTCTATGTTTTCGATGGCAAGTTTCCCTTCCAAATGAGCCGTTGTGTTCTTAAAGTAGAATCAAATCGTGAATTTTACATCCAAAATGTGGAGATGAGATGAGTGAGGTAGTGAGTGAGACCATCTGGGATTTTTCTCCAATTCGTTCGCACATCACAGTTTTTTTTAATTGTATGGTCGGAAAACAAAGTATTTAAAAATGCATTAAAGAAGCCTTTCAACTGGCTTGTCACTTCCAAGCGCCACCATGGAGGAAATGTCCAATTAAAAAAAGTGCCAAACAGCAACTTATGAGCGGGATTTTGAATTATTGAACGATGCGCTGTGTTTCCTTCTTTGACTGAAGAGAGGAGTCAGCAAAAGTCAGCGGACCGGAGTTTTCTTATCATAATCAAGGACCATATTTAGAGGCGGCGATTGCTTAACTGACAATAGGGTGCTAATGTATAAGCTGATCCATTTGAGCTGACACTCGCTGTAACTCCTACGACACTGTTAATGTATCAGTAAAAAAAAAAAATCAATGGACATAACTTTAAAGAGCTCTCAGATGGCTGTGTCGTGTCTGCACAACCCGCACGTGTGGAGAGAAAAACAACAACGCTCCATCAGCAGGTCAAGACCCTTTATTTCAACCGAAAAAAAAATGGAAAAAAATATTAACACAAACAAAACAGCCATTCATTCAATCTAGAACTGATAATAACACAAATGCTTTTTTTTTCTAAAACATAGTGGATAAAAATGTGTCACAAAGAACGTAGCTGCAAGAACAAAGGGTTTCAATGTGCACACCAGGTGCAGATATCACATGAAATAGCAGAAATATTGTGTTACAAAACAAAAGTCGAAGCAGATTATCCCTCCATGGACGTGAATGTGTAGTTAAAAGCGGTCAATTGTGTCGATTATCTTAGAGAATCAAGAGTCCTCATCGTCGTCGTAGAATCTATTCCTCTTGATCTGCTCCTCTACTGTCAGGGTACCGTCATCCCATCCACAAAGGTCATCCTCCTTGCGAGTCATGCCGCTCTCCTTCTCTGATCTTCTCTCTGTGCTTTCTTGCCAGTCCTTCCCAAAATCCAAAAGGTCATCGAGGGTTGACCCTTGCGGTGATCCCAGAGCAGATTGGCCAAAGATTTCTGGGTTGAAATCCGACAGGAGAGTGGAGCTTTGAGTGCTCAGGCCAGCAAATATATCCTCCAGGAAGCGCGACGCGCTAGTCTTTGGCTCATCGGTTAAAGAGAACGGCCCCTCGGCTTTATCTACGAAGCAATCTGTCTCCGAGAAGCAGTCTGCGGATTCGGTACATTTGGCACCCGCTGACACGACAGCATCGCCCCGCTCTGCCAATCGCCACACTTGGGTTGGCATCCTGTCAGAGTTTTCACTCGGCGAAGAAAGTGCTGCTCTTGAGCCTGTCTCGGATGAGGAGCGATGATCCTCTCCTTCATTAATCTCTCGGAACCAAATTTCGCAGTCGGCTCCAGTTGCCTCTTTGCTATTGTTGTTGTTTGTATTCAGAGTCTGTCCGTCTGTCACCCCCTCATCTGTTAACATGACATTTCCCACCTCTTCACGGTTCACCCCGCCATCGCCGCCCTTCTCATCCAACACACTTTCCATCTGCTCGCAGCGTCCATTCACATTCACCTCCTCTGCACCTTCTTCACTCTTCTTCTCTTCTGCCTGTGCACTTATGCTTTCCACAGCATTCTCCTCACTTTGGTCTTCCATTTTGGCGATGGAGTCGATTTCAGATTCCACTTGCTCCTCTGCTTCAGCGCTGCTGCTTGACCTTTCGGGTACTTGACTTTGAGTGTTATTAGGGGCTTCTTCTGCAACCAGTGGAGGTGAAAACTGCTCTTCAGTTGCCCCTGGGTCTCTTAGATCCTCTGGCAAACTGGCACTTGAATATCCTGGAGCATCGTTGGGCACTAGTGCTTGGTCACTATCTGGACTGATCACATCTTGCTCCTCTTCATGATTTGTAGGTGGCCATGATGGCTTAACCAATCTTAACTCTTCCTCAATGGTGAACGACTTTTGGGGGGAATCAGTTTGAGGAGGCCAAACTACAGAAATCTTACTAGCCGGTTTCCTACTTTCAGCCTCAGAAATGCTGACATCACCATCTACAGTAGTGAACTGGCCAGGAGTGGATCTGCAGTCTGGAGATTTCTTTTCAGGTGATGGGGATTTAACCAAACTCTTATTGTTCCACAGATCTTTGTGTGGCTTCTGTCCAAATCCCTCGTCATAATTTCCCTTTGATGCGAACAGCTGCATATAGTGGGGTTTGCAGTACATGCGTCCATGGAGAGCGGCGTAGTTGCCAAGACTGTTGAAAGCCAAAGCACATGAAAAGATTAGATACAAAGAGCAAAGGTTCTGACCCATCAGGAATTGTTTCACCTTAGCGTGCCTCTGCAGTGCTCGCAGCGAAAGCAGCTCTTATGAAAGTTTTGTTTGTCTGCGATCAGCGATTCCATGGGGTACACCCTCTTCCGACACACCCTGCACAGTTCGGACTCTGGAACTCGAATTTTCTGCAAAAAAAAAGGCAAATTGTTCCGTCACATAACCATTTCAAGTCACCGCAGTTCTTTGAACTCAAATGTTGGAGGGAGATGATGCAAATTGGGAAAAATGACTGGCTAACACAGAGAGTATATATGTAACCCAAATATCGTAAAATGAATGTTCACAAGACATTTTGAACACCAAACTCTTTCATCAACACATTAGTCCTGGCATTTATTTTTTGTATGGCAAAAATAGGCGGTAAAACGTTAGTCAACATCATTGCTTGTGAGGGAAAGCAATTCAAGTTCCAGTGAAAGTCCAATGTTGCTGAAATGCAATTCAAATGCAAAAAAAAAGTTAGATCGATTGAAGCATTCAATGTTAACACAACCTTCTCTTCAGGCAGTTACACCACCCACATACACTTGTTACACACACCGTCAGTAAAGCATCCTCATGCGCGGTGGCAAAGTTTACCCGTCCTGACGGTCTCCTGTTGATGTGTTACAGTCTGAGCGGTCCGCTGCTCTGTGACACTGAAGCCCAGGTTCTGGAACACTGCTTGACTTTCAGCCCACGACTGCTGAAAGTTTCTCAGCAGCTCCTCGGCAGAGGCCTCTGGAAGCATGTCGAGTGTTGGAACAGAACCTCTCACCACTTCTGCGTAGGACGGTGGGTTACCTCGGGTAAAGGAGCTCTCAGAATGCATCTCACTCCTCATCTCTCTGGTCATGTTTCCAAAGTCATCAATGCAGGAGAAGCCCTCTGTGAGTGAGGTCGCCTGAGAGTGACCGAACGGCTCTGAGTGGACCGAGTTTTGTTCCCGTCTTTCTATTTGTTCTCGGAGCTCTCTGGCAGCTTGGGAACTGTGCTGTCCCGTCTCAAAAACATCTTTAATGGCTTTCACGTTGAAAGACGGGATTTCCTCCGTTTTTGGAGTGTGCGGATCAGCATCGGTATCTTCTGTGTCACTTCCGAGTCGCTCTTTGATAACAATTGGCTCTTTTCTCGGATACACCTTTGGTTTTGGGGACTCAAATCTGTTGACAAGTTTGGACAAGTCCACTCTGGGGAGATCTTCTTTCATGAGGTCTATAGTCACAGCCTCGGCTCCTTCGTCCACATCAGGTCCAAGTCGTTCCGGGATTTCAATCGGATCCTTCCGAATGTAATTCCGGTTAATTTCGGCCTTTTGAGCCTCCTCAAAGAAAGACTTTTTATCCCTCACGGTCATCATCGAGTCCACCATTTCTGTGACATCCACTAATCCTTGCTCAGTTTGATCAGGGGTTTCTCTGTCGCAAGTAGACGATTGACTTATTTCAGTAGCCAAAAACTCCGGCACCGTCGTGTGAGGTGGAGGAGTTATTCCGACTGAGAGCTTTGAGGTGGTATCCCTCAGTTTCATAAGCTTCTCAGAGCGGCAAAGTGTAGGAGACGGTGAGGCTCTGCTCAATGTGGGTGTGTAGGTCTTTCGGGGAGGAGGTGGAGGTGTCCCCACTGACTTGTAAGGTGGAGGAGAAGGAGTTGCTCCGAGTGGGGAATCTATTCTCCTTGATTCAATACTTATGAAAGTGGGCGAGGGAGTGCGAATGCTCGCCAAGGGAGAACAGACGCTCTGATCTGCCGTCTCCTGATGCAATTTACTTTCATGAACAATCCGTTTCCCTTCAAACACCTTCTTCTCCGTTTTTGATGAGCCAATGCTGATTTTGGATATCTTTGTCCCACTGACGGTCTTGTCAGGCTTCGGCGGCACCGCGGGAGGCTCTTTTCTTTTCTCCTCATTCACCTCATGTGAAATACTTTCCTCTAAAAACAAAATCTTGGCCTGCAGAATGTTGCTCACGTACTGCAGCATGTCTTTAAGCTTTTTCTTATTTTGATGTTTAGCTAGTTCATTCAAGTTGTTTTTCTCCTCTAGGCTGAACGACCATAACGGAAGCCCCGTGATGATGAGACCAACAGTGTGGGAATCAATTTTACTTGGCGCCTCCACTAGATCTTTAATTTGAGTCAGGAGCCTTTGCATGACTTCAATTTTCTCCAAATGCGTCTTTTCTTCAGATCGCATTTCAATTTGACGGGTCATTTTGCCGCTCTCCTTGACCAGCACGCCCCGCACTTCTTTTGAGCTGCCGGTAATTTGATGGGTTTCCGCCTTTGGTTGCTTCATGAGGTGACTTTGCTGAGAAACGACCTGCTGCCCCTGACGGCTCTCTTGCGCGACACTTGCCATCATCACAGCCTCCTGGTGTTGTTGAACACGCTCCTCCGTCACGCTCTGTTTGCTGTGTGAGAGGAGTGCGTGGCCTTCAGCTGGAGGAGCTTTCTTCTTTAATTCCTTCGGCATTAAGACAGTAACAGCAGGCGAAAGTGTAACATCACTCTCATTCTTTTGTTTCTCTAAACGTGCTTCCATCCCAGGTGTGGCACCTAGCTTTTGGGTCTCCCTTACTTTTCTCTCAGAAACCACTTCAGTCTTCATCGTCCTCTGCTGACTGATAATTTCACTTTTTTGTGACTGACTGCTTTTCTTTTCAGTTTTGAAAACCTCCATCTCACTCAAGTGATCCTCCTCCTTTTTAGCTGGTGGCATTTTAAATGTTTTCACCTTGAAGCTTGGTGTAACCTTTGGAATCTTTGTGGGTTGAGATGGAATCACTTTCCCTTCTTGTGTGGGGCGTTCATTGATATTCTTCACATCTTCTGCTCTCGCCGGCGCCCCCGCCAGGCTCTGAGCATTTACATTCTCCTGGACAGCACTCTGTGAAGCTGTGATTGACTTGGTGCTGGATTTTTTAATCGACTGTTCATGAGTGACGGAAGTGACCACTTTAGAGTGTGACTGGACTTCAACACGTGCCGTCTCGCAATGTGATGATACGCCAACGGATTGTCTTTGGATGTCGGGGGTTGTTTGCGTTTTCTTAATGACCTCTGCCGGTGCCTTTTTAATGTCCTTGCTTAAGTCATTTCTTTGATCCGTGGACATGCTTGAATATCCAGTTTTTTTATTCATGTTGGAGATCAAAGGCTTTTTGGGAATTTGGGAAGGAGTCTTCTTTACTGAGGTGTCAGAAACTTCCCTGAGAATATTTGTACCAGCATTGTCTATTGTTGCTTCTCTGGCCACGTCTTTCGCCAAGTTCTGTGCAAGCGTAACGCCTGAGGCGGGAACAGGGGAAGGTGCTTTCATATTAACTGGCGGAGAGGTGGGAGTTGAAACTCCACTTTTCCCAATATCCTCTTTCTCCATCCGCTGCTGACGATATTTTTCTTCTGCAAGCATGAGCGGGGTTTTAAATTTACGGGCGTATGGCCTCGGCTTAGGTTCCGAAGCAGGCTCTGGGGTCGGAGGCAGTTTGATAGGCGGAATGAATACTTTTCGACGTGGTTGTGGACTTTCTTTTGGAACAGGTTTAATCGGTGGTATATTTGGCATCTCTGAGGCTGACACTGAAACCATTTCAGCTTGTGTTTGTCTTTTTTCTTCAATCTTTGTGGATGTTTTTATCTGAAGTTCCTGGGTAGCTGCTTTCGCTTCGGCTGTCAATCGCTGAGTACCATGAGGGTTTTGAGGCTCAGGCTGAGGCTGAGGACATGCCACCTTTTTCTGCCATTTGGGTTTAACTTGTATGGGCTTCTGGGGTTCCAGGGGATTGGGTACCTTATATAAAGGCTTTCCAATGGGTTTGCCATATTTAACAGTAGCTGGCTGAGGCGTGGTGTTGAGCTCTTCCATCATTGGCGGTGGAGGAAGAAAGTCTTGGCCAGGAAGAACTGGGGGTGGTGGTGGAGGTGGCGGTGGAAAGAACTCTGACTCAGCCTTCGAGCACACCACAGGAGACGGAGGAGGTGGGAGGTCACTGTCCTGCCTCGTAATAGTAGATGACAGGGTAGCAGGACACTCCAGTACCGGCGACGGCGGCGGAGGAAGGGATAGCTCAGACTCTGAAGATGGCGGCGGTGATGACGGTGGAGGGGGGAAGTGAATTTCTGGTTTACCCTTTTTAATCAAACCTTTCCCTCCGATCATATCAAGATTACGGTGATTGATCTTCAGATTTTTATGGCTTTCTTTTTGTGAGAGCATTTTACTGCCCTTCTGCTTCTCTGACGTCGCGTCAGACATCATCACGCTCTGCTTCTGCGTGACTGTTCTCTCCATCAATGTAGTCTGCACCTGTTTGGTTGTCTTTGCTTCAGATATTTGCTTCTGTGAAATGTTTTTTTGAGATGCGTTGTGTAAAACCTGCACTATGTCCACACCAGCTGCTTTGGTCTCTGAGCTCCCATTATTAGTCATTTGTTTGTTCTTTATCATAATGGGCTTGGGGGATTGTGTCTTCTGCGCGGGCAACACTTTCTGTTTATGGTCTTTCATGCTCATCTGTTGAGAGGACCCAGAAGTATTGTCTGTTTTGGATACAGTGGAAGAGTGGTCCTCTTGGGTGAGCACCTGCGTTTTCACTGATTTACTTTCATTGAGCCGCTGTGTGTGCTTCTGTGACTCACCAATCTGAGTCAGGTTCTTCACAGCTGGAGCTGAACAGTCACTCTCCCTCCTCGCCTCGTGTAAGCGTTCATGCTCCACCTGATTTACACTTAAAGGATTTTTCACAGATGCCTTTGCTTTCTTGTGAGTATACACGCGTTTTGGTTTGGTGTACTCTTTTTTTTGCATGAGACACTTGATAGTGCCTTGAACATCCCCTTTAACCACTTCTTCTTTTTCCACCTGTGTGGTTTCCTGGCCCTCGTACAGAGATTTAATAGATGTTTTCACATCTCCTTCAATGCTCCCCCTGCGCCGCATTCGTGGAGAATTTGTGGGCTCCAGGAACATCTGAATGGTGGCTTTAACGTCCCCCTGTTCGCTCACTTGATGCTGATAGGTCCTCTTCTCGCTGGAGGCTTCATGTAAACACAGCATTGCTGTGTGAATGTCTCCATGGACAATCTCCTCTTTTTCCACCTCTTTCACTGCTTGCTTAGCCTCCTCCAGGGACTTCAGCGTCCCTTTGATGTCACCTGGCACCAGATCATCAACAGTTACTTCTGTTTTCATCGTTACAGATCTCTCCAATGACTGCAGAGCACCTTGAATGTCTCCCCTGACAATTTCAGGCCTCTCTAACTCTCTGGATTGGTGCTGAGCCTCCTCTAGATATTTTAAGGTTGTGCTAATGTCCCCTTTCACCACCTCCTCCTTCTCCATCACCACTTTTTGATTGATGGCTTGAGACAGTGAATCCAAAGCTGCATTGACGTCGCCCTTAACAATATCATTTTTCTCCAGGTTTCTGTAAGTCACAGTCGGCTCCGTCATGAAGTCCTTCACAATGCTACCCACATCCCCAGGGACTATGTCTTCCTCTGCCACTGTGCGGCCGATCTCCTGTTGATTTTTCCGCAGTAGAATTTTGGTTTCCTCGATGTCACCACCGATGATCTGCTCCTTTTTCAACACTTCCACAGATTCACCTGATTCATACTGAAGTTGCCTCAGATAATCTAAGGCTCCAGACTCGATGCACGTGGTGTAAAAACTGACGTTGCCCCTCTCGGAATCTCCAACCCTGATCCTTTTGGTGGCATCGTCTCCTGCGTTGGAAAGAAGTCGGTGGAGTGTCTTGCTAACGTTACCTTGTATAATTTCCTCTTTCGCCATGCTTGCACCCTCTTCTTTGTTTAAGAGGGAATATATAGTCATCCTCACATCTCCTTTCTCATCTTCCTGAATCAGGATGCCACTCTTAGAGGAACCTTCGCTCTTCAGCAGGTTATTAATGGCCTCCTGAATGTCACCACGGACTACTTCCTCTTTCTCAACGCTTAAACCCTTTTCCTGGTTGAGGAGCTGCTCCAATGTGGTGTTGATGTTCCCCCGCTCCTCCTCATCAATGGTTATCCCTCGCTCTGTCGTCTCTCTCCGGTTCAGAAGGTTCATCATGATGTTGCTCAAATCTCCTCTAATAATTTCTTCCTTTTGTATCTGTGGGCTGTCCTGGTTCATCAGTTTGTATTTTGCCATGCGAACGTCTCCGATTTCATCTGCCTCGATGAGGATTCCTTGTGAGTTAACCATTTTCTGACAGTAAAGTTCCTCAAGCGTCTCCTTAATACTTTTACCAATAATCTCTTTCTTCTCCACGGTGCTCTCATTAAATTCATCAAAAGGAGTTCTCTCAAACAACCACGTTGTAGTCCTGACATCAGCTTTTGGTATTTCCTCTTTGGTGACGATGAGCTCAGTGCCATCCGTTTCTTTGATAGTGTCAAGCGGTTGCTTCTCAAAGAGCCAGACAGATTGCTTGACATCCCCTTTCATCACTTCCTCCTTAGTCACTCTTTCCATTCCGTCATACTCCGTGCCTTCACCGTGGATCTCGTCTATTGTGCGTGTTTCAAACATCCATGTTGCAGATCTTACGTCACCTTTTTGAATTTCACTCACACTCACCGTTCGGATTAATTTTTGAGACATTTCATCAGTCTCAAATCGATGTTTGTTTGTTTTCACGTCACCGCCTTGGACATCTGCAACAGTTTTTGACATGACTTTGATCTCTTCTGTGATTTTATCCAGAGGTTGCGTTTCAAACTTCCACCTTGCAGAACTTACATCCCCTTTATTAATGTCTTCTTCGGTGACAGCTTTGATGATGTAAACTTCCTCCGAATCACGGATGCAATCCAAAGGTTTTGTTTCAAAGAGCCATCGGGCTCCAACCACATCTCCTCGCAAAACCTCTTCCTTGGTCACTGTGGTGACTTCATGGTAGTGTCCGTCTTTGTCACGAATGGCATAAAGTGGCTGCGTCTCAAACATCATGGTGTAATTTTTGACGTCTCCTTTCTCTATTTCGCTTCTGATAGTGCTGGTGAGGTTGGAAATCTCAGTCTCTGTGGATGCCTCTTTAATCCTGTCTAAGGAGAAGGTTTCAAAAATGAAGCGGCCTTTGTCAACATCACCTCCTTGAATGTCAGTCACTGTACGGATTTCTCGGAGCTCATGGGATTCATCTTGAATGGAATCGATGGGGTGATTTTCAAACATCCAGGTGCAATTGACCACATTCCCTCTCTGGATGTCTTCAGCTTGTTGTGTTTTTAACTTCTGCATTGTTTCCTTGGAAGTGGAGCTCATTATGTCTGACGACTGGTTCTCAAAGATGTATTTCATCCTAGAAACATCTCCCGAGTGAATATCAATTTCAGTCACTCTTCTAAAAGACTCACTGTCCTCACTTCCAATGTTTTCAAGGTTCTCTGTTTCAAAAAGGAAACGGGCAAGACGCACGTCCTTTCCTTGGATGTCCTCTTGTTTCACTGTACAAGTCCTCAAAATGGTCTCTGACTCAGACTCGGAATGATCCCGTATGTTGTCTAGTGTCTGAGTCTCGAAGAGCCAAGTGCATGTTTTGACATCCCCTTTGTGCACCTCTTCGACATCTGACTCGCTCCTTTCCACCTTTTCGTACAAAACATCCATTGGTTGCGTTTCGAACAACCACCTGCAAGTTTTAACGTCTCCCTTTTGAATTTCAATGTCTGTCTTCACGCTGTTTTCTTCCACCTCCGAACTATTGAAATATTTGATGGCATCAAGCTGCTGAGTCTCAAACAACCACTTAGCTGTTTTGACATCCCCTGACTCAATCTCCTGCTTAGATATGCCTTTAATGATCTGAAACTTGTCAATGCTCTCGTCAAACTCGTCGATGGGTCGGGTCTCAAACATCCACCTACAGCTTCGCACGTCTCCCTTTACGATCTCCTCTCGCCTTACAGTCTTCACCTCGTGGTAATGGCCAGAGCTGTCTTGCATGGCATACATAGGAGTCGATTCGAAGAGAACTGTGTTGGATCTGACAGATCCACTGGTGACACCCTCCACTTGAATCTTTTGGGTTTCCTCGCATTTGCTTAAGTCCATACTTTCAAATCTTTCTTTGTAATTTGACACATCGCCTTTGTCGAGATCTTCAATGTTCACAGTTCTTGTGATTTTCTTTTTCTCCTCTCTTATATTTTCCAGCGGCTGGCTTTCAAAAACCCACTTCTGATGCCTCACATCTCCCCTTTCCTCTTCAGACGCAACCATTTTCTGAAGTTTTCCCACTTCACTGAGTTCCTTCAGGTTTTCCATAGGCACCGTTTCAAAGAGATGCTTTGCAGTTTGCACATCACCGCCGACGATCTCTTCAGAAGGCAATGGTCGTGCGTTGTCATTGTCTTTCAAAGTATCCATCGGCTGAGTCTCAAAAACTAAGCAGTGTTTCCTTACGTCAGCACCGATGATTTCTTCCTTCTGCCACCTGGAGCTTTCCCATTCTTCATCCTTAATGGTGTCCAGTGTCTTTGTTTCAAACAGCCAGCATCCTTTGTTGACGCCACCTTGCACGCTTTCATCTATTGAGATGCCACATATGAGCTTGACTTGTGCTGGGTCTTTGTTGATCATATCCAGAGGTTGGGTTTCAAACATCCAGCGAGACGTCTTCACGTCCCCCTTTTCTGTCTCTTCCCTGCTGATGGTGGTGATCTCCAGCATCTCTCCTGAATCGCCTCTGATGACACACATGGGCTGCGTCTCAAACATGCGTGTGGTCGTCTTCACATCCCCTCTGTTCTCTTCCCGCTCGGACTTGAGGCTCAGAATGCGGCTCTCCTCAATGGTTTCAGTCTTGCCCAGAGAATCCAAATGCTGCGTCTCGAACAGATATCTCGCTGTTTTAACATCACCCCCGGTGATGTCTTTTGTGACGACAGCTTCTGCATCTGCCTCATCTTCTTGATAAATCTTATTCAGGTAATCCAAAGGCTGAGTCTCAAAGAGCCAAGTGGCAGTGCGGACATCGCCTCGAGCGAGATCAGCTGTGTTTTTGGAGTGATCACTACCTCCACCGTCCTCGGTCCCTAACGCATCCATCGGTTGAGTCTCGAACATCCAAGCTGTGTACCTGACATCTTTTCCAGCGATGATTTCCTGTTGTGCAAGTTTGGTGTCCTCATCTTCATCTGGCGTGTCATCCTTAATTGTATCTAATGGCTTGTTCTCAAACATCCAGCGCCTGGACTCCACTTCTCCTCTGAGTATCTCATCCCACTCCACAGACTCCCTGTCAGGGCTGGAACACTCGCTGTGGCTGTTGCCATCGTTCTCGAACAGGAAGCAGGCTTGCTGGACATCTCCCACCACTTCCTCGCTTTCCAATTGCTTTATTTCTGCCTCGCTGAGCTGGTTTAAAAAGTCTTCCTCAAGGTTTTTGCGCACCTCAGGATGAATGTGCTTGTACAGACGCTTGAGCTCAGCCATGCTCTTGTTCGTAAAGTACTGCTCTTTGTGAGCGCTGAACTTTTGCTGGCCAGCTGTATGATGAGAAACGTCCTGCGATAGTTCAACATTCATGGGCGGAGGTGGAAAATAATCTGTTGACCCACGCGACTCCGTTGCTGCGGACACTGATGTCGAGGCAGATTGTACAGCAGACCTTTCGTGACTTGTAACTGTGGAAACTTTGGATGACTGGTTCACTGGTGTCCACTGGAACTGGTTGAAATCCACATCAACCTGCAGTTGATAATCGGTTTGGTGAAGGATTGTGTACTTATACATAAACAGAAATGTGGTCATACCAAAAATAAAATGCATAATTACAGGAGAAAATTTTTTTACAAGAAGACATACATTTGTTACTTTGCCTTTTCCAGCTTTGAAATGAAAAAGCAAAATTGTTTGGACGGCTAAATCCAATTCTGTCTCACTCTGACAGAGAGAGTTATGAAATGTTGAGCGATCGGCCATTATAACAGGAGGAGTGTAGGAAAGGAACTGTGCACATTTGCTGAAACTCAGTTAATTCCTCACCATTTGAGCTCTCTTTTATGACTTGACAGAAATGTGGCCGTAAAAAAACGGTTAACCCCAGCCTTTCCATCCTGTCATCAGATGTGACAGACAAATGGTGATAATGGTAAGAGCTGGATGAAATATGAAGAGGTAAAAGTGGGAAATACCGTCGCACGGTCAAACATGATCCCTGTCCATTGTACAGTCCCTCCAGGATTTCACAGTTTTATTATTGCGGGTCATGACAAAACTTTTAACTGCGGTTAAATTTGCAATCAGTCATGGTCATGGAACAACATGACAGGAAATAAGGACCTTTGCAAATGAGCTGGTATAAAAAGTAGTGTCAGATTTTAGCCTACAAAAAGCTCCAATATATAATATGAATATTTAAAGTGCAAAGAACACACACACAAAATAAGTAAATAAATAAGTGTACATACTCAATAAAAAAAAGATGAATGATAAATTGAGTCTGTCTTTTTTATGATCACGATCTGTGAGTAGTTTCTGGGCTGACAGCGTGTAGTGAGCGCTCGTTGTTTTGGTACGGGGCTCCTCACAAGGGCGGGACCTGATGGAGGTTTGAGTGTGAGTCTGAGAGGTAAAGCTGGGGAATGTTTTTGTGTTTTCCAGCTACTTATAACAGTAGCTGCTGATCTGTTGCACAGAGTCGGGATGTTGACAGTCACAAATAGCCTGCAGGGAGATGGATCAACACAACAAGGAGGGAGAGAATATGATGCCGCACATGCCGCGGTGAGGGGTGGGTGATTAGAGGCTGAAGTGACTGGTGGAATTTGAGGAAAAGTCGCAGTTATTGAACAAAATTTCAGCACCTTAAAACATCGCCATCTCCCGTTGAGTGTGGTATGTACTGGGCAGCATGGTAGTTGATTGAACAAGGTTGGCGCATGTGTTTCTTTCATGGTCAGTGTGGGGGTCAAAGGGTGCTTAGTGTAGGCTGATATTCGAGACCCTCTGATCGATGCGTCAAATCTTCCATCCATCTCGACAAACATAGCAGATCATTACCTTAATTTCCCTCGCCGGCGCTGCCTCCTCAATTGTTTTCTCATACTGCTGCTTCAAAGCCTGTGTGGAAACCTTTGGTAGGTCCTCTCCCCCGACAAGCATAACTGAATGAGACACAAGCAGAGGGCTCCCTTATTAACTCATTCATGGGGAGAGCTCGGGGGCATTGAAAAGTCAAATAAATTACTTCATTGAGGCAAAGCTTTTCTTTCCATTTTGGAGCCACACAGCGGGACTGCCCAATTTTTCCTTTTCAATATGCTACCTCACTTTGCTCTGATTAGATTTGCTGCCATGCTCTGAAAGGGAAATCATCTGTGCTCAAGCTGGCTTTTGAAGCTCATTCTTTATTCAGCATTTTTGGGAACAACTGCAGGACAACAGCAGACAAAACATGCAAACTGCTATTTAAAAGAAAGAAACAGCAAACCTGTTTGGTTGTAATGGCTTCCATGACTGGCAGCTAAATTGGTGTTGTGGATGCTTTGATCGTAGATTACCTTAGGAAAAAATACATAAATAACGTGAGTAGATCCAAACATAAAACACCACACTGAAAAGGTATCCATTTATAGTACACGCATGCTAGTTTTACAGGTGCGAGAGATGAACACGATAGTTCTAGTGAGGAAGCCTTTTCCGCACTATTTGACAACTGGTACCAGCGAGATGTACTGTATAAAGTGGCTGGAGAGCATGTGCTTTGTACTCCTGCATTAATAGTACCATAGGGATGCATCAAATATTCAGTGGCGGAATATGTTGAACCAAATTGTGCAAAAAGCGACATTTGATCGTGCAGCGCAGCTTGATTCTCGCTTTTAATCGACAAACTGATTTGAAATGATTTGACATGACTCCTCTTTCTTGCTCACGGTGTCAAGTATCAAGCGTGACCGGTTCCGACCGTCGTCATGGCGACACTTCAGCACAAAGTGTGATTCAAAGTCTGCATACAGTGTTGAACCTTTCGATGAATTTTAAAGTGTTGGAGAGTGAGAATAGTAGTTTGCAACGAGTGTTCAGCCAAACTATCTGGATCCTTCTGTTGTTTTATTATTAGCATATTCACTGTGACTAAGCTAACTGGTGTCTAAATGACAATTGTTGTGGGTTTATCTACTCTAATGCATTTTTGCCATCATTTTTATTTGAGGAATATAAATGAAAAATTTTGTAGTACTTTTCTTTGTCAAAAGCCAAAGCTAAAATTGTTTTTGTTTTTTTTAAAGTCATATATCATGAAGCATCTGAACAATTTCTTTGGGAAACATGTATCTATTGAATTGTTACTGTATTATTCTGGACTTGGCTTAAATTTGACTCTGTTTTGGCTACACATTTTGATTTTGGTGTCATATATGTGTTAATCAACACCAGCACAAGTGTCTCCTGAGTCAGAGGAACTCATAGATATCACCACTGTTTGATAGGCGAAGAAGTAATACCTCATGCTGATCGTGAAAAATGGCTGTAGTCGGCACGACTTCCCTCACACTGCTCCTCACTGTCACCTCCGATGAGCTGGAAATCTCCTGTTTAAAAAAAAAAAAAAAGGAAATTATTGTCAGAATCTTTGCAGCAGAGAGTTTAAGTGAATGTAGTTTAAACTACCAAAAATGAATTCTGCTTTAAAACAACAAAAAAGACAGTCCATTTCAACTGCAAAGGCAGAGCAATTTGAGGAAGAGGAAAGTGAACAATGTTATGTGAAGCTGAAGTATCCGCCATTGTTAACATTAAAGATGGATGGAGACCGTGTTCTGTGCCGCTGAAACGACTTGTCAGAGGAATCCTGATGTTCAGCCTCTTTCAAAGCTGGTGTCAAACATTCCACCTTAGAGCAGGCGGTGAAGAAATGCTGTTTTTAGTGCCAGGCAAACAGACGCGCTGTTTTCCCTCATAAATTCTGATGTAACAGTCAACATTCAGCTAAGTCCTTGAGGAATGAATCCCATCTGTTTGCAGCCTGGACGGTGTGATGGAGACGAAAGCGGCACAAGAATGTCCTTGCTTTCACAAGATGAGTTTGTTAGCATGTTGAGAGTGCCTTGTGTGTTTGCGGGCGTTGCCGACAGATTATTCGCTAAGAAGTGAAATGAGTCATGATCATCACTACCGACGTTAATTTGTCAACAGAATTTGAGCAGATGGAGGTAAGTCTTTTTCAAATGCACGACATTCACAAATGATCCAATAGCGCAATCACCATATTTCCGTCACAACATCATTCAGTCCACACAGTCTTTCTACTCATCGAAGCGGCACAATTAACGGCCCAATTTCACCAAATAGAAATGAGGCCTGTGCAAGGAATAGTTATTGTTCGGAATTATTTAAAATGAAAACCTGTTTGTGCAACAAAAATACTACACAGTGAGGAACTTGGGCTGATGAGGCTTCATGAGACTGTGTCCACCAGATGGCACTTTTGGTTTAAAGTGATGTGAGGTTTTATTGAGATGGAAAATAAGGACATTGTTTCACTAGTAAATACTGTAGTAGTGATGGGTTGATAAAGTATCATGAAACAGTATTGCACGGGTGATGAAACACTCTACTAATTTTCAGAGGCCACACTGTTCCATGAAACCCTTTCATCATCCCTTCAATACTGTGTCATGAAACCTCACCAACCCATCACGAGTAAATAGTACTGATCTGCAGATGAACGTTGAATGAATGTGTTGAAAGAAACATGAATCAAATGAATGTGATGCCACATATATACAGTGGCACCTCAGTTCTCAACCACCATCCGTTCCAGACGGCCGATCGAGAAGCAATTTGTTGGAAATCTGAATCGATGGAAAAAGAAATAATGCGTTCCAAGCCTTAAAATAGGCTTTTGTAGGAGTGAATGTAGAGTGTCTGCTGCAGGTGCGCTGTTCCTCTATGTGTGTGGTCGCTGCATGTGGGAGGGGTTGCCGAGTGAGTGACGTCTCTCCAGAAGTGAAGAGGTGCCCGGTGCGTGTCCAGCTCTGAATGTGCGCTTCTGTGCAGTTTGGCTGTGACAAAGTCATAAACCAAGTAACGCTCTGTCCCAGACTCGCCTCATCCCTGTCCCAGCTCCAGCCCACAACAGGACATCAAACCCTGGAGTGCGCTCCAGCCTCAGAGGTGTGGAGAGCAAGCACCTCCCCTGCGACACTCCAGTGCGGAGACAGGAAAGGTTTTACACCTCAATATGAAGAAAAAACACTCAGTAAAAACGGGACACGTCTGCATACAGTGGCTGCGTTATACACAATAACAAAGCGTCGTGGGTCAGCTGATCGGTCCGTGCAGGTTATGTTTTTCCGGCTTTTTCGGGGGCGTTCGAGTTCTGGATTTTCGTTCGAAATCAGAAGCAAAAAATTCTCAAAATTTTTGTTCGAACTCCAATTTGTTCAAAGTCCGGGACGTTCGAAAATCGAGGTACCACTCTATCTTCAAATATATTTTTGTACCTTGAAAAAGAGGTAAAAAAAGAGGAGCACATTCAAATGGCAAGGTAAGATTCACTACCTTCAGTCTCAACAGATTAAAATGCTGAACAAAACAGGTTATTGCAAAGGGACGGTCTAAAAGACTTCATGGCTCACAGGAGCACTCTGCATTTTCTCACCTGGACGGATCTCTGCTGGAAATGGTACTGGGTTGAGCTGGACTGGGAAGACGAGGAGACAAACTCCTGGTTCTCAAATTGTTTCTTTACACTGGCAAGGCCCCCAGGGAGCGAACACGCCTCCGACTCCTCCATCATCTATCAGCAGAGAACAGATAACACAAATTAAAGCTTGGAATCCATTTACCCGCGGAAAAAATCACTGTAAGCAGGCTGGAATTCAGGAAAAAGCCAGTGACCCGGCCTGAACCAGCGTCCCGTCACAATGTTTCTGAATTATTCATTGATTTATGCAAATAGCGACGCGAGTACAATCGCATGGTACCAATTCCGAGAAGCATCACCAGTGTTTGCTTTAAAACATTTACAAAGGAGATAAGGGGGTCGCATTATAATCCGCAGCGGGGCTTAAAAGGGGATCAAAGGTAAACAAAATGAAGCCTTATTTTTCATGATTTAACAAGCTGAGAATAAGAAAGCAACAAACCCAGACTGAAGCAGGTGGAAATCCAAGCGGCCTCAGCTAATTGTTTTACCTTTAGCTGGAAGGTTAAAAAAAAACACCACAGATTTTACATAAGACTGTTTGCTAAGATGAGCATAGCACAAGAGCACCTAAAGAAAGTGGAAGCCGCTCACGTATCTCCTTCCTTCTTCAGCGTTTTATTGCATTCTTCATGCATTTGTGATTTTATCATGAAGGCTCTGGAAATGGATAGACGGATGAGTGATTTTAAGCGCGAGGACAGTATCACATTTCTTCCTCAACCAAACGCCAACTGCTCTTCAATGACTTTATTGTCGTCGTATTTATCACCTACTGCTACTCACACCACACATCACGACCACCTCAAATCCCTTTGCAGCTCTCACAAGTCTCACAAACAGCTGCGAAGAGATAAAAACTGACTTGAGCTTAAGCGCATCTTCATGTCACGTCCCACCAGGTCTGTTTGTCTCACTGTTACCTAGTGATGCATAGATGAGGCTTCATGACACAGTGTCCTGATTCTTAGAGGCCACCAGATGGCTCTGTCTGCCGTAAAATGTTTGCACTTGAACAACTAATTCAATGAAACCTCACATCCTATTTAAACCAAAAGCCCCAGCTAGTGGCTTGAAACTTACAACCATCAACCCTGCAATACTGTTTCATGATACCTCACCCACACATCACTAGTGTCACCTGTACCTCAGCTACAGATCTAGGGCCAGCCTGCCATGAAGAAGCTCCAGCAAATATGGTAAAGACATCACTGCTAGGATTATAACGGATATCCGTGAATACTGTATAGAACTCCAACCATTATTTATATTTAGTTATTTATTTGTACTTACATGAGCAATTGAATATATGAAGGATTCTATACTGGGAAATTTTGCAAATAAAACTCAAATGTAAATAGGTTACATATTTTAGAGTCCTCACAGAGCTTCATCATGTGGTCACCATAAAATGAAAATTAAATGAGCTTTCTTCACAGTGAGCACTTTCATTTTTTGTCTACTAAAATGAATGTTTTTGCAAGAACCTATCAGAACAGACAGTCCATCGCTACTTTCAGAGTGCATTTGCACGAAAAGCATCAACTGCTGTGACGAAACTGGCTCGCATGAAGACCCCAGGAGAGGAAGCCTGAGAGTCACCTCTGCTGCTGAGGGTAAGTTCAGTCACATAGAGATCCTGCAGATGGTGAAATAGCTGCTCAGAAACCAACACTTAGAAGACGTAACACGCTGGAGGAGTGTTTCCAAACACAAGGAATGCAGACGAGACCAATGGAAATCTGTGCGCATAAGAATTCGAGTAAGAATGACAAGAAGAATGGTGAAGTGCAAGAAAGGCTGTGATTTCATTTTGTTTGAATTCTACAAATCATTGCTTGATGATTTTATAAATAATGCAGGCTTAAATCTCTCACATGGCACTATCGTATACAATTTTCTCATTGTTCCTAACATTCATATCCCCACGTCTCCACTTCTGCTGCGTCTCTCTGATATATTTGTTCCTATTTGTGCCTGTCCTTGTCATTCAAACAGTAGTGCAAGGTTGATGAAACAGTGTCCTAATTTTGAGGCCACTAGATGGCACTCTTGGTTTAGAAATGATGTGATCAGTACACTGTTTCATGAAGCCACATCAAGCCTCCAATACTGTGTCATGAAACCTGGTCCACCCATCACTACTTCTAACTCGCATTTGTGTGAGGTACTGCAAAACGATTCTTTTTTCTTCCCCAACCGGTTAGAGTATTTTTCTAGTTGGTTTAGACAGATCTTCTCTAGGAGTAACACACATGAAGGTGCAATATTGTCTGAGGTTTTTAAGGCACAGTACTTGAACCGAGTGCTGTGCTGATGAGGCTTCATGAAACACTGTCCTAATTTTCAGAGCCCACCAGATGGCACACTTTGTTTAAAAATGATGTGAGGTTTCTTTGCAATGGTTGTTCAAATCCAAAGATTTTAGAGCAGAGAGTTGCATGTAGTGGGCTCTGAAAATAAGGACACTGTTTCATGAAGCCTCATCAGCCCATCACTTCATGCCATACTGTACAAACATACAGTTGCGATGGGAAATAGTTTGCCACTACAGAAACATACATGAGTGCAAGCAGCAACCACTGCTTTGGACAGATTCCGGCCTACCTGAGTGTACCAGATATTTTGATAGAGAAAGCTACTGGTGCTACATAAAAGTGAAGCTTTGACACTCTCTTTTCATCAATCTGAGGACGTGGTTATTGTTTCAAAAAACCTGTGACAAGATTCACCTTCCTGAGCTGCAAATATGTGGGGGAAAAAGCACTCTGGAAATTCAGAGGAAGAATGCCGACTGACTGTTTGATAAGGTAATGTCCTTTTAGGAATGTCAATTACTTCCACAATAAAAGATTTATACGAAGGTTCCAGCATATAGTGTCCATGAAAATGTAATATATATGAGCATCACTGAGGCTGCTTCAGGCATGCCGTGTGTGTACAAGTGTGTGGCGGTGTGTGTTCCATGACCTTTGCCTTATTTCGAGGCAAATAAATATTGCAATGTAATTTGCAAGTTATTGTGAACAGGCTCGGGTCGGTGACTTTTTTTGGAAATATCTACAGTATCAATAATTGACTGTTTCAGCTTGACTGGATTGACTGAAAATCACTAACTGCATTTCAAAATGACATGTAGATGGCACAGTGTGACTATTGTCTATCCACCGATACTTTACCTGCCCACGTTCTTGAAGTGAAATAATAGTGCAACACCTGCTTGCTGTTATTTGTTTGCAGTACATGTTTCAATTTAAAGACAACCATGAATCCAGGAATGCCTTTTCTGCAAGGCACTTTTGAACACTCACACATTCCACATAAATCAGTATTACCTTGAAGTATTTGTAGTGAAAAGAAAAATGGGTTGAGTCTGACATCGTTGCTAGGAGATTACAAATATTGCCATGACAAGGTGAAATAAACAAGGATGAGTATTACTGTGTGCGCTTAAACAAGGAGCTGCAATGTATTGGTACGTACAGTAGCTCCATTAAAAAAAACCTCACAGATCAGAGGAACAAGTGCCGTGGGAATGGGAATTGAAAGGTCAGTCAGGATACACAACTACTATTGAAGGGTGGATGAGGTGTCATGAAACAGTGTCATGATTTTCAGAGGCCAGCAGATGGCATTGTCTGCTGTAAAATGTTTGGGCTTGAACAACTACTTCAATTAACCCTCACATCAGATTCTAAACCAAGAGCGCCATCTAGTGGCCTCTGAAAATTAGGACATGGTTTCATCAACCCTGCAACACTGTTTCATGATACCTCATCTACTCATCACTAAAAACTACTCAAAACTGGAAGACAACTGGGACGATATTCACAAAAAAAGAAATGCATGCATGCATTTCATTTGCATCCAAACATGGTTGTGCATCATCACAATGTCAATTTTCAAAGTCTGTTGATCAGATAATGTAGATTTACATTTAAGCCTCTCATCCAATATGTTGCCCTTTTCTTGTAAAAAAAAAAACTCTTTTTTTACGTGCATCTTTAAATCAAAGAAAAACAGGCAAAGGCACCCAGTATGTATTTAACTGTTGACAATTCTCTCTCGACGGTATGTTTATTTATATCCTAGGTCCATGCGGATAGTAAGACAGCTGCCAACTAGAGAGGAAAAAAGAACCAATATTTCTTTCCACCCATTACATCTTCTCATGTGCATGGACACACAGGTTCAGCTGTCACTCAGTATGAGATCAACAGGGGTCAAAGTAGGAGCGGGAGGAAGCGTGCAGGAATGAGAGCGGATCGCTGAGCTCTTTACAAACAACTACATAACAGAGGCTGTGATTTTAATTGATAGTCTGGCGTTGTTGTATACATAAAACACCTGAAGTGGCATCTGTGGGACTTCAGTGCAGCTCGAGAATAATTCTTATTTTATTTTCCTTTGTCATGTTTTATCCAGTTGCTGGACGCAACCTCAAGGCCTCCAGAGCCGTGTTGCCATGTGGACGTGTGAGCAGCTGCTAGGTAACGTGGAGCAGATTATTGTTGGGAGCTTTGACCAAATAAATGACTGTGTAAGAGTTTGGGGGGATGTGAAATGGAGCCAAACAATTTGGTGTCTGGCTTGAATTAGCTTGCTCAATTAATGAGGGGGTGTCGTGCTTCAATAGTGTCACAGTTTGAGGTGGCAGATAGAGATGGGTAGATGAGGCTTCATGAAGCAGTGACCTAGGCCACCAGATGGCGCTGTCTGCTTGAACGACTTATTCAATGAAACCTCACATCATTTCTAATCTAAGAGCGCCATCTAGTGGCCTCTTAAAATCAGGACACTGTTTCATCAACCCTGAGACACTGTTTCATTCACTAGTTGCAGTAGCTGTTACACCAAAAAATCTAACCTGTGCAACTGAAATTCTGACTTGGACACTAGAGTAGTGCAGGTGAAGATTCATAGATTCCTACTGTTTCTTGTGAAAGGAAGTATGAACTAATTCTTAATGCAAACAAGTCAACAATCATTGGCAAATGCATTCACATTTTATACTTGTATAAAAATCTGGTTGAATGCAGCTGAACCAGACGTTGCATCTTCCTTATTCATGCTGAAAAACTGAAGGATAAATATCAGGTTCAGTTTTTGTTTTTCAAATGGAAGGATACAATTCAAAGATCAAAATAAAGAGCAAGATTTCTTCCGGTTAAATGAGCTGTGGTTGAGCCTGCTCCTGCTCTCATTTTAATGAACTAACTACCGTGCACTAATATCTAACAGCAGGACGCTGCTGGAGCTGCCGTGACGGGCGGTTAGAGAGATTTGTCGTGTTGTTGTTTTATTCCACTTCACCTTTACAAATCCAACAAACCGCAAGCGATCTATTCAGAACATCTCCCATCTTGCAAAATGTTTCCAAACACTGGACCGCAATGACGGCTTCATCATTTCTCGCTCCGCTGCTTCCACTCTGGCTACAACCGTGCAGTTTTGTTTTCTGCTGGAGTGTAGCGATGATGTCAAAGATAGGCTACATGTATTTCAAGCCTGCTGTGATGAAATGCAATGGATTATTTTCTAACACGGATAGGATCAATTGATTCTATTCGGCCTGAGTGAGGGGTGGCTGGTTCGATCCCTGCTCCTGACGTGCTTGTGTCGTTGTGAGCGAGCAAACTGAGCAAGACACTTAACCATGGTTTGCTCCTGGCGGTTCAGATGGGGCGTTGCATCGCAGCCTACTGCCGTCTTTGGATGCTGGATAAGCATGGAAAAGCATGGAAAGTAATGTGCGCATGAGGCTTCATGAAACTGTCATTATTTTCAGAGACCAGCAGATGGTGCTGTTAGTTTAAAAATGATGTGAGGTTTCATTGAAATGATAGTGACTGGTAGAGATGAGGTTTCATGAAACAGTGTCCCTATTTTCAGAGCACACCAGATGGCGCTGTCGGTTTAAAAAAGATGTGAGGTTTCATTGAAACGGTTGTTCAAAGATTTTACAGCAGAGAGTTCCATCTAGTGGGCTCTAGATATAAGGACACTGTTTCATGAAGCCTCATCAGCCCATCACTATGAAATGGTTGTTCGAATACAAAGATCTTAGAGAAGAGAGGGCCATCTTGTGACCTCTGAAAATAAAGACACTGTTTCATGAAGCCTCATCAGCCGAACCCAGTTATTAGTCTCCTTGTTTCGATGCTTCCACTTCATTTTATCATCGGCTTTTAAAAAACTGCTCATTACTCTGAAGGCATGGTAACATGCAGTAGGAACCCCGTGCACAGAAGTCCAACCTGCCGAGCACAGATCGATGCAGTTGGATCCAAGGAATATCAATCGCTACATCGATATACTGGACGAATCATTGCACCTCTAATGAATGATTAAAAGGAAACAGAAGAAGGGACACATGTGGTCAGTAGACCACACCTGCCAATCCTACACTGCAGGTCTCCCTTCATGATATAAGATGGATATGGATCAGTTCATAAATAAAAAATTTAAACCTGAAACTCATCTTTTTTTCTTCTTTCAGCATGTCCCTAGTCTTTTATTGGACCTTGTTGTTGTCTTCTATGATCTGGAACTACCTATATAAAAATGAGAAGAATACTGTTACATTGAAAACCATAAAAAAATACCGGAGTTTATAGGGAGAAATAAAAACACACTTTGATTTCATGAGATGAAGTGTCAGTACATAGTAATCATCCCCATACAGAGTTAACCAGCCAAACTCTTTAAGCTGCACTGTATTATTGAAATACACTTATATTTCAGCGAGTCAGTTTCAGAGTCATAAAATGTTTTGCAGTAATTAGATGACAGTCTGCAGCACCAAGGTCACAACTGCGTCCTGCGCGACTCAACAGCAAAAACGGCCGTGAAATGTGACAGACAGTGATTAAGAGAGTGAACCACCTTCAACGTTCGCTTTCAATATCTCCATTTAATGTTCATTATTTAAGAGCCAGCAGGATGTATCGGACTCATACGGGTTTGGATTCATTAATCAGAAAGAACTGGGGAAGATCGTCCACACTAGGTAATAAATAAATGAGGAAAAAAGAAGTCAAAGAGGAAAATAAATAAATAAATAAAGGTTGCATTAACTGGCTGGTTAAGTCTGGAAATGTGATAGTATCAGTAAAGCAGTGTTATTTATCTACTGTTATTGGTGTCAAAGTACAAATAAAGGAAATTGATGTCAATTTCACCTGGAACAGTGTGAATTGGGAGCAGAATTCTACACAAATTTTCACTCAGATCAAGTCCAGCACTTTGACTGCTTTGGTGGTTATGGCAAATTTACAAGAATTTACAATGCACAGGGGTCATAATTTAATGAACCAACTGGCCCACTGCCTCACAGCTGGAGCTAAATCTGGACTAATCTGGGCAGATACTGAGGACACCGTGTCGAGGCACAGAGATGGACAGTCATATTGTAAATGCATTGTATTTTCATCAGCCCATTTATTTATTTAGCAGATGAAATGATCTCCAGCAGCCCGTGACCCTGCAGCCTGGTGATGACGGCGAGGAGAACTGATGGATGGAGAAATTATTTCCGACACTCACACACTCCAGCGGTGTTTTATTGGCATGAGAAGAGCTCCATGCTGAACTGCTGGAGAAGGTGAGAGGTCACTGTTTATCAGAGCACAGGGAGATGAATTCATGCTATTCGATGCAAATGCAGATGAGATATTAAAGGATGGTCAGACTTAAGTCGCGGGTGCTGAACCGATGTCGGGGCTGAGCCGCAACAGATGCACGACCCATCAATCGGGTTGGTGGATGATGGTAGTTACTCAGCTGAAGAGAGTATTTTGGGGTTCAGACGGACCCTGCTGCATCTGATGCATCTTTTATTGCCCTGCGCTTCCCATGACACTATCGGCGCATGAAATCAAACCGCTCATAAATGTAACGTCTCATGTTTAACAACGAAGGCTGAGACAGAAGGTCCGTGAAATAGGGTAATGACGAGGACCTGCGCTTCCTGCAAATCCTGCAATAATGCAAACTGTTTTCAAATATGGACTGAGATGTTGGAGAAGGACTGTTGAGCTGTTGTTGAACAGGAGATGGTTAATTATTAATCCACTCCTTCAGCTGAACCAGACGAGTCCATTGCTCCTACAAACCATACATTCGTTGACGATGTATATCTGTTCCGTGTGGACAACAAGCTTGACCTCTGTCTCCATGTAAATTTGGGTTTCATTGATTCAAATCAAGTGACAGTTGACAAGACAGGAGGAAATTGTTTTGACCTCACTCCACAGGAGGCAGATTTGACTGCATTCATGCGCCACTCCTGGAGTCTGAGCAGAACTGTCAAACTGAAATGTGGAATGTTTCTGAGAAAAAGAAAAAAAAATTAAAAAAAAAAAATAAAAAAAAATATATATATATATATATATATATATATATATATTTTTTTTTTTTTTTTTTTTTTTTGCATCAGTTTGACAACAGCAGAATGAATCACAATGGTGGCTGTATTCAAGTTTTTATCTCGCCTTATTTAAACTGAAGCTCTTTTAATGTCTTGAAAATATTTGTATAATAATTTCAATTTCATAAGAATTTCAAGTCCATTCAGAGTAGTGGAAACCCTGACTGTTGTGTAGTGGAAAAACATCCCTGCACAAAAGCAAACTCTCTGCTTTTGTTTGCTTTTGTTCAGGGATTCCTCCATGTTTGTTGTTGTTGTTATCATCCTAGCTGCCACGTGTCTTGTGCATCAGTGCGATCAGTGGACCAGGAACTCCTGCACTTACAAAGATTCCCTGCTGTCTGGAGAGCAAACTGTTACATTAAAATAAATTTAATTATTTAATGTTGTAATAAATTCATCGTAATTAATTCGTTAAAGTCCCACCACTATTATCCAATCATTTTTTGTGAATATTTTTTATCAAGAAATCTCTCGTGATTTTGTTTCCATTTACTTCTCCTATCATTTCAACTTTTTTATTCTTTCCTCGCCTCCTTTGGTTGGGCTTGACAGCCCCTCACAACACTCACAGTATAATGTGGCCCCTCAGGAAATTGAGTTGCCCACCCTCGGTGTAGAACCTCAACGTCATGACAGACAGCAACTCACAGCACATTGTGTGAAGTAAAAGAAAATAATACCACATAGCTTCAGGACAGAGGGGGGAAACAAAAGTCTGGAAGCCCAAAGTTGTCCAACAACAAAATTATTCACAATATGGGTGGAAACGTGCATCTCAGCAGGGCTCTGTCTCTCCAGAACTTTTTTATCCATTATTATTGATATATAATGGATAATAAAGACTACAAGAGACGATCACAGCCCCTTTGACTTTCCTTATTTAAAACATTCCATCATGCGGTTCAAGACCATTTCTTGACAAAAATCCTAAGCAATGCATCATGTGATCTGTATGTACCCAAGGCTTCTAAAAGGAATGGGAGGGGGTTAGGGTTGTTTGGCTGTGTTTGTTTTTCCTTCCATCTGTGAGAACAAAGACTATAAATAAAGTTTTTGGGGAAAAAAATCTGTAATTTCATTCGTCATGCAATTAAAAAACACTTGACATGTATTACCAGTTCGTGTTAAACTTTATCTTCCTTTGATTCTAAATGTTTGTTCACATAGTTTCACTTTCAGCCCATGTTCATTCCGATCAGAGAAATGCCCATCAGTAGACCTGTTTCTGGATTACACATCCTGTAAGTCCCCACATCCAATGTCTTCCAAAATCTGTCTGTGACTTTTCGACTGTGCATGACTGCCTCCACACATTTGCTCGGATGTGTTTGGGACTAAAATTGGGTTGTTAGGGTTCGGCTGGCCAGAGTTATAACAGAACATACCCCCTGTGGTTGTTTCAACTTTTGAAATAGCAAGTTTTCTTATAGCTTTGACGATGAAAAGTCAGAGTTAGTAATCTTTTCAAGCATCACTTGACAGCATCAACGATTCAGCTGCGAAACCTTGGGTTTTCAATACATAAACATTTATTTTGTTCAGTGGGAAGTAGCTGTATTTAAGAAAACATGGGCAGACTCGCCTAATATTGCTCTGTGTGAAAGTGAATAATACATGAGTACTGGATGCATTTTCAATGGGAGCAGAAACAAAGAGAAGCCACACTGCGATTACATTCTTGATTTTGTTTTAATAATTCATGTGTCTGAATTGAAGATAATGCAAATACTAGACTTATCTAAAACCTAGACTTTGTAAGAATATTATAAATCTGGCCCAAATGGTCCATTGTTGAAACAGAATGTGGCCCGGAATAGATCTTTCACGTTTTCTCTAAGTTTTGTTTGTTAGTTATGTTTAGGTTGGTCACTTGCTGTTTTACTTTGAAAGTGTTCCGTGCGTCTCCCTGGTGGTATCTTGTCCGCCTTGTCTCATCTCCTCATAATCGCATTACTGTCTGCAACTGTGTCCTTGCTTTGTCCTCCTTATCTGCCCCGCAGTTCTTCTCTTCCGTGTGAGTGCGTACCATCTTGTCATCCAGCCTCTGATCACGTCTTGTAGTCTGAGCCAAGTCAAGTACTTAGTAGTAAGTTCATGTATTGTCCTGAGTTCTGATTCCTTTCTTGAGAAGCGTTTTTTGTTGTACTAAAGAAGCATGTGAGTTCAAATGTGTTTTTTCCTATCACCCTCTTTCTCTGGATTAAAAGCCTTTGTTACACTGAGCTCTGTTTGGATCCGCCTCTAAGAATGAGCGTAACAGGATCCATTCGTGCATCCGGGTCAGTAGCATTTTGCTATCAGTTTCTTTCAACCTAACAGCCATTTATAAAGTTGGCAAATCTGTTCTCTGCAATGGATTTCTATTCACCACTATGACCTAAGTGTTTTAGTGTCTTTAAATGAGAAGTTTTTCCCTTCAGTGTGATGGTTCATTGCTGTTACTGCTGCCACATATGTACATATAACGTGAACACTGTGGGACACGATCCAACACATTTCCATTCACTGTTTCGTATAAAGCTGCTGGTCACTGAACACTTAAATCACTATCACAAGTCATTAATATGAGACAGGCGGGTCACACGTGGTGCTTTTCTGAACCCATTGATCGGTGCACGGACCTGTCGGCACGTCCTCCATGGCTCACATGTGGAAGTATCGTCTTACCAGTGCAGACGAGGAACTGCCGGACTCTTTGCTGGACACTGCTGCCTGATACATTGCCAGACGGTCTTTCAGTGACACCGACTCCGGGTCGTCGACCACGTGGGGGGGCCTGGAGTGCTGGTTGGATCCTTCTCCCGAAAGGCCTGACGCTGAGTCTGCGCTGCCCGCAGCTACTGGTGGGTGAGAAAACAGCACTGTTAGTCACTCACTCCACTGTATGCAACAACCTGTCATAGATGGATGGATGGTAGACGGATGGATGGATGCATGGATGGATGATGGACGGACGGAGAGATAGGTAGATATCATCAATAACAGTGAACTAATTCACGAATCCTCATTTTGCTGCCCTGCATCCCGGCGGATGGCCAATTACAGACGACCATTGATTTTACATTTGACTTTTCTGTGCTACAAAGCATCATTAGGCAACGTGAAAGGCTCTGCTTTGGCTCAGCAGACACCCACACTGGACCTTTTAGCTCACAGCGCGTTCCAGCTCACCAGACAGCAACGCAAATGGATAACAGAACAACTTTAAAATCCTATTTATACCTATTACTAATGCACCCAGTGACCTGTGTGTTTTTAAAGGTGCTTCAGTTCCCCAGTATATATGTTGTTTACCAAGTCATTATTATTATATGAGGTTCAGTGAAGATCAAACACCAACTGTACATATGAAACAAATCTTGCCGTTTGCGAAGCTGTGATCAAACGCCTCAGACTTGTTTTTATTTAGTCGTGTTGCATTGGTTTATACAGAACACTGCTGTTAGTTTCACTGCTACAATCTATTAGCTGAACTGGTTGTCGGAAAAAGTATATAGAAAATTCATGCTCAACTGCAACTGGTAGGATGATGGAACTGTCTTCTTCTCTGAAAATAAAGCAACTCCAGTCACAAAAAATAATAAGGAACCTTGTATACCCATCCTGCCTTTGTCATGTATTGCGGCACAGGCGCAACAGTTCAGAAATCATGCTGAATTCCCTCAGTGTGCGACTAGTAAAGAATGTCTCATCTAATCTGATAACTAATACAGAGGTTTGGGCAAGTCTTGAGTATGACCTGGACCTATCCTAGGGCCTCCTCCCAGATGGACCCGCACAGAACACTGAAACCAGGTTGCCCCTCACCCCTCATAGATAATCCAGATTGCATCATGGATCTGTCAATGTTCTGTCAGGCCGAGGCTTGCAGGTGGAGGTTAGGAACATAGATCCTACTGTAAATCCACAGCTTTTTATTTTGCCTCAGCTCTTTCTTTAACAGAACATGACAGGGCCCTCATTCATGAAGAAGCCACACTGTGCTTCTTCTGTTGCGTCATTCCCTAAATCTCGAGTCAGATCACAAGAGGCCTGGACTGTCAGCCGAGCTGATCTTCACGTTGCCCTATTCCTATTTAGTAGCAAACCCGCCCAGGGACAGTTGGTGGCCTTGGCTATAATGCAGAGATAAAATAGGGCTGGTCGAAGATACAATCTCACAAAGAAATCAAGGGTCATTTCTAGATGATCTCCACTATGGTCCATCACCCTGGTTCTCCATTAAACACAGACTCGCCAGCTACTTGGACACACCTCTCCTCCCTGACCCGAGAGGTTGCTGTGTTGACCGATGACAGTGAGTACTAAAAAAAGGACCAGGTAAAAATATAGCCTGCACATTCTGTTGTCGGAAAACTGAGGCCTCATTGAAAGTCTGAAACTGAAATGGACTACATTTATTCAAAGGATTCGTGACGAGGCTTCATGAAACAGTGTCCTTATTTTCAGAGTCCAGCAGATGGTGCTCTTGGTTTGAAAATGATTCGTCGTTTCATTGAGATGGTTGATGAAATCCAAAGATTTTAGAGCAGACAGTGACATAATAATTGTAGTTTCTATATTTTTCATTGCAGATGCTTCCAAAACTGGCCTTCTAAAAAGTGTCTTTTGATTTGATTTGATAAATAATAAAATAATAAAATAATGGTGCCCACAGCGTCAGGATATGGGAAGGCGCAGCATGTGCTTCAACTGAAAACCTAACGTGTCACCAAGCAATGCTGAAGCCTGAAGTCAGTATAGGACTCAGAAGTCCACTTTCGTGTTACACCATGGGGACGGGATGTGTTGACCCACAGGTGATGATTCTAAACTGACATCACTACTTAAGTGATACTTGGTATAAATAACACCTTGGATGGCTCAGCAGTTGAAGTCAAGGTGCCTTCAAGTAGGCACCTTGAGTGAAATGCAGGATCATTTCAGGATCATCCACAGTGCAAGGAGCTTTACCCCATGAATTCACCCCAACCTCTCTAGCTTTCCACGCTGCACCATGTGCACGGTGCACTAGTTATGGTGTGAAAACAGTGCAAACGGTGGAATATGTGCGACAACTGAACATCAAACACGTGACGTCACTTGACGGATTTCAGCATCTCTATGGGAGAGGCGTGTGTTGTTGACCCTCACTCTCTCCGCAGCTCGACGTATGAGTGCCTATATCTATGTACAGATGAAGTAAATGATGGCAACCCAATGTCCAAACTAAAATGCCAAACACCAAGAGAAGGACAGAGCAACTATGTGGTTTGTTTCTTCACTCACTCACCAGAAAAGTTTCACTGGCATTCTGAGATGATTTCTCTGCCCTCGGGTGGCTTCAATGTAGATGTGTCTTGTGTGGTGGGGTTTTTTTCCCCCCTGATCATTCTGGCTGCATTTCAGCCCTCAACTAAGCACCAGAGCCCTGAAACAAATGATGTTCTGCCGCTCACAAGATTGATATCACAAGAGCACTTCACGACTTCTTGAAAAAAAAGAAAAAAAATCACTGAAATAAAGATGAGTGATTCTAATCCAGTGACTGTAGAATGGAATTATATATGTCTCACGTAGGTTCAGATGAATCTATTGATAAGGATTAAGTGCCGTCTGCAGGAACTATCTCTGTCTGTGAAGTGATCATGAGTTATTCATCCAACTGTTCATGTCAGCTTGTGCTGTGCGAGACCTGCCATCTCTCTATTGGGTGAAGCCCAGTACTTCCAAACGTCATCTTGGATGTTCGGCTGTTTGTTTTTGTTGTTTTTTTTTTTACTCGAAATAGCATGAGTGGAGAGAGTGAGTGCTTTAAATCAAACGATCATTTCCCTTTCTGCTCATCAATCACACCTTAACATCGAATCACAAATCCAATTCAATTTATGCAGGCAGCAGGGTCTCTTGCGGAGACGGAGGCAGGGGCAATCTGCAGATCAATATAATTCATTTCCTTTTGCCTTTAAAGATCGTTTCCCATTTCACTGAAAATCACTGGATTATGTTGGACGGCTGCTTTCACGCCTCAGGAGTGATCGATATATCACCCTATGAAGAAGTACTTGTTCATAATGGCCAAAGAGGAGAGCACAAACCAAGAACTCAAATCACCTGGAATTATTAACCCAATTCAAATCGCCGTTTAACTACATGCGGAACTAGACAAGCACTCAGAGAGCGCAAACCTCTACCAAACACCAGCTCATGCATGGAAATGATACTAATTTAAGTGATTCAATGTGAACCTGGGATCGAACACCGAGGTTTTTTGCTCACAAGTTGTCCAAAGAGTTCAATCTTTCAAACTTTTCAAGCTATTTTGAAGTCGAACATATAACCTTCTTTGGTGGAGGTAACAATCACAGGCCTTTTGAATGGCTATTGACTTAAACTTCATGGGGTAGAACAGGAAAAGTTATTTGGAAAAAAACATTTGCATTAGCCAGGAGTCGTATCAAACATCTTCCCATCCGAAGTCAGACGTGTTCCTCCATTGCATTGACAGTACGAGGTGGTTTTTGCTATCTTGACAATATTAGTGATTTGCTGTGGAGTATTTCATAATAAATGATTTTTTCAAATTCATTCAGTCATTGGTTCCTTGTACCGTTTCACATATATCCTGAAAATGTAATCCAAATTGATATTTTTGACATTTGCTCCTTTAAGACAAGAGAAAATGTTAAACTAAACACAAACTAAACAATCACACTCAAAGGACTCAATCTTAACTTCTTCATTGTGTGAAATGGAGGACTGGAGCACAGGAATTACACTGTGAAGATGAAAAAAAAAATCAAGAAAATATCAAAAATGGTTTCTGCTTTGAAGGCTCATTTTTCGCCTTGGCACTCTTCAGAATGCACTGTTGCTATCTGTCCAGTGTACTCAAAGACGAACTAGTGAAGGACCCTCACAGCTGCTAGACCTGGAAGCATTAATGCAGAGGGTGAATGGAAATCCAGCCAAATCTCTCAGCAGGATTTGACATTTGCCCCAGTCCCATTCTTCTAACCCTCCAGCAACCACCATCCCAAGTCAAAGATGTAGCATATGTAAAAAGACTGCATGATCAAGTCCTTATTTCTTATTCCAATCGCAATATTGCACCTCTCACCCACCACAGGAGACCCTTATTCATCATGAGCACTTTCTGGTGGAGTCTTAACTTGCATCTCATGACAAAGTCTTCATCCACCATTATAGATGCGTGCAACATGTGGCTTGAAAGTGTATCCAAGGACTGGTCAGAGAGAGACCGCAGCATCCCAAAATAAACCTGCTTCATGCTCTAAATAGGGGTCAGATTCCCCCCACCTGAGGCCAATGTGTAACCAAATACTCCTCAAATGACAAAAAGGCGCAGTTAACACCATCATTTATCAAACCAGACGAATGTCACGCCACCGTGTCGTCACAGAGTGACTGAAGGAGTCTCTGAGAAGAGCACGCAGCGTGGAAAGTGGCCATATCACCGGAGTGAGGTAACACTGGTCAGGGGGAACAGGAGGAGGCTGACTAGGAGGTGAAAAAATAAACCCAGACTCTTTTTATAAAGCGGCTGTCTGCAGCGTCATGTTGCGGTGTAGTCTGAAGATTTATGGCGAGGAAATACAGGTGAAACAGGGAAAGACTCTCAGTTTCCTCTGTCAGGGACAAATTCAATATGTGAACATTTTGAACCCAAATACCATCAACTTGAATCAACATCACAAGAGTGGAAAAAGTGCCCTCTTTATGAGTGACATGATTTCTGTACACGACCACTGGTGCTGATCAACGATGAGGCTGGTGGAAGCAACATTGCTGATATGATTTTAAACTGTGATCGAAGAGGCCACAAGCAAATGAAGAAATGGTCTAAGTAGAGTTTAGTTTTGTCCATGTTCATCCTATCAAGTACAGTTTATGGTCTAAACTGAAATCGAATCCATTACAGTTTATTAAGCCAATAGAAAAGCACTGAGAGAGCAGACAGCAGATGAGCCAAGCAGCTTCAGTCTGTCCCGACACAACCTCCCAATTCAGCCTATGCTCACCCCCATGGCACTGGGAAAGTGGACTGTACTGACGCCAAAGGCAGCCTTCTGCATTGCCTCTAAGTAAAACCAAAAGCTCAGAATGTCACCTCCACCAAAACATTTGAGGGGCTTTACATAGCATGTTGTTATATGTAGAACGAAGGGTGCGCCACCCAATAGCTTACCCAACCCCGCTCTCGGTCTTTCTTTCCTCTAACACACATAACATGGCGTCAGGATTTGCTGTGGAAGAAGATGCTTTTGTCTTTGGCGACAGCTTAGGATGCAAAAGTCCACTTTCCCAAAGCCATGGAAGTGAGGATGTGTTGCCCAAGCACTTCAAGTTCTCCAAAGAATTCTTGGATCCAATGTGGTACAAATGGTCTTATCTCCCACTGCTAAACACTGGTAAAACATTCCTGGATCCAGACGATAATCCTAAATTGTCACGTACACATATTAACCAGCAAATCCATCCATAACTTTTCACGTTATTATGAACAGAAACAAACAGATCGATCAGCATCAAAAACACAACCACCTTTGATGTAGTGAAGCATGAATGACTGAATAAAAATCAGACAGACTTGGTGAAACGTTCCCCGAATATCTTTCCTGTGCAACCAGTAACAGTAACACAGTGGAATCTCTGCCTGTTCAGCAATAAACCGTTGAGAAGATTTACACCTGAAAACAGAAATATCAGGTACTTCCACCTGAACTCAGAGCAATGAAGCGATGAGTTGTAATGTTGGTAATAAGCCATAGAGAAATCAGAGGGAAAAAAATCCAGCATGTAATCTCCCACCATGCTTCAAGCTAAATTGAGACCCGCGGATCCGTGTCAAGCAGAGGCCAGCACCTAATAACAGAGGTGTCAGTACACGGCGTGCGCTCTGCCCTCTCCCCACAACTCAAGCCTAGAGGAAGCCGCTTTCCTCGCCACTGTTTCCTGACCACAGCATATGCTCACCGAGGTTTGACAGGGGACCCGAAATGAGGTACACTAATTGAAATGTCAGCCATGGAGGGCAATTTCCTCCTCACAGGCAAAAACCAAAACAGACACAATAATTGAGCTGTCATATCTATCAAAAATAACTTCTCGCCCCCAGAGCTTCTTTATGGCGGGCTAAGCACTTTGTCTCTGAATAGATATGCTGTTGTAATGCACCAGATCTGCTGGTTATGCAAGTCAGAGGAACATTTATCCTTCAGCAGAGTGATCGGCCTCGCTAACAATACAAAGTATATCATACACTGAAACGTCCTACCCATCAATATATTTTGTTCTCTTAGTATCAGCGTATCGCTCCCTTGTGAAGACTGAAAGTTCTTACCTGTCGTTTCCGTCTGTCAATCTCTATAAGGATAACAATTCCACGTTACCAGTACCAATGTCCAGCAGTGTAAGTGAGTGGACAAGAAATCCTAGGCAGGAAAAGACAGTGAGGCTTGGAGTCCAGCTCCAGCAGTGGGCTCCTGAGCTAAGTGAGGCCCAGGCATCCGGTGACAGCTGATTTTATTTTAGAACAGCCCCTTCGCAAAAAATAGGACCCACGAAGAGAAGAGCATAAGTGGCTGGGCATTCAGGGTATCAAGTATCAAGGTACCCAACATGCCCTTCACCCTATGTCACAGCAGTTCTCGTGTGACACATCTAGAACACTGTGGATTTATCCAGATGAGTTCACCAGTATTTTTAAAGCAGTGAGAAAGACGGATAACATAGCAAGTCATGATGCAAGAATTGAAGAGTCCTGGTACTACATTGCTGTACTACTGCTTAGTTAAAGTTTAAAAAAGTTTAAAAAAAAAAAAATACTCTGTTTCTGTTTTTCTCGCCTTTGTTAACAAACATGTTTCTTTACTTATCAACAGCATCTATGACTGCATATCTATGGAGCTAGGTCTCTGCCACCGACTTGAGCGAATGTGTTTTGGTTGTTGTACACTCAAGACATGTTTTCTGTGCTCACAACCAACGTCGCATACACGCGCGCTCAACCTCGGGCTGCCTCATTCTAAGTGTCATACGTGCTCGCTAAATTAATAAAAATCCTAAATGAATAAAAATGGCACAAGAAAATGGAAAGATTGCACAACAACCTCTGGTAAGTCATAATCTTAAAAGTTGAGCTGTTTCCGCCTTCTTGCGCCAGTTTCATTACTTTAGGATTTAGTTTGGTTGAGCACCGTGTATGCGACGTTGAGCGAGCAACAGGATGGTTGTGAGCGCAGAAAACATGTCTGCAGTGTACAACAACCAAAACACGTTCGCTCAAGTCGGTGGCTGAGATCTAGCTCCATAGATATCAAGGTTATTTTTATTGAGGCTTTTAACGGTCCGTGTCCTTCCTAGCACAAGGGGTGTGATGTCTGAGTATCGCTAGCTTCCAAGCAAACGTAGCGTTACGTCTAGTGTCATAGTTCCGGAATTGATTTGAGTCTGCTTTTATTGGTCTTTAAATGTCTTATAAATATCCTGTCACCCAATGAGGTTACATATAAAGTCATTGCAATTCATCAGATTGACTTTTACAGTATGTGCTCTCTAAACCACCCTCATTCCCAGCTTCAGCACCAAACCAACAGGGAAGCTTGCATTAGCTGTGAGGGTCCACATCTGAGGACTTGATCTGGGGACGAGTGTGTGCATGATGACGACTTCCTCGAGATGTGCTTCTTTGTTGGCCTCAAACCAGCAATTTTGCAGATAGCACCTCCAGCTGAGAAGAATAAATAGGACATATCCTGTGGCGCAAAGGTGGAACAGGAGGAGGAACTCAGGCCACCTGAGACAAAGTCAAGTCCACAGTGTGAAACGCCTCTTAATCTCTAAAGTGCAAAAAAAAACGACAACAAAAACAAACAAAAATATCAAAAACAAGAAGAAACGTCCCACCTAAATACGTACATCTCTTCATAGAAAATCTCTGATACCTGCAGTTTTTTTTTGTTTTTTTTTAACAAAATCTTTATTGAAATATCAGTCACCTGTCTTCAAGCCCAAACTGAGGTGCATCATCTCCATGCCAAAGGTCCCACGAGAGACTCATCACACGCAGCTGCACCAACACCCTCCCATCACGTCCCACCTCTTAAAAGTTTCACCAAGACCAGACGAACTTTTACATTTTCCTTCTGTCAGCTGTGGTGATGCTTCCACTCTCACATGATGTCTGACTCCACCACACACCACTCCCCCGGAGCGCTGCTCTTGAAATCTTAATGAACAAATGTAAAACGTGCATATCCAACACACATGCATATATATTTAATTCATGCCAGTCATTTGTCTTTTTAGGTTAAATCTCCACACAAACATCTGAACTGCCTGAGCAGCACTCGAAGACATGTGTACAACAATACTGGAAAAACATAAGACGGCGAGTCTCAAAATAGTCCAAAAGTACTGAATCTTTTAAAACATCTTGGGAGAAATGCTTATACCACTTGATATTTTTTTTTAAATAACCCATCATGTTAAATATCTTTGAACTAGATGTAGAAGTTCCAGCACATGTGTGAATCAGAGGCTCCTGAGGATTGGTCTCAAGACCTTTAAAGATCAAGACAAACCTCAGCTCCAACTACTAATTTAAAAAAGAATGCTTCTCTATTCCACCGCACTTTTCAACGTTTTCTTTAAACCGTCAGCGACCTAGGCAGCCAAACTGTGCTCTCTCTTGACCTACATAATCCAAGTCTCTTTCGTAAGCATCTGCAGAATTCATTCTTGCTCAGTCTCACGGTTGTTCAGTGACCTTGTACATGGAAACTGAGGTGGGCTCGCCAGACTCCAGCTGGCTTTGCCTTGACAAAGTAAAGGTGTCCGTTTATCAGGATCGCAGAAGAGCTGCACTCTTGCGGATAATCCCAGTAAAATTGCACATGGATTTCCTGTTCCGAGGGCGAAAAATAGGGTGAACTTCAAAGGAACCATTATAGTATGTGCCTTTAAAATGAGCAAATACCATGACATAAAAGGTTAACAAACAACCAGGACTTAAGAAAAGTGTGTTTGCTGCGGCCAGCAAGCGAGAAGAACTGAAGGGCAAAAACCCGATGTGCTCTTTACATAAGTGCACTGGAACCTTTCTCATATTGAGCCAGTCTTACACAAAGGGAGTGACTGTAGATTTTTGTAAATTAAACACCAAGATGTTTCAGCAGTTCTTGGGAGTCTGTTTCACGGCAGCACAATCACACTGGTAAGTGGCGCTCCCACCAGTGATCTCCGATATTAGAGGCCGCTTCATTTGACATTTATTTAGCAGGAAATATAGCCGTGCCACAGTTTGTTTGGGGAAAGCATGGATAACAGTAATTGAAAGACCAAAACAAATCGCTGCATAAAGTGTCCATTACTGAAGGACTGGAGCGACCAGTCATATTATTACAGCAATTAAAGCTAGCACCCTTTAGTATTAAAGAGGGGATCATTACTGCAGCTCTTCATATACTGTGTGCTTTAATAAAAAAAAAGCGGTTCCTGTGAGGATAAAAAGAAATTGGTATATTGGTCTTATAGTGTACCACCCTATACAGTATCATCAGCAAATTAAGAATATAAAAATGAGTTTTTTAGGTAACTGCAGTCAATGCAGTTATGTTATTTATTTATCTTTCTTATGCGCCCCAGTAGCCGGGTAAATGCAGTTTATCTCTGAGATTCCCTTAGGTGGCAAAACTAGGAGTTCCTTCCTTTTATTTACACATTTAAAGCAGTTGGTGATAACTACAATCCAATAACACACATCGAAGGCACTGGCTGATTCACAGCATGTTGAAGCCATTGAAAAGGTTTGAAATGGTCAACACCTGTCCCTGGGGTGGAGTTGAGGGGAGATTTCCATCAGAGGAAATTCCTGAAGCATTTCTGCATTTTGGTCGCAGGTATAGCAAGTAGTGAGATAGATGAAAAAATGCGTTAATTTTGTGTTGTCTTCTCGTGTGTCGTTCCTGTGGCCACATCTGTTCATACTGCAGATCACCCAGTGACAGTATTGATAAAAACATAAGCAGATGATGTCATCCGAATGTCAGCTCAAAGATTTAGGAGTGAATAAAAATGGTTTCAACAGCTGTCATGCTTTATTCAAACTCTGTTGCTCTCCGTCAGTAAACTGACCTGCGTGCTTGTCAGTGTCAACGTTTCAGGGAAGACAAAAGCTCGCGCTCAGTCAAAACAACAACAGGATCAGCAACACGCTCTGTTTTTAGCCACGGAGGAGAAACTGAAAGGATGACAGGACGAGACCAAGGGCTGTTTGTGTGTGCGTGTGTGTGCGTGTGTGTGTGTGTGTGTGTGTGTGAGAGGGCCTTTTTCTCCCCACAAAATTAATTCTCAATTTGAGGATTAAAACTTCAACTCTTATTGTTACATTTAATAATAAAATTTGGGTTTGTTTCACAGTCCTGGTTAAGGTCAGCCATTTGTTTTGGATGGTTTAGGGTGAGAAGCTGGGGACCATTTCCTTTCGCTCGTCCCAACAAGGTTAAGCCTCAATTTGAGGATGAAGGCTTCAAAATAACTGGGTCATAATTGTGTTTAAGTTTGGGTCCTGGTTCAGCTTAGCCATGTCTCTTGGATGGTTAGGTTTAGGGTGAGAGGCTGGGGAAAGGGTTCTGGCAATGGGAGGGTCCAGCAGAGACAGAGGTACGGGAGTGAGTGTGTATGTGGGAGGGCGAGTGCATCATCCTGTCAACCTGGTTTACTGCAAATAATCCCATTTAAAGAGCCAATATAAATATGAGTGGTGGATTATTTAGCTGGTCAAATAAACGAATGTCATAAATTCTTCTACATGTTTAATATAAAAGCTTTTTTACAGCTTTTGGACCACTGTCACTGCTCTCATTACCACCTCTTTTGGCAAATAAACTTCTCTGTTGGCACTAAAACATGAGGAGAAAAAGCAAATCTGAGGTCCCAGCCCAGAATTAACACCAAGCCAAAATGTTGCTGTACTGCGGGAGATGACATCAAAATGTCCAATCCCGGAAGTAAGTCACTCGACTGCCAGGGATACGTCTGAAGTTACAGGGAACAGACCTGAGGATGGCACATCATATGCAAACGACTTCCACGACACCTTCCTTGAACCTCCATGTGATGACAACCACAACTGTATCTATCACTTTTGTAGATTTATCTATCTGTTTTCCAATAACTTCATCACATCCAGCCATTAAAAGCTATTGTTTATCAGGTGAATTCTATGAAGATTTCAGTTATAGACAGAATGTATTCTACACACGTTGATTTTTTGGACACATACAGAACAAATCCCTTTCTTGACACTAGTACTACACTTACCCATTACATATACCGACGTAAAACGGAGAATTTCATAGTAAAAACAGATAAATTATGTATCCTCCAAATGTTCCGATCAAGGGGAAGGAATAGGAATCCTATTTGCACATTTCAGCTTAGTCGAGGTAGATTTCTTTCCAACTGTTTGTAAATGAACATGCTTTTAGAGCAAGCGACAGCTCCAAACCTGAGACACTAAACCATGTAGCTCTGATCACAGTGGCACCACATGTGCCACCGCTGATGATGCTCCATCCACTGATATGGGCTCGAAACAGCTTCGGTGTTTTTCAGACCACAGTCTGTGAGGAATCACATTTCTGCTAAGGACAATTCACCTGTTTAACGTTGCAGAATTATTTAGTGACATGCAGCCTGGAAAAGCACAGAGAGAGCGCAAACCCCTGCAGACAGTGAAATGAATCAAACTGCCTCCTTCACTAAGGAATTATATTGGTTTTGCAACATTTTTTGAATTAGTGAAGGAGATGGTGAGGCGGAACTATTGTCTGGGGTCAGGCTTGCAAGAGTTCCAAGTTGTTACAGCGCTCTGGGAACACATTTCAAACTAAAGGGATAAGCACAGAGAGAGTGCAAACACCTGCAGACAGTGAGATAAAAACTGACTCTTTGATTGGATTTACCTTAAACCTGCCACTTGATTCTAGAAAGGCACATTGAAAAGGCGGATACTTTCACTTCTCTAGCAATTTTTACATGCATTGTACTGTACTCCTCTTCCTGTAAACACCATTATCAGCATCCACACACCACAACCTGCAGCCAACTACCTCGGTCCTTCTGTCACAGTCATGAAAGCATTCCCATTATAACCCTCTCTCAGGAGGTTTTATCAGACAATAAGCATAAACGCTGCTGTCTTACAAATGTTTATCATATGGTGTGAATAGAAAAGCATCTCATTGTATGTTGTCTGCTGATCCAAGAAAGAACCACGCATCCTTGCCCTCCTAGTTTCTTAAATCACTTTCAATCTATGTCATGTCTGATGAGTGGAAAAGAGAGATACTCACTCTCCTGAGATGAGGCCATGGTCTGGTCTTTAGTTTGACTTCTTGATCTTTTTGACAGACTGACCGTCGACACTTCCTGAGCAGAAAAAGACAGACAGAGTCATATTTAAAATCAAATAACGTGCTCACGTGTCAAGCAACCATCCCTGATAGCATCACACAATACAGGGTCCTTGAGAGCAATGTCAACAGGTCCGTCATCACCAGGGTCAACTGCAGATGCCGTCAGTGGAGCACAGCATCTTGTGTTGTCAGGCAAACAATGTCACAAGCAAGAAAACAACTTCAGTCAGTAGAAAATACAATACAATTATCCAGAGGGAACAAACCTTGCTTCACACGTGCGTGACCTCAACCTTTGACTCTTTGTCTGCCTCTAGAACTCGCATGCTTCCAACAGTGTTACAATAAACATTTACAGGCCAAGAATTTCTATATATATATATATATATATATATATATAAAAAAGAAATATGAAATACAGGCCGATACTCTGGGAATACAGTGTTTCTTCAGACCAGGGCTACATGGCGACATGCTCACAGATTTGGAAGGGTAATGATAAGTTATGCACTGATGTCACTGGAAGCCTGCAGGGCCGGGAACAGAACGCACCTTTCAAAGTTTGTCGTGACGTTTACCTTTGAGAGCAAATTAAAACGTATCATAGTTTGACATCTACATCAGCAGTTGTGTCCATCTGAAGAGCCGAGTTGACCCGGTCCAGCAGCACAGCTCACAGATAACAAGCACTACAAGCCAATAGAAACACGTCGAGGGTGGCCGACAAAGAGAGCTCTATCCAGAGAAGGATCCAAAAAGTGGACCAGGGGAATTTGCAAAAGGACATCGAGCTTTAGTGATAGGTAGATGAGGTGTCAAGAAGCAGTATTACAGGGTTGATGAAACTTAAGAGGCCACCAAATGATGCTCCTTTTTTAGAAAGGATGCTATATTTCACTGAATTAGTTGTTCAAGTCCAAATATTTTACAGCAGACAGCGCCACCTGGTGGCCTCTGAAAAACAGGACACTGTTTCATGAAACCTGTGAAGGGCGAATGAGGCTTCATGAAACAGTATCCTTATTGTCAGAGGCCACCAGATGGTGCTGTTGGTGTAAAAATGATCGGAAGTTTCATTGAAATGGTTGTTCACTTCCAAAGGTTTTAGAGCAGGGAGCGTCATCTAATAACATGAAGCCTCATCAACCACTCAATACTGTGCCATTAAACCGTCTACCCATCACTGCACTACAAAACCTCCCGTCACAGGAACAGCTTCTTCCCCTCAGCCATCAGACTGTTAAATTTGTGATCAGCCATTGTTATTTTATTTTATTTTATTTACAGCACTTTATTTTGAAGCACTTTCCTAGTTGGTGGAACCGCCACTGACCATGGCAATAAATTCTATTCTGTTTCTGATGTATCCTTTAATCTTTTAAATCGTTAAAATGAGTTGTGTATTTCATGTGCAGTAGTACACACACTACTCTGATATTGTCTCAACACATTCTTAGCGAAGGTTGATTGATTGTAAAGAAGTTAGATTACCATTATTATAGAAATATCTGTCGATATTGTCATAACACTGCAATATTTTTTTGCCTACAATTTTTGAAGGAGCTTGGTGTCTAAACAAAAAAGAAACTGAGAGTTGGAAGCTTTCTGAATACTAATTTAAAATTGGGTTTTCTGTTGAAATCTTCTCCAGTTAGGTACAAAATGTGTTTTTTTTAAGTGTTTTTGCCAATATTCGGACTCAGGAATGTGAAAATGGTAGTTTTCCGCTTGATGAAACACAACAATTGGATGAACAACAGCAGCACCACAGAAAAATCTCTCATGCAGATGACTGCTTTCAAACTTGAAGTCCCTGCCATATGTTCCCTTTCGGCACAGATTGCCACAAAGGAAGAAGAAAGAGGGGTTGCGAGGGTTGGTGGCGGAGGACGGTCTGCATCTAACAGACTGACAGAGTTAATAAGGGACAGCGCTCTGTGCAACCTGTCAAAACGCGGTGGGGCTGTGGCAAGAGATTATCCCGGTGGAAAAAAAAAAAAAAAAGAGCTATAATGTGGATCAGCTAATAAAATCAATGCTGGCCATATGGGGCCATTTCATCCGTGACTTTCACCTACAAATAGGCCATTTTGGCCAGTAATTGTGAAACCATGGAAACGGGAAATGGTAATACACGCCACACTTGCTTCAGGAGGGCATCCTGCCTTTCACATGCAAGTCTGCACTGCCATTACCATTACACTGGGAGGAATTTTTATTCACGTGGTTGACTTATGTCAGACTGTTGACATTTTCTTCATCCGCTAACAACCCGGGCTCTAACCAGGCACACTTTAATGACACGCCACGGAACAAGGAGGGTCTCAGAGGACGAGTGTCATCTTTTTGCTCACCCCCCATCTCACACACTGTTTAAAAATGTCACTCTTAATAAGTCCATTAGTCCACAATCCGGTCCAAAGGTTGCACTCTCTTCAGCTGAGCTGACAGAAAGTGCGAGTTGGCTGCCATGAATCAGTTGTAATCATGTGAGGAGCCATAATCCTGGAAAGCAGGGGACACGTGTGAATAGTTTGTGCAGACTGGAGCGAGTGAGTGGCGAGTTGAACAACCACACTTTTACTGGTGGCACAACAACACTGTGCTCTTTCTGAGCAGGCGGAACATGACGATTGTGTCTTCATTTCTACAAACAAATTACCTGAGTTCATTTCACTTCATTTAGTTCAGTTCCATTTTTTAAATTATACTCAATGATCTGGATGAATGAGAAGTTACATTGTACCCGTAAAGGTTTTGGGATTGTAGACTGAAATTGAGGTAAAATACTATTCCAAGAGGAACATATTTTCTCCTTGCAACCCATCCTCACTCCCATGGTGTCATGTATTGACGTTGGGAAAGGGGACTTTAGTGGCCTATACTGACGCCTTCAGCGCTTGCATGTTGGCGCATTAGGTTTTTTATTGAAGCACATTAGAGTTTCCGCAGCAAAAAAAAAAAAAAAAAAATGTGACATGTCAGTTGGTATTTAAAGCCTGTGAAATAGCCATGCGTTTCAGTCACGACCGTTTGGTATCGTGACATCCAATATGATGATGTCAAGTGGCAACGCTGAAGGCTGCTTTTGGCGTCACAATATGACGCAAAAGTCCACTTTCCCAACTTATGACGCCATGGGGGTGAGGATAGGTTGTTTCATTATACTCCAGAGCCCGCCAGGGGTTTCTCCAGGAACTCCTGCTTCCTCCCACTGTGGTGCATAAATACATTCCTATAGTGCAAGAATATTTCTTGGAAATGATAATACTCGGTGATGTTAAAGAATCCCAACACATCTGAATTAACAGATGAGCACAGTTCAACAGTTACACATTCAAATGGCTCCCCAGGGGTTGCTGGTCCAATACAAATGACTAAGACCAGTGGATCACAAACAATACTGTGATAACAGAAACAGCACTTTACACATCGACCTGTGCATTTCAGTGCATACTCCAACAGATATCCTATCAGCAAAGCCATTACACAGCAAGTGAGCAGTTACAGCACTACAGTATATTGCAACCATCAGTATCATTCGATCTGCCAATAAAGAGGCAGAGCAGAACCTGTTTACATTAGCAGCATGTACCAAACCCATTGATCTATTTAAAAAAATATGATGAATATCCGCAGAAACTTCCCGTGCCAGTGATGATGTGAAGTATTTATCTATGCTGCTTTTCTGTTGAACAGCCTCACACCAAATCTGGTTCGACCCACCCACACAGAGGCTTGTACTGGATTAGCATGGCACATTTTCCCTTGGCACTTCTCGTGTCAATGAAATGGTTAATTTAATGCCAATGCTCCACTCACTGAAGTGTCCCCGCTAGTTAAGTCCACGATGTGTGTGTGAGTGAGGGGCTGTGCCAAGAAAAGAAAAACACTCCCTGGTGCATTGCCTGTCATTTTTAAATGACTGGACTTCATTTGGAACCAAACATTGCACACACGAGTGAGCACGAGTACACAAAGTGACACTGTGTATTCAAATATTCAGTTCCCTTGAATGACCGATCGGTCAGATGGCCAAGTGCCGTGAGCAGTGGAAGCTGTCTCATGCTGTTGCCAGTATTAAACAGAATGACTCATGAAGTGTACATGAGTAATTAGGTCAAGATCCAAAATGAAAATCACTCATTTTTACATTAGATATGATTTAGTGGACATTTATTCAACAGGACTAAAAGCAGATTGCCATTTTCCCTGCGTCGGGGCTGAGTCCGACGGCGTTTGCGACACACTAGACATCGTTCATTGTCTTCAATAAAGGTCTACTTTAAAAAGGACTCCTTGACTGACTCCCCCGTTATGTACATGCTACATAAAAAATATGATAAAGTAATGTAATGTAATGTAGTGAGCGCTGGTTGTTTTGTTACGGAGCTCCTCACAAGGGCAGAGCCTGACGGAGGTTTGGATGGGCGGAGTCAGAGAGGTGAAGGTGGGGAATGTTTGTGTGTGTGTGTGAGCAGCCAATCACAACAGTAGCTGCAGATCTGTTCCACAGGGTCGGGATGTAGAGGGTCAGAAATATCCTGGAGAGAGATGGATCTGGGGGTCAGCCATGTTTGTTTACGTCCGCCCCGTATAGTGTTCGGGTGAAGCCGCACTCGTGAGTTCCGTCTATTCTACATTTCACTCATTCAGGAATTTGGACATTCATGAATGGATCACTCACGTCCAAATTGCAACCCTTGGCAGCAATATTTGTGGGAAAATGTGGGCATTTGGTGTCGCGCATGACTTGATCTCAACTAGGAGGGAGGGAATATGATGCCGTACATGTCGCGGAGAGGGGTGGAGGAAAGCAGACTCAAGTGATTGGTGGAATTTGCTTGAAAGTCGCAGGGATTGGAGAATATAGCATCACCTGGCAGAACTCGCAGGGATTGGTTGAAATTGTGTAAATAGCAATGATCGCCATCTCCTGGAGGGACAGATAGACGATAGCAGGAGGGAATGTCACCATGTATCAGTAAGCCTCGATGAAGTTTGGCCATATATTCTTGTGGTTGCAGCACAAGGTCTGCGGCTTGATAAGGAATTGTTGCTTCTTCTTTATTGACTAAGCAAAATACAGAGTGAGAATTGCAAGAGGAGACTTTTGTTGCCTCACAATGATTCGGGGGGAGGTATAAAGAAAAGGAGATGAGCAGTTTGTTACAAAAAGATGGAACACGATGAGCTCTGAGGAAAAACACATCCGAAAAAGAGATCCATAAAAGCATATTTATGCCCAAGGACCTTGAGGCTATTCAGCTGCACTCCTCCATCACTACTTCTCTGTTGTGGTTATGCAACTGCCAACAATATTTTTTTTTGGAAGGTCATCTTTGCTTTCATGCTATTCACTCTTTCCGCCTTCATTGTTGGCAACGGCTTTGATTCCTGTTGGTGTTAATGCCTGGGTGATGAGTGTTAGACACTTTTTTTTTGTTTGTTTTGTTTTGCACCCATCCGTCCTGAATCGATTGTCCTCATTATGACTGAATATTTCACACAACTAACTGACACAAAGGAGAAATGAATGTTCCAGGAAAATAAAAGAGGATCTACTGGATGTTAAAGAGTCAGAAAGGTAGAAGCTCGCAAAGATAAATAGCAAGCGAAGGCAAAAGAAAAAAAAAAAAAAACAACGCTGATGTAAACACGAGGCAAAGGCGATGGAGGCAGGAGATTTATAGGGGGTCGAGGCAGAGCCTGAATTAAAGTGTGAATCACCAGCCTGGTAGTAAAACAATCCAGCAGTGGAAGATGTCAGCTGCTACAAATGGATATTTTCATACTGCTGCATTACAAAACAAAATTGGATACATCAAAATAGCTGCTATTGCGGTTCAGGTCACAGGTGATGCCTTGCTGTACCCGATCATTGAAAACATGTGTGATATGGTTTTACGTCATTTTCTCCTGGGGGGGTTTGTTTTGTGTATCTGGTGCAACATTTCCGCAGTGCTTCTGCTTCATGTGGTGACTATGGTTCAGACCTACTCATGGCGTCACCTTAAACATATTGTATCAACAATATATTTCTCTTTGATTCTGTACCCATCTCCTCCCGTCCTGTCTGTAGTGTTTGGACTAATTCTGGCTGTTGAATTTGTCTGAATTGAGTATGGCCTGTCATTTCTGCTGTGCTGTAAACTGGAAGGAATTTGCCAATACATGAAACTAGAAGGAAAATACAATATATTGTGATGCTGTTTACTACATATAATCCAATATATACAAACAATAAAACCAACATTTTGATGTGAAGCTCCTCTATGAGTGACATTTGATTATTTAATAAAAATAAACACAATAGGTCAACTTTAAATGTGAGAAAACAGAGTAAAAGAAAGTATTGAGGTTTATTCGTCTTATGTTTGAGCGTGGCGAGTTATGAGAAATACTTCTAGATCACAGCTGACAATATCTGAAGCCGCAAGAAAACTGCACAGTTGGAAAAGATCCAACCTGCTGGTGCATATTTAAGCAGGTGAAAATGAAAGACAGCATCAGCAAAAAATGTTTAGAATGTTGAAAAGGTCATGACAGGCAACCTGAAATCACCCTTAAAGTCACAATATGAAAGTACCTGCTGTTGAAATACTGTAGTATTTGTGCAGACATTCTTTCTTGGAAGGAATAAGGAGAGTAGCTCTGACACAAAGAGAAGAGGCAGCGTCGAAGGGAATATGTTGGACAAGCAGTGTAAGGAATAGAAGGACCAGACAGGAGAAGATGAGGACAAACACTGCGGCTCATGGATGGGACAAAGAAGGTCATGAATAGGCGTAGAGTGATCAGGTTGGTCATCAAGAATGGCTGAAGTGGAGGAGACTGGCATGAGGCATCCTGTATGGGAAATAGCTTAAGACAAAGGGAATGAAAAAGTCATTACAATGCAAGTGGAAAAACCAAATTCTTAACTCCGTGACAGATGATAGGAACATTCTTGGGGTGAATATCAATTCCTCCCCTATCCCTCAATCCTTGACCCTCAACCTAAGACCTCAAAACCAAGTGTAAAGGGCCAAGAGGGATTTAGCAATGCAGTTATGTCCTCAGACTGTGGGGGGCAGCATTACACAAAAGCAGCGTTCAGTCTGTCAATTCAGATGGAGAAGAAGACGATTGACGAAACACCTTAAAATGGAAATACGTTTCACACAACAATGAGGTAAATAATCCATAAAATTTGCTAAAATAATACAATGGATTATACAACACTTGTATTTCTCGCTCACTTACTGCGCTGCTTTGCATGGCATTTTTTATTGGCTGAAAGATGCAATGCATTCTGGGTAGTTTGGGCATTACACGAAGTTAAAGTAGGTGCTGTCAAATCTCAAAACTGAGCCAAATACTCCAATGAGAATGGGGCTGGTCCATGTCATTTTTGAGGTAGATTAAGGAAGCAATTGGAATTCACCCATAACACATTCACGTATTTGAGTGAAGTGTTTCCTCCTGAAAGTTGTGTCGAACTAAAGTGCTGTAAATACATTGTATTTGTTGTCAATGTCCAAGTTCATCTCAAATCTTGTGAGAAATGAAGAAGCGCTGGATTGATGGCGCTTCGGCTTGTCGGGACCCAAAATATCATTTGTTAATCAGACCAAGCTGCTTGACTGGCTAAAATCTGCGCTCGTTCATCATCTTGGTTCCGCCTGGGTCACCCCCACCCCCCCCACACACACACCATCCCCGCCTTCTGCTCATCTGCTCCGCTGCTCACTATCCATCTTCATCTTCCCTACCCTCTCCCTGCCCCTCCTATCAACTCCCTCCATCTTCACTTGCACAATCAGGCCTTCTGCTCACAGAATGTAAATCATATTTCAGAGTCTTTCATCAGACTCCACGATGTTTTCGTGTTCACTGAGCAACACCCACGGCACCAGCCACCGCTATTTATACTGGACCAAACTTAAGAGGCCCAGGAGGCATCTCTGTTTCCAGCCTACCCAAATATACACCTCTCATGGGAGATGACATCAGCTGACGTACAGCATGCCTGATGGATATTTGGGGGATGCAGATCGGATGATCGTAATGAGAAGTCATAGGAGCAACAATTTACATCACTTCCTGTTACTAAAACGATCAGCCACCCTCATCTAATACCAAGTTTATTTCAATCCTCTAATCACATTTTACCACGAAAAAGGATTCATGTTAGTTCCAGCTGTTCCCATCCTGTGTTTTTTTTTACTTTGACGCCTCCATTTTTGTCTGTTTTGTAATTTCTCCATCCATTTTTCAGTGTCAGACAATGCATCTCTTCTTTCAGTCACTACAGCTCCCGCTGCTTCTGTCTCTCGGGCCACGCACCACTGGTCCCCTGTTTCTGGGGTTTGGTAGCTTTCTAGCTTGTCACTTGCCAGAGTGCATGCGACTGCCTTTATTCCTTCCTCATTACCACCTGTGTCTTTCTCTCTTCAACGCATTCTCACTCCCAAGGTGTCAAATAACAACTCTCGTCAGGTGACTTTCGCAATTTAACACATAGGTGTTTCAACGGGGTGAAAAAGTTTTCCTTCCCTTCGTAGCATTCCAAGCAGCTGTTGAAATAGGACCCTGAAGTCATTGAACTTAAGACATTTTGCCCTCTCTGCAGACCTTTGGAGGATAACTGCAGTCGAATTTGAGCCAGGTGTGTCGGTGTCCGATCCCTTACATTCCTGAACTCATCCTGAAATATCACCAAGATGAGTTGAGGCTCCTCCTTCAAGGGCAGGAATGAGTGAATGATAAGAGCGATGACTTCTTTCTGCCACACCTTGACTTTGATAATGCTTTCCATAAAGAGCCTGACATTACCAGGTTCCATTTTGTCTGTCACAGACTGTATTTGTCCAACTATTCCACAAAACAGGAAAATATGGCTAGTTTTGTTTACTGCGTTTCTCCATCCTTCCTGTCTTTCATGTTTCCTCCTGCAGCACAGGTGCTTCCTGCCCAGAGTCGAGAGGGGTAGGTAGATTCCTCTCACCCTTTTTGGGCATTTTCACATCTTGCATTGGCCAAGTTTAAGACCGCCTTCTCTGCTATCATTTATCATCATTTAGGAGCACTTGTTTTTATGCCCAGCTGGTTTAGTCCCTTTGATGCCGTGTCTCAAACAGCCACAAATAACTTCAAGTCACCCGCTTTGCTTCTCAAACGCATCCTCTCCAACATGGCTTTCAAGTGCAAATTTGCCATTTAGAGAAAGCAACTCCAATTTCAGTGATTGAAAAAAGACTGGATTTAAGATGGCTGTTGCATGATGAACGGAGGCACAGTCAGAGATGTCCTTTGATGTTGTTACCGATGAAACTTTTGCTTGACGTTAGCAGGGCTGGCTGACGAGGTGGTGTTGGATAGAGCAAACAAGGTTTCTGTCATTGCCAGAGCTGACTGAGACATCTGCTCTTCTATTGGCTGTCACTTCAAATGGAGCCGCCTGGACCCAGTCACTACACCCAGCCTGTTACAGACCAGTGGTTGGGGCAGCTGGAAGAGGAACTAGATCAAGGGTTCGCGCCAGGCCCCACGCTAAACACCATCACCTTGGGGATAATACATTGAAAGGCGAAAGGCAGCTTTATACCGTAGATGACCTTGAAAACTTGGCATGGCGCTGATCAAGTGGATTCTTGTAGGTATTTCCTCTGAATCTTTACCAGATGTACCTTAGACTGAGACAGATGATTGTGAGGCAGAACTGTTTTTGGTCTGAGATATTCCGCATGTAGGACAAAACCTGAGTCTGGGACTAAAACTGGATATGGCGATCATCAATGTCCGACCACGAAAATCGATATTTGAATTCATAAAATAGGGCACTAGAAAGCCTCATGAAGCGGCTGGTTTGTCAGCCAGTGTCTGAGGCTCCACTTCTGCTGCGTGTGGAAGCCAACCCCAAAATAAAGCGGCGTCTGGAAGACTTTTCTGGAGGTGAAGTCTCCACAGTGACCTCATCCTGTGACGTCAGAGGCAGCCATGCTGCATGACAGACTGAGACATTTCAACAGATCTTCCCTCCTCTGCACTTATTTAATCAATATTAAATAAAAATAATTTTGGAGTGATGGACTTGATGCCGTTTATGTTCAGCGTTTCATCGCACTATTACGTCCTGTGAATTGCAGTGAATAAATCACTGTAAACAGACATTTGACCGGTTAACTATTTTGTATTCACTAGTTTGTCATATTTTTGGATGAGTCATAATACAAACACCTCACAAAACTTTGGGCGCCACTGCAATATTGTGACAATATTGCGACTGTGGAGCACATATTGTGAGGCTCCCTGTGAGTGTCACCCCCAGTAGTTAATAGTGTGTCTTTGGTGAAGCCAAGGAAGGACACAGAGAGAAGGACCATGTTGGACTGATTGGTGGTGAGGATTTTTTTTTTAATACTAGCAGAACATAACTGGGAGCTGGTGAGGATCCAGTCACAATGTGCTGTGTGTGTGAGCACTGGCAACAGAATTTGGACAATAGTATCCAGTGGCCTTTATGAAGTGGCATGTGGTCTGCTTTGATCATCCCTATCCTACTGTAGGCATTATTATTTCCAACTGGAGGTTAAGAGGATTGAATCTCCATCTACTCATCAATCTTATTTCATCATCTATGATCCCGGGCTCCTGGGTAATCAGTGAGAGAGCACGGACACAGCCAGAGAGATGGCTCAAGTCAGTGGCCTCAGGCAGGCGGCTCTGCTCTGCTCCCTCCTGCAGATACAGTAAGGAGCCGCTTCACTTGCATCAAGTTAGAGCTGATGTGGAATTGTCATCTTGTTATTCTGTGGGCTTTTTTAGCTGCTCCATTTCTCCACCTCAGATGGAGAAATGGCATCGTCCCTAAGGAAAACGCTGACATAATTGTTTGAACAAATAATTATTATTATAGCAAACATACATCTTGATCATGGAATTCCAAACAATTTCAGCAGATACATTTGCATCTATTTCACCCAGTCATGGGCGGAATTGGAAAAAAAAAGGGATCTTGTTCATCACCATGGAAACTGTGATCAACATTACAGATCAAAATTGTGAGTCTACAAATTCTCAATGACACCTGGGTTTTGCAGGCAGAAAGACAGGCGTATCACTGTTGTACGTGCCAAGCAGCAGACGTCTGTGATTCACCTTAATCTACGATACGCTGCTGACCCCGGAGATATGAGTCACATTTCTGCTTCAAATTCCTTAAAAGAGAGGGAATACCTGGCAGGCAGTGAGGACACGTAAGCGTGCGCCTATTCATGGAGCCAGAGTCATCCTCACAGGGCAGCCTGGCCATGCATCACACTCACGGGCCGCGCAGCCGGCTCCATTAAAAGATTTGAATCTGCGCAACAGAGACGCAAGAGACGCCGAGCAAAACTTAATGGAATTTTTACGAGCTCAACAGACTTGATGAAGACGGCGGTGTCCTCATCAAGTTTGGATCAATGTCTCGCCAGCTCATCGCAGCGTTTGGTTTTATTTAGCGTTTAATTAAGTGCGTTTCCTTCTTGCTCGTGTCTGTCTTCCGTAATCCCATATGCTGAAGCACATATCAGGAAGATGAACGTCAGCGCAGCCCTGTTTCACATTTCCCTCTGCAACACTTTAACATTTTATCAAAAGAAGTTTGGCGTGGATTTAAAGGGCAAAACAGCTGTGGATTTCTGCACCACGTCTGTATATGTTAGAAGAGATACTGAGCACGAGGGAAGCAGTGCTCTGACTAGCAGCACTGACTATTCATGTAAAAATAAACTCCTGACAGACGGCTGGTCGCCTGCAACGGCGACTTCATGAGAGGGAACCAACATGGCTTAACACAACATTCACTCCTCTTTGAGAATTATGAGTAGTATTATTCATCGGGTGACCTCACCAACATTCTATTGACATTTGTAAATATGACATAAACAACTAAAAACAATCACATTACCCACACTACAAGTCATTTGAATAACTTGAAAGGTTCCTTAATAGGAAAATGATGAAGATCAGAACATCAACAAATGTGAAAAAGTGTGAAGCACTTGCTACTGCAGAACAACACTGGAAAGACTGACATTTTTGTTGTCACTGGTGTAATAAATATTCATGAGTGAAAGGTGAAGCGTCAAAACAATAACAGACTGATATCTATCTCCCTCATGCAGTGTTCCTGGTCTGCAGCGATGACTACCAATCGCACGGAGTGAAAAGGGGACACGGCTACAGGGTCATGGAAGCTGAGTGTCACTGATACAAATAGGGAGCGACGCCGTGGATCTGCAGTGGCTGAGGGGAGACTGGCAGTGCACCAGGGAACACAAACAGGCCACGTAAATAGCACTGAGTTGAATAGGAATCACTGTTTTTAATCTCCAGTTATATGGGGGTTTTTTTTATTTGACCATGAATCTGTGTGTGAACAAGTGATGAAATTATAGTGGTGATCTTATTTTCTGTGCTTTCTAAACTGAAAAACCATATCAAAATGTGTTTGTTGGACAGGTTTAAGCAGACTGCTGCATGTTGGCACCGGAAGGCATGAAGTCTAACCAACATATTCAGCAGATGACCGGCTGTCTTGTGGCAGAGGGGAGGAACAGAGAGATGCTGCACTGCCACCTGCTGGGCAACAATGTTAGTTAGACTGTGTGTGTGTGTGTGTGTGTGTGTGTGTCAACTCCTCCATTGTGGTCTGCACATTTAAAGCAGCAATAAACAAACCACATCAATATAGTTCTGTTTCAGACTGCAAGTATTGACAAATATTGTAAAGCGCAAACTATATCCGCATCAGACCAGATAGAAGACTGATAAAGATAAACAGTGGTGTCACTCACGCGTGCAAGAAAGGGACCGCCATCCCAGCACAAACATTTCTGCCCATGACCGAGAGGCCACCGGGGAGGACATTAGTCATTGTAATGACCAGCTGGCCAACGACACAGCACTGTTTACTGATGAGAAATGGAGCAAAGAGCGAGAAACGCACTGCTTCATTGGACATGGAGCCAAAGGAGGTTCCTGCTTGCATCAAGAGGCTACCGCTTGCTTCCATTACACTTGCCTAAAAGTCAGGAAAAATTCCAGTAGAAATATCACCAAAGACTGAATGTGCTTGTAGTTAAACCAAATACATTTCGCACACAACCAGGTTTCCCTCCGCTGCAGCTGTTCAGCCTCCCAGCAAAGGTCTGCAGTGGGGACACAGAGCAGTGAAAACACAGACACAAGCTTTGTGGTATCTAACACAAACACAGTGTGAGCTCAAATCGCCGCCACCATCTGCCACACTACACTATTCTACCAGATTATCCCCCGTGTGACAGTTTACACGCATCAATCACACTATCTGCTGTGGCACTTTAGCAGTATCATGAAAAACGCAGCTAGAAGGAGACACTGGTATTTGTTGATATTCATTCTTATCACGATATTATTATTGACTACAACAATAATAATAATAAAAATAATTGAAAAATGTTACGTTATAGTTGAGGTTAAATGCCGCAAAAATGTGACAATAAAAAACATTACAATAATAAAAACCTAAAACACATGGACTGCGCAGTGTCAATGACGCAAACTATTATGAAGAAACACTAAGTACAGCATCACTGAGTCAGTTTGCTTCCACCCACACGGCTGAATTTATTACATGAGCATTAGTAGTAAACTTGGTGGTTAGCTAACACCCTTCCATTCTTCTCTACCCTGAGGACACAGGAGCTTGCCACTCGTGCTTTACAAACCTTAGATCGGGCACGGGGCGAGTTAATATGGAGCCCGGGAGCGACACGGAACAAAGCCGATGCTGAATGGATGTCAACGTTATGTCAAGCCTTTAACAGACTGACTTCCCTCTCCCTTTTCATTTGCAATCCAAGTGTGTTTGACTTAACATTTCCAGTACAGAGGTTCAATATCCAACTCTGATTAGGCTCCTCTCGGCCCTGAGGGAAATATCCGGCTGCCTGAATGTTTTGCCATGTTGACCATATAGCGTTTAAGCATTCAACACATTGAGTGACCTTTTCTTTCCCGAAATACAGCCTGATGTGAGTGGAAGCGACTGGTATGGGAGCAGCCAAGGAAAAAAAAGAGGGTGATCAATTTGTAATGGCCACACAAAAGTGGAGCTCCAGGCAAAACAGTGGCTGAGACCATAATAAACTGGACATAGATATACAGTATGATGGATGTGAATCATTTAGAATCTGAGTAACACTGCACAGTGACAATTGTTAAGTTTGTATTAATAGTAGGGTTGGGCGATATGGAAAAAAAAAGTTATCGCGATAAATGTTGTAATTTCGGCGATCCAACCTCATTGTTTGTCTATGTTTAAATATGATAGTCAACTAAGTGTAGAGATGAGAAATTCAATGTTTCAAGTCTCTGGTAGAACCCGCTGGTGTCTGACATACTGCTCTGCCAGCTTTATTCAGGGGTTAAATTGAGCCGTCTGTCTGCTGTATCTCATGTTTCTTAACAGTTTACTTGCACTACAGACACATTTCCTAGATGTCATTGAAGAAATATTAGAAATAATGTGAATAAATGATCATTTAGTCATATTCTACTCTCCAAATCATGATACAAACTGTCAGTCCTTTGTCTTGTGTGATGAAAAACCTTTTCACAATTCTCTCTCCTAAAATGGTTGTTTTTCTTTGCCTTATTGAAGATTTCACAAATACTTTGACCGTTTTAGAATTTGTTGATGGTCCCTAACTGATGCCGGGTCGTAGCATTAGCGCCGCCTGTGTGAGTGTGTCCGTGATCAGTGAACATTAATGGGGATGCGGAAGAGGACGCCACTGCCGATATCGTAGTGGGGCTCCGTCCAATGTCACCAGGGTATTTCGCCCAGGCGCCAGCACATCGGTCAACCTGTTTTGATGTGAAACAAGGTAGACAACCGTGTCAGGAAACCTATGAGGACCACTCCATCTAATACAATAAACAGGGATCCAGAGACTCAGATTAAAAATAAGTTCAAAACTACAATCGTGAACCAAAGTCCACCACACTCTCCGCAACTGTCACACACCGGTGTCAGCTGTCAAACAACTCGGACCTGGAGAGCGCAGCACGCCATCACGGTCTCGTCACGTTCACGTGTGTAAGCCCAATGCAGCGAGCGAGCCGCGTGTTTATTGAATTTATCGTGAGATGCAGAATCGTCATTGTGGAGATTGTGTTTGGCGGTACATTGTGTACGATAAATTATCGCCCATCCCTAATTTATAGATTCACTCAATTCATGTTAGAATAACACTTTATTTTATTACTAAATGAATATACCAACATCTTTCTAAAGGAAAGACTAGACTCATCAGAACTGAAATGCAGTAGTGTCAGAAGATGCTTTGTAGAGGATTGAAAAAAAAGTATGAAAGGCTCAGCAGTTTCAAGTGGAATGTTGGATGTCGAACCTTGGCCTCAGAATGAATCACCGTTGCTCATGGAAACACAGCGGGGCTAGCAACCACAACAAGATGAAATAGCGTCATACAGATCATTTCTCTGGCCCAATCCAATCCCTGCAAAATCATAAATCCAGCCGTTGCTCACCCCAAAATGGCAGCGCTCAGACGATCCTGTTGCTCTTCTATGACTTCTGATCTGAGACTAGAGAAGGATGATGCAGGCACAGGAGTAAATCCTGGTTCTGTTTGGGGCAGACGTGGAGAGGTCACCACAAAATGAATGGATCGCTATTGAAAAGGAGGGGCGTCAATTTCTGCCATTCCTTGGCTCCGGGGGCGAATTTTAACGTTGGTTTCTCAAATAGAATTTATGGAATTGTCAACTATTCTGTTTTACACATAAATGAAGTAGAAATGAAAATCGAAACAGAATCAATTGAATTGAAATGTGCTATATTCCAGTGGCGCCAATAAGAAAGCGACTTGTGTTGCTGAGTTTATTAACATAAAACAAGGGAGCAGGTGAGAAGTTTGGATACGTTTTTCATCCAAAAAAGGCAGGTCCCATGTTGAGCCAGAAGTGGAGGGAGGAGGACCAGGTACTGAGGGTTGGATTCAGGCAGCTAACGTTGTTAACTAAACCAGTATTGAGCGAAATTGCTTTAAAAAAAAAAGTAAACGCACAAGAGACACTCGCCGACCTTGAACCTAGTGAATCCAGAGGATTCCTCTTACCACATAACCAGGAGCTGCATCTGTACAATGTCAATGTTAAAAGATCAGCACCAGATGCTTGCATTGCTCCCTGGTCTGAGACTATACATACCATATATGTTATCTGCTAGTAGTGTGGTTTGGAATAGGAAGAGCGCCTCTAAGTCTGAGGCAACAGAGAAAACAAATTCCTTTCACCACCACCAGCCTTCATCTCTCTGACACAACCATAAGTTTAAGTTCACCTCAAGATGCCAAGGTGCTTCCTTGATGCGGTGGTTCTATCTTCAGCCAAAGGCAGTGCTAGGGCAACTGCTCCTCATAGCATTTTCATGTCATGAGGAGAGACGGCAGCTTCGCTGCGGTCCAAGAATTTCACAGTTCATAAGGAAGTGGGCGATTTGGAATCCCAGACAAAGCTCTTCACCAACAGAGCACCACTGAAGCAGTCCAATATAAATAAATCATTTCATGCTCTACAAAATCAAAGACATTATTGGTTTGTCTAAAATATTTACTAATCCATAAGAAGTTATCGGTTCAGCAGTTTTCACACACTGCCATCACCGCTGTCCATCCTCCTGCAATGGAGAGATGAATAATGATTATGTAGTCGCAATGTTCGTGAGAAAGAGAGGAAGTTTGAGATTCAGGACATTTCATTTCCAGGGTTTCCACCGGGATTTTTTGAAACTGTGAACCTGAATGGAATGCAGCCAGTCAAAAAACAATAGAGAAACAACACAGCAGAGGAGAAAGTTTGGTCATTTACTGAATAGGTTAACGCAAGTAAATCTCTCTGCAGCTGTCCTCGTGTAGTCCGTCTATTCATATGTCGAGCCGGAACGCACGACTTCCGTTCCGCGAGAAACGGACTTCAGTCATTAAGCGGTTTCTTTCGGGATTTTTTTTTTGCAAATGACATGGTAAATTTGTCACGTTCATGTCGACCTCCATGATGCTTTACGTGTTAGCAGTGTGTTTCGATGTTTCCACTTAGCTTTAATACATATGATCACGAGTTTTCATCTTTAAAAGGAGGCCATTCATGAGACCATGCTCTCATTTAAGCCGTGGCACACCGCCATGGTCGCTAACATGTAGCGGAAACCCTGCTTTCAGGAGTAGTGACTCCAACTTCGCCACCATGAGGCCAACCTTAAAGACAATTCACTTCCCCACCGATTACTCTTGTGCACCTTCTATTAAGTTGAAAATAACATGCTCAAACCACGAAGCAACATTGACTCCCACTTGCATTCCGCTGCGCTTTACATATTCAGCTATTGACGTAATATTCCGCTGTCAAGTCATTGCAACAGACTATGCATTTATAACACCATTAAGTCAAGTGGTTTTCCGTTCTGTCCATTCATCACATGATAGTGCTCTTTGACAAGCCTTTAGAACGTCTGCTGCCAAAGCAAATAGCTCAAACGATAACACTGAAAAATGCAATCGAACAACAGAAACAAATGAAGAGGCCTCGGTGGTAACTGAGGAGCACGACGGAAACAGCTAAAGAGCAGCTTTTAGGTTTTGTCTTCAGTGAGGTGGTTCATTACGCACAGCAATCTGTTTTTATCTCCAGGACCAGATGAGGGCTCCACACGGTGACCTCAGAAAACATGTCATGCCGCTCTGGGCCACAGCCATGCGCCAATTACAGGGTTATTTTAAAGAAATCTCTTTCACCATAGAGGCCCTGAAATCTGTCACGGTGTCAAATGTCGGCGTGCAGCGTTGCGCTGCCACAGGCCGGCCCTCGTGTCAACCCACTCTCTTCATTGCCTGGCTCAGGACTTATCGCATTTTTATTTTAATAACTGAGGAAGAGCATTCCACCTGAAAAAGCTGCCCATGGAGTTTTGGGAACTGGGTGTTTTCCTACGACGACCCGCTTCACTCCCAACAGACTTAGATTTTCCCCTTGATAGAGCCAAAGTGCGATGGAAAATCAGGGGTGAGGAGGCCTTCCTGCTCTCGCCAGCACAGTGACGTGTCCTTCATAAAGCTCCTGGCCAGAATCAATAAAAGCATGGAAAAAGTCTCACAGTGACTCAAATCAATGCAACTGCCGACAAAAGCAAAGACGGAATAACTGAGAAACAATGTTTTAATTTTTGATAAATAATGATGAAATAGACGGCAAAGATTCCTCTGTTCAAAAAAAAAAAAAAACAACCTCTAACTCAAATCACATTGGCATTTCAGTGCGTTTTACAGCAGTCAAATGTGTGTACTCACTGAGTTTGGACCAGCGGGCTTCTCAAACATCCTCTTCAGGCTATCAAGTGGAATGTCGAACCGCTCTATCCTCTTAGCTGCTTGCAGATCCTCCTTCAGCACTGAATCTCCTGACGGCTCGACCCGAGGCCCAGAGTGACAACGGGAAACGAAGCCCGAGGTCGCTGACACGGCGCTCGCCACCTCCTCTCCATTTCCTGATTGAATTTCCATTGTTGCAGAGAAACCGTATCTCCCCCCTCCTTTTCCCCTCAGGCCGGTGTTCAGAGGGGAAGTCTATTGTGCAAGGTGAAGCCAGGAGGGCTGAGGAAGTGGGCGAAGGAGAGGGTGAGATGGAGATGCAGGAGTCGCTCTTTGTCTGGGAGGCTCTCTGGGCTGCGCAGGAGCAGCGGCTGGGTGGAGGAGAGAGGAGGAGAAAAGACTTTAGCCCAGAGAATAACTTTTTCCCCTCCGGTCTGCCCTGTAATTATGCAAACACACACACACGCACACGCGCGCGCACGCCTGCAGACCTGTGTGCATGCAGAAAAGCAAAGATTTGAAAGTAGGCCAAAGGGGAAAGAGAGTACACAGGGGCAGCGTATGTTTTTACACCACTTTACACCACATAAAAACCATAGCACAACCATCTCTCACCTGTCTGATATATCAGATGTGTCTTAGATGGAAGACAGAAAGAATGACATTATGTTATTGTACTTTTCATTGCAGACAGAAACAGATATGACGACAAAACTGCCTGTAGCGTAACCAACCAAATACATGACCCTGAACTGCAGAACGCGCTGACAATGATGCTGTTATTAACATGGACACACTTGTTGTTCATTTACATTGGAAATTTTCGGAGGTTGAGGGAAATTGAGTGGGAGGGAGGAATTTGCATAGAAACTTGACACACTTCTTGGTAATTTGAATTTAGTCTGGAAACAGATGTTGTTGTTTTTACCGGTTGCTCCTACCTTCTGTACTGAGAGCTACTGTCAGATTGTGCGTTTGCTTTTGTTCAGTTCAAATCGACATCGCAATGTAACAGATTTTTGAATCGCATTAATCACATCGCTCACATGTTGGATTGTTATTTGACCACTTTCTTAGTTGTCAGTGGTGTGACGTACCGAGTGAGAGCGTTTTCAACACTGAAAACATACCGGCTCCACTTTTCCTTCCATCAACTGACTCCCTGCCAGAGCGATCCATTGTACTCTCCATTAACCCTGCCGAGACACCGACAGAATAAAGAAGCCTCACGTGTCAGATGTTCCTTTCATATACGATACGCTTTCAAGGCCTCGATATTCTACAGTGATAAAAGGGTTTATTCCATGTCAATGGAAACACTTTACTTGACACTGACTGATCAACTGTGTAGGAGTGTTGGAGAGAGTTTTAGGTCCGGTCCTCTTCACTGCCTCGGGCCACTCAGAAGCCCTGCCTTGCACCTCCGTCCAGCTAGGCTGCACCCTGGGAATTGACATTGACATTGCTGTCTGTGAGCAGTGACGCTGGGACGTGGTCAGGCAGCTGCGCTCTGACTTAGCAAGGGCGACTAGGTTAGCGAAGGGTCCACGACGGCTGCGGCGAAGATCTCCGCTTCCAGTTTGAGATCTCAGGTGGACAACAACGGGGAAGACAAGCGTAAGGCGACGTGGAGACTCGCTGAGGTTCTCTCTGATGCTGTTTACATTGAGCTGGACATAGAGCCTTGACTGGCTGAATTCCATTCAGTTTCACAGTTTCAAAAAATCCTGGTGGAAACCCTGAAAATGAGATGTGCTGACATAGAGCCTTACGCAACATGTTGTCCATCCTGGTGGTCTGTAGAAATAGTTAACTGACAATAACGTGAACTTCAGTTCAGGAGGGTCCGGAAATACAGGTGGGCAGCCAATTTCATGGGGCATTCGCTGGTAGAAGATCACTGTGAATAGGAGTAAGGAACAGATGTAGCCCCATTCTGTTTGTCAGTATCTTGCAACATTTTAAAACAAGAGCAGGAACAAGCCATCAATTCCTAATAGCTTGACATCTCTAAGCTGACGTCGCAATTGCTTTTTCTTCCTGAGAAAATCTGGGAAAGGCAACAAACGAAAGCCCTCTGGCAAGCCGCCCGGCGATTCCGCAGGATGCATTGTTCATTTTTTCATCAGTCATAATCAAGCTTCCTCTTTAGCACTTCCTGATTTCCGCACCAACTCCAGACAGGAAGCGAACACCACACTTTTCCTGCGTGTTACTGTTCTCATGTCAGCTTTCATCTACAGTCCTCGCGAGACAGCGTCCCTGATGAACTGATGGCTCATGTGAGAGACTCACTGTTTTGTTAAAACTGGGAAGAAGGAGAGGAGCTGACAGAGGAATCGAAAGGACTGACAGCTCAGACACAGGTCGGCAGCACAATGACATGAGAAGAATGAGACACGGAGGAGACATCAATGAGGAGGGAGCCGGGAGGCAATCCGGATAATCCAATCTTAATGAATGAACCGTCATGATATATGTATCTGATCGTACTTCAGAGGACACACTATCACCACAAGAGCCTGATTCATTATTCAGACAGCCCGAGGTGTGTGTGTCACTTTCAGCCGGATCCTGTGTCCAGCCACAGCACTCGACTTTCAGCAAACACACATTCAAACCTCAAACTATCAGTCTTCTCTCTGCAGTGCTGTATTTCAGCACATGCAAAGGCAGTTTAAAGTGAGACACACGCAGAGTAGGGGCAGGCTATTCAGTCTGATAGCCTCCCACTGTGCTCCACAACTGCTTTCTTGAAACACACTGAGGCCTTCTGCGAGGCTTTTGAAATGCTATTTAGTATACATGTTAACTACAGGGAAAAAAAGCTTCTATTCCCGCCGGCATTTGGAGTTATATTTTTAGTAAAAGAGAAGTAATATTAAGTGACAGATAACGTAAACTAAGGTAGCTCAGGCCTCTCGGCAGGGAAGCTCCAGGTGAACCTTGGACTTTCCCCGCTGTGTTTTATCTTGGCGTTCCAGTTCCCTCCCATAATCCAAAAACATACAGGTTGACTGAAGACTGGGGTCGGCTCTTGGCCCCTGTCAGCAGGCCCAGGGAATAAGTGGCATGAAATGAATGAATAATAAATAGGGAAAAGTGTTAAAGGATATATGAGCTGTTTTCTGAATTATTTACATTCACTGGAAAATGATGGGATGACGAAAGCGCGGGCACAGAAGAGGCTGTGTCTCAGAGACAGGGAATAGCGTCATCCATGCGGATGGATCAGAAGTGAAATGTGTCCACGCTGGAAGGTTTCACGTGAATCTACAGAAAGAAATGTTTGCCTAATTCTCACTGCGGTTTATTGCTCAGAAGTCAATGAAAGGCTGAGATCACATTTTGAAGGCAAAGGATTTTGAACTGCTTCTAAAAAGTGTATAGCACTTGTTTGTTGGAGTTTCCTGATGTGTTGCCATGAAAAAAGAAGGGAGATTAGCACAAAATCCAAACATGTTCACAAGGTCTGAATCATTTCAGAATGAAAAAGTATTGACCGATGGGGTCACAAAAATAGCCACTGTCTGGTCAGTGGAGTCAAAACTCGCTATGATTCCCATGAAAAATCAGCTCAAAATAATTCCAAAGTAGCCTGAATTCTTCAGGCGGTGCAGCCCTTTTGGGGAAGTCTGCTGATGTTCCCAGCATTTGTGCCACTCTCCATGAGAATGTATCCCCATCAGAAAAAAATGAATTTTGGGAGAAATATGCCTCTCTGTTCATTTAGGAAAATGAGCTCCCCACTTTAAATTAAATCAATGCTGCAATAGTTTGCTCAGGCAAATGAAGCTGGGTGTCAGTTTTAAGTGCCAAGAAATACGTTTAGTGACTTGCCTCTGGAGATTCATTCTGTGAGTAATTTCAAGTGCTTACAGTGTTACACCAATAGTGCCTTTGATTTACAATAGTCCTGCTCCAGCCCCTGCTGCTTGACTCAGGAATGCGGAGCAAAAGACATTGTTGATATTTGTAAAACATCCCGGCGCACTTTAATAGAAATCATGGTGGTTATCAATGCTTTAGAAATGATGTAAGGTTTCGTTGAATGAGTTGTTCAGTCCAAACATTTTACAGCAGACAGCGCCATCTGGTGGCCTCTGAAGCTCAGGACACTGTTTCATGAAACTTCATCTACCCTTCAATTCATTTGTCCTGTAACTTATAATCCATGGCCATTTGTCTTGGTCAGAGGGAGTTAAACAAAGACCCACTGTTCCCACTAGATATCTTGGTTTTGCGACGTATCTGCATCCTACATGAACCTCTATTCATTCCTTCCCAGACTACTAGCTTTTAATGGCATCATCATAACCTTTTTTTCTTCTGTCAAAACACCAGGCTATAATCTGCCTTAATAATGGAGAACATTTTATTTGCAGTATTCACAGTGGTCAAATCTGGTACAGAATCCTTCCAAAGTAACTCGGCAGGGGATGATTCCCAACATCCAAGGAGGTGTGAATCTGCTCCCCAGACTTCAGTCCACGATCGCACTTCCTTCTACAGACAAGCCGATACTTCCGGCTCACTTTCTCGGCACACGAGGAGACGAGAGCTGCCAGGAAAGGTCAGATGGCAGCGACACCGCTCCAATTACAGAGGTTTCTACCTCCTACCTGGTGTTCATTAGAGCGCAGCAGGTCATCTGATAGCTCGACTGATGGGCTGGTCCTGGAGGGCAGCAAGAGGAAATCTCAGGGTCTTTTAAGGTGAAGCCTCGGACAAGTGGTGGAGCTCCATTACGACTGTTTGAGCCCCACAAACCCTCACAGCAACACACTGTAAAGTGAGAGTTACTGTTGCGTGTTTGAGCGGGAGCTTGGCTTCGCAGTGCTCTGGCCCCAAATACTTCTTCAGTGTTTTATTCTAGTTTTTATGCAGTCAGGACTGAATCAATATCTTACCATCAGGGGAAAGAGCTTTAAAAAGTGCCTCTACATAAGCAGTAAAAACCCTCTCATGTCACTGTTTGGGTTTCCAGACGCTTAACCAGGGAGAAACATGACAGCCTCTCCACTTGTGTGCTTAGTCTGCCCCCTGCTGTCCAGGATCCGGAAGGTCCACCAGAAACAATTGAGGAAAACACACTATTGTTTCACTGTTTTACCATATAGGGTCATGCATTTTGAGTCTTAGCGAACAGTGGCGTGGACAACAAGGTTCTTCGTTTGAAGGAGTTGGTGTTATCAGTTACAGAAAAGTGCCACGGGAGAAGCTTGATCTTTAAAGCTTTGCAACATGCTCCGGTGAGGTGACCTCCACATGAGTTGGAATGACCATCAGAGGAGTTATTGAATGGCTTACTAGATTCTGAACACTTGAGAAGCATGTGATGTGTAGAGCCATAGCTACTGTGCAGAGTCACTCACTGGTCAGTCCAGCCACAGAAGGAGCTTGCATCATTTGAAATGATGTGAGGACCAGGTGTGCATTAAAAATAATAAAATAAAATAAAATAATTGAAGGAGATTGTGGTCTTGGAGGATTGATGAGTTTGAAGCTTGAGTTACTTTAATTCTACTCTATTTGACATTGTAGTGCCTATATATATGTATATATATATATATATACACACACATATATATATACAGTGCCTATCATAAGTATTCACCCCCTTGGATGTGCTTTCATAAATCAATCATGGTCAATAAAATTTGGCTTTTTTAACAAAAAAATTATTGGAAAAAACTCTTTAATGTCAAAGTGAAAACAGATTTCTGCAAAGTAATGTCAATTAAATAAAAATATATAAAGACATTTACCTGGTTCTTTTTTAACCAGTCCTGTGTAGCTTTTGCAGTATGCTTCGGATCATTGTCTTGCTGGAAAATATATCTTCTCCCAAGCCAAAGTTCTCTTGTAGACTGAATAAGATTGTCCAGCAGGATTTCAGTGTATTTTGCAGCATTCATCCTGCCCTCTATCTTTACAAGCCTTCCAGGTCCAGCTGCTGAGAAACATCCCCACTGTTAAGCATGATGCTACCACCACCATGCTTAACAGTGGGGATGGTGTGTTTTTGGTGATGTGCAGTGTTTGGTTTCCGCCAAACATGACGTCTTGTCTGATGGCCAAAAAGATCGATTTTGGTCTCATCAGACCAAAGAATCTTCTTCCACTTGACCATGGAGTTTTCCACGTGCTTTTTGGCAAACTCTAGTCGAGATGTACTCTGACTTTTCTTCAACAGTGGCTTTCTCATTGCCACTCTCCCATAAAGATTTGACCGGTGAAGAACCCGGGCAGCAGTTGCTATATGCACAGTCTCTCTCATCTCAGCGGCTGAAGCTTGTAACTCCTTCAGAGCAGTCGTAGGGGTCTTGGTTGCTTCTCTCCCTAGTCTCCTACTTGCACGGTCACTTAGTTTACGAGGGCGGCCTGATCAAGGCAGATTCACCCAAGTGCCATATTCTTTCCATTTCTTGATAATGGATTTCACTGAACTCCGGGGGATGTTCAATGCCTTGGGAATGTTTTTGTATCCATCCCCTGAATTGTTCTTCTCACTCACCCTTTCCCTGAGTTGATGGGAGTGTTCTTCTGTCTTCATGGTGTAATTGTTGCCAAGAATACTGATCCACCAGTCTGGACCACGCCACAGGCGTTTTATACCTCAATCATTTGAAGCACACCCACACCACTCGAGTGATCTTCATTTTACTAACTGTGAGACTATTGGCAAGAATTCGATGGACCTCTATTGAATTAGACCATTCACTTAAAAAGGGGGTAATTAATTATGCAAACAGTTATATTTCTTTATATATTTTTATTTCATTGACATTACTTTGTAGAAATCTGTTTTCACTTTGACATTAAAGAGTTTTTTCCAATAAATTTTTGTGTTAAAAAATCCAAATTTTATTGACCATGATTGATTTATGAAAGCACTAAAAGGGTAAAAGATCCAAGGGTGTGAATACTTATCATAGGCACTGTATATATATATATATATATATATATATATATATATATATATATATATATATATATATATATATATATATATATATATGCAAACTGAAATTGAATCGGTACATATAATATAGTTCCAGTTTAAGTTTTCCTTCCATCAATGCAGTGTCATTTGGTCTCAGAGATGCGTAGATGAGGTTTCATGATTTTCAGAGCCCACTAGATGGCGCTCTGTGCTCTAAGAGCTTTGGATCTGAACAACCATTTCAATGAAACCTCACATCATTTGTAAACCAATAGATGTGGTGGGCTCTGACTATAAGGACACTGAAGCCTCATCTGCATATCAAAGCTTTAGTCTCCTTCACCATGAATGTTTTGACTATGATATGTCATTGTGTGATGAGGTGCACTGGTAAATGTTGCCTGAGCCATTTGCATTGATAGTAATGGATGACTCAAAGTCTGAGAGTCTTGGGCTAAATGTTAACACTTGAGACTTCAACTTATTTTCTAATTTTGTCTGGTACAAATTAGGGCTGAACGATTAATTGCATTTGCGATTATATCGCAATATGATAAAACGTGATTTTCTAACCGTAAGGCTGCGATTTGACACGTGACTTTCACGTTGGTGGCGCAGTGCAACGGTGAGCTTCAGCCATTGAGCTGTAAATTACGGCTTTAGCCTATCAAGGTAAAATGGGTGCAAAAGTGGCACATACCCGTAACACAAGACTCGTATCCGTAACTGCACATTTGCATCCGTAAACCCCGTGGCACGTGCGTATAAAAAGAAGATTTACATTCATACAAACACGAAAAGTAATTTCGCCTTCATTTTCTAAGTGCACAGATACAAGTGGCTAAACACGAGCTCTTGAAACTGCAATTGTGATGCATTAAGTTTTCCACCTCAACCACCGCCAAAACAGGTGCATAAGTTCCACATACTCGTAGAACACGATCCGTATGCACGTGCACCCTTTTTGCATCTCTTCTCGCACCTGTTACTCCATGCGCGTTCCCGGTAGTCACATGACGTCTATTGTCCAATCGGCTTTTTTTTATTACTAATTATGGGCTGTTTATGTTCAGACAGTGCTTAAAAAGTGCAATCCACGTTTACATGAAGAGTTGGACGTGTTAGAGTGGTAAAGCCACATATTGGTTTGCATTATTGTTGTAATATGCACTTTAGTTTGTATGATTTATCAGTTTAATAAGTCTACAGCTGAAACTGAAGTAGACAAATAAACCATCTTTCATTTTAATTCATGCTTCATTTGCCTTTATCTTAACATAAGAATAGCCTATAAGGAAGAACAATTATATATACTGAATCACATATGGTTTATTATAATACAGATTGATTTATTAGTTGTGTTTGCTGTAAAATACATGAGAAGAGGACCTTGAAAAATAATCGCACATTTAATCGCAATCGCAATATTGAGAGAAAAAAATCGCAATTAGATTATTTCCCAAAATCGTTCAGCCCTAGTACAAATGGCTCAGCCTGCTATCTGGGCACAGGTCGGAGAATGAACATGGCTATTGAGATGCATTGGCTCAGGCAAAGCTCCGCCAGCTTTCACCAATTCATTTTCTTTTGGGTCAGCGCTGTCTGATTTTGTCAAACATTTCAGTGGATGAAGCATCAGTCCAGAGTGGAGTTACAGACAGGCCTTGAAACTGAGTTTGACCTTTCAAATTTCAGTAAATCTGGAACCCAAAGCAAAACACATGAAGTGTCATGAATCGCTTTTATTTTCTGTCACTTCCGTTTTCCTCTCCTTCCTCTTCCCTGATTATTGGAGCTTCCCTATTGGTTATGGCCCACGGCTGGAACTCATCTGCAAATCACCTGCAGACCCTTCTTAGGGACCTTGGTTCCTGCAACGTGTGGCAGATCGAGTCAACTCGTATCTCGGTAAATTGGCTTCTGCGTAACATTCTCCTTGTTCGCTCACTCGCCGTGTTTTCTCTTTGGTTTTCCCCCTGGTGCCTCAGTAAGTTCTTTCTACTGTTTGTCTGTTTCCGATTTCCGCGTCTATTTCCGCTTCCTCTCACTGCAGTTTAACCCTTCGTGAGTACATTTTGACCACCGCTTCTGACCTTTGTGTTTTTATTTCTATTTCCAGATTCTCGTTCATTGATCTCCCGGTTCTGTGAGGTTTTCAGTTTGGGCTCTTCGATCTTTTTGTTTGATTGTTTGGTATCTTTGTTCAAATTAAATATTATTTCTTGCTGCTCCTCTGATCTCCTGTGAGTCTTTCATTAAGGCATTTGGCTCCCGCTCCGCTCGTACCATTACATGAGGTGCTTTCATCGAGCGCTGTTCTCCACCGGAGACACATGTGAGAGAAAGAGAGGAGCGAGGATCACTTCAGCTCGCTCTTTTCAGGTGTTCAGGAGTCGTATAACCTGGTGATGGGCTGATGAGGCTTCATGAAACAGTGTCCTGATTTTCAGTGCCCAGGAGATGGTTGTGTTGGTTTTAAATTGAATTTCATTGAAATTGTAAATGCCAAAATTTTAGAGCAGACAGTGCCATCTAGTGGGCTCTAGAAATATGAACACTGTTTCATGACTCTATGACCTGCCACACCAGGGGCACAACCCCTAACATTCTGTAGTCCTCGAACATTACACCGATTTCAATGAAAACAAGATGTTAGCAAAATGGTACGATTGCTACCTGACAAGCATTTCCAAAAAAAAAAACAGAAATGTTCTACTGTTTTTATTTTTAAGTTGCTAAAACCTTCCGAACAAAGACAGTAAGGACAACAAAACAAACACAGCCCAGACAAAAGCTTGGGCCTCAGGGGGTTAAATAAGGCAGAATGGGTTGGATTTCTGATGATGACTATTGATTTGTCTGCTTCAAATCTCTGTATTGTTACATTATGCTCTTCAGTTACAGCCCATGTTCTAATTCAAGAGTGTTAATGAGTGGACAGAAGGTAACAGCAGATCTTACAGATGTTGCCACGGAAAGGCAGCTGTGGCTAACTAACAGGATTCAGGTAGGAAGGCGCATTATCCTCAAAAAGTGTCTCTCCACTCTGCTCTTTTATTTCTGGGAGCTGAAATGTAGTTAGGTTACAATTGAATTTAGATAAGATCCGTTCTGGTAACCACACTCACTCCTGACTGGAATTACTGGGGAGTGTCACTCTTGAAGAGAGCGCGTGCACACGGGTCAAAAATGGAGGTGGACATCGATGATACTGACCGCAGTGCAACACATGCTGCAAATATTTGTAGAACTGCATGAGGATCGAAACTTGTCAGTCAAATCAATGTGTTCACTTTTAAAAATATGCTAAAATGTAGTTTCACAATTCAAATTCATTGAGACATAATTTACTATTTAATTTAATGTGTATAAATCTATATATTATTTATTTATCAGGATTGGATGCTTTCACTTGCTGTGTATTGGTACCATATCAACATGAGGAGAGCGTTCTTTGTTTTTAATTTATCAATAAATAAATTGATAAAGAAATATAATCTAGTAGAATGTGGTCATTTGTTCACGATTCTGTGTGTTTATGTTAGTGCTTTCCATACATTAGCTGCATGTTTCAAAATGAGATAGAGCTAACATTCTTTATAATGAAAAAGATGACATCATGTGCAGGGCTGCAACCACGATTCAAGATTGTCGGCCATAAAGGTTCATTCCCTAGTCGTGACCTGCCTTTTTTTTTAACACAATTTGCAGTACAAGGAGAAATTTTGCACATTTTGAACAATTAAAATTCAAATCTTTTTCAGAATATTTTACATTATAGTAGTAGGGGTATAGGAAAATATCCTGATACTTGACACAATATTGTATCAATACTTTTGCTCAAATGTCGCAATGCTGTGTGATATTGTCTTGATATTTTAAGTTGGCTACATCTATATTCAATACATTAATACTTGGACATGCTGCTGCAGCTGTGACGTGTTTAATACTCGTGATGTTTCTCTACACTCAAGTTATCTTGTTGATCAATCAATGAACGAATGAATTTGGTATATTACTGAATCAAATGATGGAGCCATACATACATTTAAACAACAAAATATTGTTTATTTTGCATCAGTTTGACAACAGCAGAATGAATCACGATGGTGGCTATATTCAAGTTTTTATATCGCTTTATTTAAACTAAAGCTCTTTTAATGTCTTAAATATTTGTATTAGAATTTCATAAGGATTTCAAGTACATTCAGAGTAGTGGAAACCCTGACCATTATGTAGAGAAAAACAGTCCTGAACAAAAGCATGTGTGCGTGTGTGTGTGTGTCAGGACACAAATCTGCAATCTGACTCTTCGCCACTAGATGTCGACAAATTCCAGATATGGACTCCAAGGCACTGACTGGGTTGTGTTTGGGTTGCATCGTCCTCTATTGACCTCAGGAGGCACATGAGCAGCCTTCAAGAGTGTGACCAGGAAAAGGTGTCTTGCGGTCACCACGGGCGCCAGAGTAAGTATTGCAAGTAAAAACTGGTATTTCACTCATCGGTCACATCCCGGTGAGGTTGCTGGTGACGCTCGTGAACACTGCTGTGTCTTGCATAACAAAAACAGGATTTAGTTTCCCTGTAGACGCACTTAACAATCGCAGGCACAGACAGAAACACTGTTGCCCATCCAAAGGAGCTGCCATGTCCCAGCCCCCACCTCCCCACAAACCCCTCGAGCTGCTTCCAACTCCTCAACCCCCCCATTCCTCTCCGTCTTCTTCCCCACCTTCCTCCTCTGGTGGGCCGTTGCCATGGAAGCTGATTGGAAGGATCTCTGGCTCCAGCAGACTGCCACTGCCTGCTCGCCAGCAGACAACACACCCAGGATGGATCTCTCCACACCGCCACGCAAAGCCTACTTTGGCTCCGCTTACAAAATCTATCTTCACACAAGATAAGATCATGCTCAGGAATGTGTATGGGACCAATGAAGACATTAAAGTCAGACATGATGGCAAGAGATTTATCACATGTTCCTTAAATCTGACTTGACTTAGTAGTAGTGATGGGCTGATGAGGCTTCATGAAACAGTGTCCTGATTTTTCAGTGGCCACTGTGTTTCATGACGCCTCATCACTACTTAGTGGGCATAAACATTAAACACTGTCGTGATGTTTCCTCATTTAAAAATGTCCTCATTATTACAGTAGCTGGACGCTGATCAATGATCATGGACAGCACCTTCTTCCCATCCATCACTGAATGATCCTTCATGAAACTGACCTTTCTATCCACCATGAAACACTAATATCGCGTGAAGAATTGAACCGTAAACTAGCAAACAAATCTCCGAACTCAGAAATATTTTCTCTGTTATCCAGAACAAATTCTAAGGCTCTTGCTATATTGTCTCTTTGTCACTTTCCTGTTTCTTTCTTTTTCTTTCCTTAGTCATTTCCTCTTTCACATTTTTGAATTTGGATTTGTGCAACAAACAGTACGCATCTGTATTTATGTATGTTGACATTGGTGTAAAAATTTTGTTGCACATTAACTGCATGTGAATCATAGTGAATGGCTATTAAAAAAGGTTCAATTCATAACATTGCTGTAGCAATATGTTAATAACTGACGTTAAAAGAAATGTTTTATGATCGGCTTTCCAAGGCCATGACATGTGCTAGTGCTTCGACTATAACGCCACAAAACTGAACATTCAGACGATCAAAAACAGAAAATAACTTCATTTTGCTTTTGATCGATTAGCTGACCAAAGTGGAAGTTGTCAAGCTTTAAGTCTCACAGAATAAAAGCCCCAGTTTATGACAAAAACAGAGCCTTAGGGCGCAGGAAGAAAAATAAAATGGCAGAATTTATACTATAATCTGTGAGAATTCTGCCTTTTATCTGACTCTAAAGTGATAATTCTGATATTAAAGTCAGAATTGTCTTCTGTAGAAAATTGTTTTAAAAAGTTTGAAACATAATGTGAACTATAGACTGAAATATTGTTCATATTTACCCAGCATTTTTGAACTATTAGGCTACTATAAATGTCAAATTGCATTGAATTAAATCATTTTTACTTATAACTAATATATCACACCTTCCTCTTTACGATTTTAATTTCATTTTTGTTGCCCCAGTCTTCTAACCAGATAGACATTTACAAAATGTATTTTTGTGTTCATTTATATCAAAACTCTCTCATTATTTTATATTTGAATAGAACCTTGACTAATTCAAAACTGAGGGAAACTTTATCGATCATCCAAAACAAAGTGGAGTTGCACCAATGCTTATTGTATCGTTGTGGAAATGAGGACCAGTTCTGTCCCCCCCACACACACACTCTCGCCCCCTCCCCTCTTTGTGATCCCTCGCCTCACCTCAGTCAAGCTCCAGTGCTCCAGTCGGCAGCAGCTCCCAGCTAACAAGTCTTTGTGAGGAGAGGGAGCAAGAGAAGGGGAGGGGGTGCAGCAGCAGAGAGTGAGCTGCCAGTATGAGCTCAGGTTGAGGGCGCAGAGAGGGAATTCATCAGATAGTGACAGAAGCAGAGGCACTCAGTGCTGCACAATAGTGCCAGAGGCTGCTGGAGAGACGGAGCAGCATCATGGCAGCGCTCACTGCATCATCACCAGCACACATGGGCATGTGAAGCTCCTGCTCCTGCTCCTGCTGCTGCTGCTGCTGCTGAACACTGGCTGATGCAGAGGAGAGTGTCGAGGACTTCCAGGATCCAACAAGCTCCATAGAACAGGTCAGTGAAGAAGACGATGACGACGATGTGAGTGAGTCAGTCAGTGAATGTGTACATCGATGGGAGTGGGAGACACGTGAGCGGGCTTGAATGTGCATGTGTGTAGGTGTGTGTGGGGGGGTTTCATTCAATGGCACCGGCAAGAGGAGCTTGGCTGAAATATTTTGGGATGCATGGATGGAGGGGGGGGGGTCCTGCCAGGACCGAGACAAGTGATTCACCATCTGTGTCATCGCACTCACACAGACATGTCATATCAGTTCTTTAATGTCTCTCATTTGGAGTGAAACTGTAGACGATGTGGAGGATTGAAATAAAACCAGCCACCTCACTAAAAAAAAAAACTTGTTAAGGCACTGAGAAATGATGGAAGACGGGAGAATATTTTCATATCTACAAACCGGCAACAGACAAAGCCGGTTGGCCCGGTGTCCGTCTGTGCTGCGTGTGATGTAATGCTAAACCAGTCCGGCTCATAGCCAGACAAACATTTATTTTCAACAGGATATAGCTGAGCACGTATGTGGCAGATGGAGTCATGTGACACCAAGACTGTAAACACTTTGTGCACACTTGTGCATGAATGACACGCATAACAGAGCATTGAAACGCATATAAATAAAAGTGTTTTTCATTATTCACTCACTAATATTTGGTCTTTAGCCCATGAGTAGGGAGTCAAACTGTGTTTCAGTTGACAGAACAAGACTTTATTTTGAATCATCTCCTCATGTACACAAATCCCTTTTGTTTTCAATCTTCCACAACACTGGCTCATTCAAGACTTGAAGGTGCTTCACTTGACCTGAGCTGTCTTGGGACTGTTCGTCTCATCGTGCTAGATGATTTATGTGCATTTACGTTCTTCAACGAACCGGTATCAACCGTCCATCCTTTCACCCTGGCAGGTGAGAGAAGTGGGAGGAGCCACACGATGAGTGGAATCCTCAAGCGAAAGCTGGACGAGGGCCCCGCTCCGTATCTGTCCCTGCAGGGGTCCGAAGATGAGGAGGTGTCCTGCAGTGACAGCGGCAACAGCAGCGACAGTCTGAACCATCAACTGCCCCCCAGGCTGCTGGACCGTAAGACCAGAACTCCTCGCTGTCAAGAAGGGACCCTCTAGTCTGTTGGGGTTTAACCAATGCATATTTTGTGGCAAGGGAGTGGGAGGTGGTCACCTCAGCACATCTAAACTCATGTAATCTGACAGCGGGCCCTTGAACCAGTATTCTACAGGAAAGAGTAGTGAAGGGCTGATGAGGTTTCATGAAACAGTGTCCTGATTTTCAGAGGCCACCAGGTGGTGCTGTCTGCTGTATAATGTTTGGACTTGACTCAATGAAACCTCACATGATTTCTAATCCAAGAGCGCCATCTAGTGGCCTCTGAAAGTTAGGACACTGTTTCATGAACTCTGCAACACTGTTTCATGATGCCTCATCGACCCATCACTAGGAACCATGTACCTGCATGCAACTTGATGTGTGGGTAATTGAACCAACAACCGTGTAACTACAAACAGGGCTAATCAGAAACATCTCTATTTGTGAATTGGGCCTATTTGTTTAGTTTTGTCACATGCAACTAAATGCCACAGTAGATGTAAATCAGACATGAGATGAGACATGAGTAAATTTGCAAACAATTCAAAATACAACAAAGTACAACAAGAACAGACTAAACTAAATTAGCAATAGTCAAATGACACAACTGTGAAGAGTGAAATAACAGGGGAAAAACAGTCAATAATAATCATAATGAAGTTCTCTTTAGTAGTAATAGGCTGAGGAGGCTTCATGAAACAGTATCTTGATTTTCAGAGGCCACCAGATGGTGCACTTGGTTTAAAAACAGGCTCTTATTGAAACGGTAGTTCAAACCCAGAGATGTCAGAGCAGAGAGCGCCATCTGGTGGGCTCTGAAAACAAGGACACTGTTTCATGAAGCCTCATCAGCCCGTCACTATTTACAGGTGCCAGTTTCAGGCAATTCAGATGAACATTATTTGAGTGACAAGGAGAAGACATCAGATCAATGTCGACTGATCTTCAAGGCTGCAGTTTCAGATATGCAAAACTGGTAACAAACCATCCCTAACTTTAACCATCAGTCCAGATCTCTGCAGAACGTTTGTGATTTGTTATCCAAAAGCAGTCCTTGTCCGTCATGTTGCATCAAGTGCAAATGTTTATTGTAATCCTGCGTCTGTTTCCCTCTTCTCTAGCTTCCTCTCTGCAGCAGCAGGCGAAGCGACTGAGAGGCCGAAATGTGCACTTTGAGAGCGTGACCGTGTACTACTTCAACCGGCGTCAGGGCTTCACCAGCGTGCCCACGCAGGGTGGCAGCACATTGGGCATGTCGCCACGGCACACCGGCGTCAAGCACTTTACCCTCCGAGAGTTTGCCTTGGAGCAGAAGAGGAGCCACCAAAACATGCTGAGGGACCATCTGAAGGAGGAGAAGCTCAACGCCATCAAACTGAGAGTCAGTGGGAGCATTGGAGTCATTCAAACACGTAGCTTTTGTATTGACAAGTTCAAATCTGCTGCTGTCGTCTCCAGCTGACGAAGAACGGCACCGTGTCTTCGGTGGAGGCCGATACTCTGACGCTGGACGACATTTCCGAGGACGACCTGGATGTAGACAACACTGAGGTGGACGACTATTTCTTCCTCCAGCCTCTGACCACTAGGAGGCGGCGGGCTCTTCTGAGAGCGTCTGGGGTGCGACGCATCGATGTGGACGAGAAGCACGAGCTGCGCAGTCTGCGCATGTCCAGAGAGGAGTGTGGGTGTCGCTGCCGCGGGATCTGTGACCCTGAGACGTGTGCTTGCAGCCTGGCCGGCATTAAGTGCCAGGTAAATGGAACTGTGGTGAGGCTCATCTATCATATTGTAGTGCCCTTATTTCACTCCAAACACCAGCATAGCTGCCTTCTAAGTTGGGCCTAAACAAGACCTTGTTGACATATAGACAAAAATACAAACCAAACTCTCCACTCATGTGACACACACCGTAGGTTCAACCAAATGAAATTTTATTTATATAAATATATTTTTTTTTAATTTAGATTACAATAGACTGCCTTTATTTATTTGGTACTTTAAAATTACAATTGAAAAGTCAGTGCAGTGTTGTGACATTTATTTTGAAGATTAGTGATGGGTTGATGAGGCTTCACGAAGCAGTGTCCCTCTTTCTAGAGCCCACTAGGTGGCACTCTCTGCTCTAAAATCCTTGGATTTGAACAACCATTTCAATAAAATCTCACTTTTAAACCATCAACATCATCTGCTGGGCTCTGAAAATAAGGGCACTGTTTCATGAAGCCTCATCAGCCCATCTCTAGTGAAGATGGCTGATGAAAGATTTTATCTTTCAATATCCTTCCCTCAGCGTTTTGCATGAGTTCTCAAATTTGTTGATGTTTTGTTTCTGTTTTCTATTTTGAAGTTGATTATATTTTATATGATACTTTCACCTTTTTATTAAAAATAAAATAAAAATAAAAGTAAAAATTGGTTGGATTAAATCAATAATAAAATTAAATGATTTTTTTTTTTTTTCATTTCTATTGATGTATATTTTGTTGGTGGGGGGACTCGAAAACTGATCGACCCATCACTAGGAACCATGTCATGTCATGAAGTCATGAAGCCTCATCAGCCCAACACTAGTCATAGGTCCAGTGTCTGGAGTACGGTCCATGGACGTTGAGGAAAAAGAAAAAAAAAAAACAAATGTAGCATTTAGAGGTTTATGTGTTTGTCAGTCACTGGTGACATTGCAATGAAATCATTTTGCAAACTAACAAAACCTGAGTTTCAAATTTCTCCTTATATTCTAAAGAAAACATGACACTTTGAAGGAGTGTCAAAGTAGCACATGTTGGTGACAGAGGCAGACACCTCCATTCTGGCAAAATTTTGAATTGATTTAGTTGAACATCTAGACAGAGATATATTGAGTTTTGTCTCAAAATTGCGCAGATTATTTTCATGAACACACAGTGCATTTCAAAAGAAGTCTGGATTATTTCTTCTTTGACTACTAAATGACTCCATATCCAACTTTATTAGAGTGAGGTCACATCAACTTTGTTAAAAGCCTCTTTATACATCCAAACGTGTGAGACTAGTGAGTTCTATTTTGTTTCCTATTTTTTTTTAAATCACTTTTGTTTCAATATTGTCACTCTATTAAACCCTACTTTCCATTAAGTGCTGTGTAGATGAGGAATCATGAAACAATATTGCAGGGTTGATGAAACAGTGTCCTAATCTTCAGAGGCCACTAGATGGTGCTCTTGGTTTAGAAATGATGTGAGGCTTCATTCAATGAGTTTCCTTGTTTTGACCAAAAATAAGTCAATGAAGGGGGATTTGATGTTGCTATTAGAATAGTTCAAGCTTATGACACACTGGTGAGGTTTCATGAAACTGTCTTGTTCTTTGCTGCCCACTAGATGTCAGTGTTAGCTCACATCTTTTTTTTTTTTTTTTTAAATCTGAAACCGAGGACAGTGTTTCATGAAGCCTCCTCAACACATCACATCTGGTTCAGGCGTAAGCTGCGCAAGTGAAAAATAGTTTGTGGAATCAGTGATTTATTTACTTATGTCATGTTATGTCATGTGGCTGGAAAACAAATCCTCTGTGAAAGTTTGCAGCAACCATCGCTGTGCTAACGGACAGCACATGGATTTCTCTTCCTCAGCTCCTGCCTTTCCCCACTGGTGTCTTGTGTGTTGTGTGCAGGTGGACCGCATGTCCTTCCCGTGTGGCTGCACCCAGGAGGGCTGCAGCAACACCACCGGGCGCCTGGAGTTCAACCCCGTCCGAGTCCGCACCCACTTCCTGCACACCATCATGAAGCTGGAGCTGGAGAGGAGCCGCGAGGAGCAGCAGCGGCAGCCGGAGCCTCAGCTTGTAACCAATGGCAACAGTTACCATGGCAACCCCTCCCTGGTCCAGCAGCAGCAGCAGCAGCCGCCGCCGAACCTGCAGTTTCCACTGATGAGCAACTCGGCACACATTCCCATCATGCACCTTCAGAACACGGGTGACTCTGAAATACATCTGGACCAAGACGAGGAGGAGGAGGAGGAAGAAGACGACGACGAGGAAGAGGAGGAAGATGAGGAAGACGAGGAGGAGGATGACGAGGCTTATGAGGAGGATGAAGATGGCAGCAGCGTGTGCAGCGGCCTTTCAGACTGTAGCACTCACAGTTTAGACACTATTGAGGACAGAGATGAGGACGAGGATGAGGAGTGGGACTGCTGCGATAACAGAACCAACCCAGCCTTCCCTCTTCCTCTTCCCTCCGTGATGGGCTTTTCCTACTCAAATGGCCCGTCCTCAATGCAGCGCTACCCAACAGACCAAGCGGCAGCGTTCAGCGGTGAGAGCCTCGCCCCAGCCCGCTCTGACACGAGCCCCGAGTCTCACTGCCCGAGTCAGCTTCAGACTGACCCCCAAACTTGCTCACACTTGGACACTAGCGACAGCAACGGCGCCCCTGCTGTTGAACCTGACAAACAGCAAGAGCTGAAGAAGCCAGAGCACAGCCCCAAGCGCCTGGAGCACCAACACGCACAAGCTTCCCTGAAGCAGCCGAGCGAAGAGGCTTGAAGTTGAAGACCAGCGAAACCAACATTGGCTGGAACATGGCCGGCGATCATCCGGATAAGTGCACTTCCAAAGAAAGACTGTGTGGATTTGAGCAGACTCACTAAACCTGAGTGGATAAGTGTAACTCCCAGAGAATTCCGGCATGCTTTTCTGCATCCATGACGAATCCCAGTGATTTTGAGATGCTGCTGTTATTTCCATTGTGCTGCTGCTAACTGTTGTGAACGCCTGCGTGTTTAGCATGTCTCCAAGAATTCCAATGATGTCAAATGGTGAAGTTCAATGCAACATTTATGGGTTTCTGTCCGGATACATTTGTATTTTGGAATGTTTTTCCTTTCGTTTCTGTGGAGTCACAATCAACATAGTGCCGCACTTTGAGCCATAGAAGAGTTTCAGGACTGTTTCATGAACCTCATCGTAGTTTGTATCAGTTTCATTTGTGCTTCTGCCCTTATGTTCTTGTTTGTTTTAAATGATGGTTGAAGTTTTCTCGGTGGCGTGTGACTGAAGTTTTTTTTTTTTTTTTTAACTTCGAGATTTACTAACTAAAATGACAATGCAATCTCAACGAGTTGTTTCTTTCTTTCAGGGTAGTTTGTAGCGCGTCAGAGCAGCATGGATTCCAACCCCAAGTTGCAGGTTTGAACCTAAAAAATAAAGTGAGTACTAGCCACGATCTGTTTACTTCTGTGATCAGCTACAATAGTACTGTTTTTTTTTATTTATTTATTTATATTTTTCATATTTTATTGATCATTCATCATCGACATTTATAATAATTTAGCATTTATCTGAGTCAGTGTCATTCATGGTGAAGGCATGTCTACAGTCGCACTGCCAGTTTGAAGTGATTTTTGTTTCCTGGCCAAAATTTTTGTGATTAAAAGCCATTTTATCCCCTGCTTATTGGTTTGTTTAGTCACTTTTTTGCTTTTTAAAGTAAGTTTTGGCTTCAAGATTTGCATTCCAGTAAATATATTATATTTCAGTAATAGAAAAATGCTGGTACTGTATTAAGTATTAGAATTTAACTCTTAACGTTTTTCCTTTAAGAATTCAATTCAAAGTCGATTTACATTCAAAATTAAACTACAGTGGTACTTCGGTTTTTGAATGTCCCGGAGCTGGGACAGGGATGAGGCGAGTCTGGGACAGAGCGTGACTTGGTTTATGACTTTGTCACAGCCAAACTGCAGAGAAGCGCACATTCAGAGCTGGACACGCACCGGGCACCTCTTCACTTCTGGAGAGACGTCACTCACTCGGCAACCCCTCCCACATGCAGCGGCCACACACATAGAGGAACAGCGCACCTGCAGCAGACACTCTACATTCACTCCTACAAAAGACTATTTTAAGGCTTGGAACGCATTATTTCTTTTTCCATTCATTATTCATTATTAAACAACAATCAAATTGATAATCATCAAAAATGAAAATAACAATAATAATAATAATAATAATAATAAGAAGAAGAAGAAGAAGAAGAAGAAGAAGAACAAGATGCATTTTTATTGTTTAATTATTATTTTTATTTTGGTCAGAGAAGCCAAATGACGCTTATATTCGGATGACGTAGACAGCGGTCGTTCAGGTTTCTCTGTGTTTCCAGCTTTGATCCAGCAGATGGCGGCAGACACATCTCAGCTAATTCCATTGCTCTGACGCTTGACAGTCGTCGCTTTACTTCTTTTTCAATCGATCATCGTTCACTTAATGGCGTGAGTCTTTTGACCTTGTGACACTGTAACCCGTACAGAAGGACACGGTTGTGATTTTAGAGACCACAGTGAGCAGTCGAGGCGTGGGGTTAGTTCACGGTTCGATGTGTTCGGTGTGGACCTGCAGCGGCTGAGCACCAGCTCCAGACCTCAGGTGTATTTCACCAGCAGCCGAAGGTCTCATTACTTGACCTCTGCTCTCTTATATAAGCAGAGGTGTGTGCGTCCACTGTGGCATCCTTGAGGAGAGTGGACCACGAGGAGGAGGATGACGAAGTCCCTTTAGCAGCAAGGTATTGTGGGAAAGCAAGATGAGATGCCGCTGATCAATCACATGCCTGAGGGCTGTGATGTTCAGTTGCCAGGCAACAGGAGGAGTGAAGCGGGAGCAGCAACAGATCAGGGGGAGCTGCATGGAGGGGGGGGGAGTCTCCTCATCTTTTCCAGCGTCACCTCACTCTCCTTCAACAGTGTGTGACACCAGTTGTCTATGCTCCGGTGCTGCTCCAAATATCTGGATTGAAACAAACCTCACACTCTCATGTGCCCTGATGGCAGCAACTGAGCTGTTCTTTTCCATGGGAGGTATTGAACTCACTGAGACCAGGAGCTCCTGCAGACTGCTTTCATTAGCTGATGAAGTCGTCATGGAAACCAAAGTTCTTCCTCTGTGGTCGGCTTCATCCAATTATTCTGCCAAAGGATTTTAAAATAAAATGAAATCCCTCACAAAATGGAGTGGCAGTTCAAAGCTTTTTTTTTTTTTATTATTATTTCAGGAGCATTTGACAGTCGGGTTTTGTGAATATTACAGTCCAGTTGTTCATGAGCAGAGAGTGAAGGATCGTGTTGTTAAGCTTTGCTGACGGGGAGTTCCAGCAAAATCATCACAGCATTTACAAAAAATACATATGATTGTTTTGGTTTTTAAATGATCTCAGTGGACAGTAGCCTCTTGAAGCATGCAGCTCACTAAAAACACCACAACGACAGATGGGTTCTGGTTGCCTCATATCAACAGATGATGTGTTTTATTTGTGAGTAACAGTGCAGGAACACCCTTATACAAAGAAGGGAGAATGAAAAAAAAATCTGCCAAAAACACACGTCCACAGTAAAATTGCTATTTCAACTCTGTAGCACTCCAAACACCAGTTCAGAAGTGATGCATTGATGTGGCTTCATGACACAGTATCGAAGGGTCGATGAGGCTTCATGAAACAGTGTGCTGATTTTCAGAGGCCACCGGATGGCGCTTTCTGAAGCAAAATGTTTTTGAGTTGGTACAACTATTACAATGAAACCTCACATCATTTCGAAACCAACAGCGCCATCTTGTGGCTTCTGAAAATGCACACCGTTTCATCAACACGACAGTGCCGTTTCACGATACCTCATCGACCATCACAACCGTTCGGACGTTTATATTCTTGCTCTCTCACATGGAAAGACACAAACCAGGAATGCCTCGCTGACATGTACAACTCTGGTGTTTCGCAGCAGGGGGACGAAAGTGCTCTTACTTCATGTAAGTGTGATGCATACTGTGGGCCACGTATTTACAGAAACACGCCACGTTGAAATCACTTTCCCTGCAAAAACACCAACATGTGAAACCAGTCATTTGTTCCAAACTATTTTTGTCTGTTGTCCACTTGGGGAGGCTCTGTGATTTCAGATGGATTCATCGAAACAGACACTTTTAATGACCATGGCCCACCACACACCAGGGGGATGTGCTCCACATAAGCACCAAACATTGCTCTTCTTTGTACAAGTGAATGCAACATGAAAACAAGGACAGGTGATGCATAACCCTGGTAAAAACATACACCATTAAATGATGAGTAAACGTATCACTTGGCGTACAAGATCCCGTACACCATTGGATTTAATTGGAGTACAGGTTGACAACCTGGACATATCGGATTACTGAGCCATCTTCTACAAGGAAGTGATGGGTAGATGAGGCTTCATGACACAGAATTGAAGGGTTGATGAGGCTTCATGAAGCAGTGTCCTGATTCTCAGAGGCCACCAGATGGCACTGTCTGCTGTTAGGACTTGAACAACTCGTTCAAGGACACCGCAGATCATTTCTAAAGAGCACCATCTCGTGGCCTCTGAAAATTAGGACAATGTTTCATCCACCCTGCAGTTTCATGATACCTCACCTAGTCATCACTACTAAAAAGCACATGTATGGAGGATATTTTACGACCGTCACATTTCGTTGAAGACTTCAGACATTCGAAAGTATTCTGGTCCCGGACAGACTTTGGCTGTTTTTAACAGAGGCAAAGCTGGTTCAGACCGCCTCAGACCGCCCGTGCGTGTAAGGGATTTAAGAAAGAGGCCAACACCAAACCCAGCACATTTTAGCAAAGCCATATTGAATGATAATAATAATAATTCATCATCTGGTATGCAACCAACTCATGGTCATCGTAAACAGTCGTAGCTCAGTGAGCTGCTGCAGCACCGGAAGTGGCCTGCTTCTGCTTGGTACCTGTCCCCCTGGGAGAGGTTTTCCACAGTGGTTGTACGAGGGGGAGCTCCTGCTGTCATCTGCCATCATACCGTGGCAAACATGACTTTCTCGTGTCATAAACTGCCGTTGCTGGTTAGTGAACTGCTGCTGTTCCCCTGGTGTCGCCTGGGACTCCTCAGTGAAATGCTCTACCACAGGGGATCCCACTACCCAAAGCCAATGACACCGCACCTCAGTGGACTGATGCCGTACTCCAGGTGGACGCTGCAAAGCCACGACTTTTTTGTCGCCTTAGCACATTAAAGGCAGAGGATGTTCTCATAAAAATGACCCTCCTGAAAAGAAGTATAAAACATTCATTCTTAATAAAAAAAAAAACCCTGTAACTTAACAGAAGAAGCAGATTACTCGTGAGGTGATACAGCGAATGATAAGTTCAAGACACTGGGCTTATAGTAGTAGTAGCAGCAGCACTACCTACAGACAACTCAACAGTACACTCATGTGTCAGATAGTAACAACAACCAATAGGTATTCACAAGCGATTCGGAAGGAGGACTGTCTGTTCTCCACTGCACCCCACAGTGAGTGCTGGACCATTCCAACCAGATCATTCGCAACTCCGCTTTCATCTCAACCACAACAATCATGGCGGACAGTGTCTATTTGTCAGAAGCTGTAAACAAGTGAGCTTCAGGTCTGTGATTCAATGTCTGTTTTGCTCTCTGCGCTTTATTTTTTTCTGTCTTTCAAGTCTTTCCCTTTGTTTTCCTTCTCCCGATTCTCCTTCTCGTATTTGTCCTTGTCGGATTTTGTTACGCTGTTGTACGAGGGCGGTGAGGCTGTGGAGGGCGTCATGTCTGTTTTGTCTGAGGTGGAGTTTTCATTGAATTTGCTGATGACCATGACGTCCTTGTCTGGGTCGCGCATGCCCTCCTTCAGCTGCTCTTTGTACAGCGCCGAGGCCTTCTTCATGGCCACCCGGATCATGTACCGTCGGAAGGCCCTCTGGATGATGGTGGCAGACATGTCCTCCTGCTTGCGACGGAGAGTGGTGGTGATGGGTTCGTACGACACCTTGGATGGATTGGAGGCCATGAAGCGCTCCTCCATCTGCCCACGTAACACGTCCATCTCTCCGCCTTCCCCTAACACTCTCTTCGTGAAGGCAAACAGGATATCAAGGCAATGGATGCGCTCACCACTGACCATGGGAAGGTCCATGGAGATGAGCGCGATCATGTTGGGCTTGGCGATGCGCAGCGGTGGATCAAGAGCATCTGCAAAGTCGGACAGCTTACAATACTCCACAAACTGAGTGGCATCGGGATCGAAGCGCTCCCACACTTCGTAGAACATTTCAAAGTCATCCTCACTCAGCGGCTCGGCGCTCTCCTCCGTGGCCACGCTGAAGTTCTCCAGGATGACGGCGATGTACATGTTGACTACGATGAGGAAGCAGATGATAATGTAGCTGACGAAGAAGAAGATGCCCACAGACGGGTTGCCGCAGTTGCCCTTGTAGCTGTTCCCCGGGTGCTCCATTTGACTGTCGCAGTCTGGCTCCCACTTGTTCAATATAGGTGAGAGTAACAAGTCCCACCCGGCCGAGGTGGTGATCTGGAACAGGCAGATCATGCTGTTCCCAAAAGTCTCAAAATTGAACATGTCATCGATCCCCGCCTCACGCTTGACATAGGCAAAATTGGACATCCCAAAAATGGCATAGATGAACATGACCAAGAAGAGGAGTAGACCAATGTTGAAAAGGGCAGGAAGTGACATCATCAAGGCAAAAAGAAGCGTCCGAATTCCTTTTGCACCTTTGATAAGGCGAAGGATGCGGCCAATCCTGGCCAGACGGATGACTCGGAACAACGTGGGGGACACAAAGTATTTCTCGATCACTTTAGACAGAAACATTCCTGAAAAACAAACAAAGTGGGAGCGAATTACGATGGATGACTTTCATCCCAACATATAAAGAAAACTTGATGACTTACCTACGATCGACAGAATCACCACCACAAAGTCAAATATGTTCCAACCAATGGTGAAGTAATAGTGACGCAGCGAGATCATCTTCAGCACACACTCCCCTGTGAAGAGAACGATGAAGACCAAGTTGATCCAGTAGAGGATCTTATCCATTTCCGGCGGCTGGTCGTCCGTCTCCACCATCATGGTGACCATGTTCAGGCAGATCAGGATCATGATGACGATGTCAAAGGCCTGCTTCGTGATGCAGTCGAACACACAGCCTTGAATGGCATTCTGGGGACCACAGAGAAGGGTGTGGCTTTCACCTCATCCTGGAATCCTTCAACCTTAAAATTCAAGCTGTCTACATGAGCTAGAATTTTCCGTTCATACCGTCGGCCGAGGGATCGGCTTCTGTGGTTTCTTCGACCCGAGCTTCTTCATAGCATTGTAGTACTTTTTCTGTTCTTCTGTCATGAAGATGTCCTGACCTCCAAAGTAAAAGAAGAAAACACAACAAATCTGGTTACAATCACAAACAATAATTAAGAATGTTAAAAATAAAAAAACATTTAGTTCCAGCGTTGTGTGTGTGTATACAGGTGTTTGTGATCTTCTGCCCCATCAGAATAAGGTGCTCGAGAAAAACACAAGTGTGTTTTTACTACTTTGAACAGTGTTCTTTTGCTGCAAATCATTTCTGTTCTGTGCATCAAAGTGACCTCCAGTGGACCTTGTGTTTGATCTGTACATTAGGTATGAAAAGCCTTCAAATTCAACATACATTTTGAGTACTAGTACTCTGTTTTTGTTGACATGTGCACAAGTACACCTTACTGGTTAAGCAAAGTGTCACGCATACTTATACTAGTAGAGCACAAAAATGTTCAATCAACAAGCTCAAAAACGTGTACTTGTGCGGCAGGTATACCTTATATGCTTCTAAATGGACACGGAGAAATAACTGTCTTCCCCTTGGCTACTGAAAATACAGAGGCAAATTCTGCTACAATCCCACCCCTCCATTTGCATAAGGTTTTATCAGAAGTGCAAGTGAACCTAAAACTTTTTTCGTGGTTGTACTACAATTACTCGTTAACATAAAAAAAGTTTTACGAGTGAAGTATATAAAAATGTACTAGTGATTACTATTAAAGTCTATTCGTTGTACAAGTAACTCTAAATTGACTACTAGTAGAGAATTTTCCTTCACTTGTATCATATAGTCTCAGACTAGTGCGCAAAGGAAACTTGACTCAACTCTCACTCACTCACACTCAGGTCTTCAAGTAGTACACGTGACACTTTTTGCGAAGTAATAGTAATAGTAAGGAGTACTTGCACATTTATCATCAAAAACTGACAACAATGTAGTACTTGTCGAGCTAAAACAAGGTTAATATAACTCCTGTTGAATTGGTGAACCAAGGGTTTTCCATACATCAGTTTACACCAGCACAGTTGCTTGAGTGTTGTTGACCAAAGTGCAGCGTCTGATGTTCCACATATGAGTGATAATGTGTGTCGGCAGGCAGCTCAACCAAAGAAGGTTTGATTTGTTTGTCTATGTCTGGTTTTGTTGAAGGTTTCAAATTAGGGACATGACTGTCAAAATCATCTAGTACCAACATGAACAAAGAATTAATTCACTTTTGTTTGCTTTACAACAAAGAGTTATGATAGTAAGAGTCAGAATCTGTACATTATTTCCGAACTACAAGCCGCTACTTTTTTCTCGCGGTCTGAACCCTGCGGCTTATTATGATATTGTGATTTTTACAGGCTGAACAGCATCATGCTGCCAAAATATTAAGCTTCGTCACATCAAACATCGCGCCGTTTTCTGTGTCCGAACATCAAACATGCGGGCGAAAGTAGCACATTTTGAGCGCTTTAATGTCAACAAAAGATGTGAGACGTTGATGGTTTGTCCAGTTACTTCATGAGTCAGCAGTTTTCCAAACTAGCTTAGAAGTGATCTTCATGCATTTTTAAGCCTTTCTACGGTGCAGGCAGCACCACTGCACCCGCAGCTTATAGACCGCTGCAGCTTAATATTTTTTTAAGTCTCAAGTATGCTGTCATTTATTTTTCTTTAACTGCACAAATATATATATATATTATTGAAATGAATCCCGCAAAATCAATTCAACAACAAAGCACCCACATATCATGTATCTCAGCGCGAGTTTGAACAGTAACTGAATTGAACCCGTCTCCAATAACCCCGCCAAAATAGATCTGATGTCTTTCTCTGTTTGGCTCATCAGATGAATGGAATGATCAGGTTTGAAGTGAGTGGATTGATGACTGCGAGCCGCTCGCCTGCGCCGCCTCGATACGATCTGACTCCAGAAGCTAATGAGACGTCTGCAGATGTCACCATGATGTGACTTAATGAACACAGTGATGCAGAGAGTCCCGTCTGAAAAACAACTTCCACTTCTGTTGCATGCAACTTATCTTTTTCTTCTGCTGGTTGAAGTTGTCGATGATGACGCCAATGAAGAGGTTGAGGGTGAAAAAGGAGCCGAAGATGATGAAGATGACGAAGTACAGATACATGTACAAGTTCACTTCATACTCCGGCTGCTCCTCAACCTGAAGAACAGAAAAAAAGTCACTCCAAGACAAATGTCTTTTCGAGGACAAACTCAAAGGAGGAGAGAACAGACGTACGTTGCGGGAGTCGACGGCTGCGTACATGATGTCCATCCACCCCTTGAATGTTGCCTGTTGAAAGAAAAGTTTCAGCATCTATTGACGTTTCAAATTCAAACAATAACCTCAAATCAAACGTGCATATGGTCTTAGTGTAGTTACCCATTCATACATTCTGACAGTATGTTTCAGAATCTCATGAACACCAATTTACTGAACTTAATGCGCGCTGTCAAAAAAAATAAAAAAAAAAACAGAACAAGACTGTTGTCAGTTTGATTTCCGGTCTGGTGCTGTCGGTTTTCGTTGACACGTGATTTGTTCTCTTATGTGTGCTTGACTGGTTGGAACCAAAACCTGCACCACACCAGCCCTTCGAGGACCGAGTCGAAGACCCCTGTTTTGTCACAGTGATAAGACACTACTATTTCGTTCTGGGTAATGTTGGGCTGATGAGGCTTCATGAAACAGTGTCCTTGTTTTCAGAGCTCACCAGATGGCGCTCTTGGCTAAAAATAATGGTTGATGGTGTACAAATCCAATGAATTTAGAGCAGAGAGTGCCATCTAGTGGGCTCTGAAAACAGGGACACACTTACATGAAGCCTCATCACTAGAGGGAGGCAGCTTGAAACCTACCACTTGGAGCAGAGCCAGATATCCAGCACCAACGTTGTCAAAGTTGATTTTGACGTTCTTCCAGCGGGCGCTGTCATTGACCAGGTTCTGGCACTCAGATTTGTTGTTGACAACATCGACGGGGAAGATTTCCCCACTGGTGGTGTTGACGCAGTAATAGTATTTCCCAGCAAACAGGTTGACACCCATGATGCTGAAGATGAGCCAGAAGATAAGGCAGACCAGCAGCACGTTCATGATGGAGGGGATGGCCCCCAAAAGAGCGTTGACCACCACCTAGCAAGATGGAAATACGCACTCAGAAACACAGCAAATAAAGCTCTTTCAACTCCAATATATCCTCAGGTAAGACATGAGATCGCCTGACTCTAAAACTTCATTTAACTTTGAAAGTGCATTGACTAGCTCTCTTGCATCTCTACAAGTCTAACACCATGAACAGTTGAAAGAAGAAAAGTGGAGAGTGGAAACTGAAATAAACCTTCAAGAGGCGAGATGAAGTCACAACATTTTGTTTGACTGTAAATGAAAAAAAGACACAACAAAGAAAAACATTACAAGTTAAAGCACAACACAAGCAATGTCAGAGAAAACAGCCATAAACATCATCTACTGAGACAGCGAGAGAAGTCATGCAGACAATTGCAGGCGGCAAGTAAGAAGCTGGAATTAACGTTTGTCATCTTCCTCCAAAAATGGAATATTGTTAGTGCAAATCAAAAACAATGTAATTTACATTGATAAAGCGTCTAATTTCACTGTTAGCACATGTTGGGACACTCCTTTGCTCATATATTCACATTGTCATTTACCGTAATTTCCAGACTATAAAGTTCACCGGAAAATTAGCCCCACCCACTAAATTTAAGAAGGAAAATAGATCTTGTTCCCACATGAGCCGCAACGGTGCAGTGGTGCTGTCTGCACCGTAGAATGGTCTGTGGAGCAACAGGCTGAAAAATTCATGAGGATCACTTCTAAACTAGTTTGGAAAATGGTGTCCAGCATGGAGCCTGACTCATGAAACAAACTGGGAATGTTCTGAACTTGAGTCATGAACTCTTATATTCACTTTTATTTACATTAAAGTGCTCAAAACGTTTGAGCACTTTAATGTCACCTGGCCGAAGTTCCGGCACCACAGCTGGTCTCAGCTGCTTCTTCTCGTTGCCGGTCTTCCGGGAGATCGGCTCTGTGGGCGGAGCTGAGGACACGCGGCTGAAAACACAGCATTTTGAGCGCTTTAAGGTGAATAAAACGCCTGTGGTTTCATCGGATTGATGAGGCTCAATATTTTGGCAGCATGACTTTAATCCATACATCAGCCGCATCACTGTATCAGGTGCAGGGTTCAGACCGCGAGAAAAAAGTAGCGATTTATAGTCCGGAAATTAGGGTAGCTGTTTTACTAAAGTGGCCCGTCTGTAGAGGCTAATGGTTGGACTTGCTCTTACCCTCATGCCCTCAAATCGAGACAGGGCCCTAAGAGGTCTGAGGGCCCGCAGGGTCCTCAGAGACTTAATTGCGCTCAGCTCGGAGTACCCCAGAGCATTGGCGATCAGACTGACCAGGGACACCTGGGAGCAAAATGGAACATCATTTATAAACCGGTCAAAATCAGAGAACAAAGAGTGTGTTCGGAGCACACGCACATCCACGATGAGAAAGTCCAGCCAGCACCAGGCGTTGGTGAAGTACTTGACAAATCCGTATGCCACCCACTTCAGCAGCATTTCCAGGATGAAGACGTAGGTGAAGACCTTGTCGGCGTACTCCAGTACAGTTTTGATGGTCCTCCGCTGTTCGATGTAGACGTCTTCAAAAGCCTGAGGAGGGAGAAATAAATATTTGATAGCACTCGACAGGAAAGGGAGAATGAATAATGAAATCATGCTGAAGTGGATTGGTGGCACCAGTGACTCAGTAAAAGACAGGAAGAACAAGGACAATTAGGAATACTTGGCATTCTTCTCAAGGAAAAGGGATTTCATTTCATCATGGATTCCACAACAGACTCTGGATGTAAATACATAGATCCATTGGCAATTTATCTAATCCAGTTACAGTGAAATTCGGCTGCAGATGAGCCTGGGTTTCGTGTGCTTTGATTTATTACTTCAGCTTGGTAAACACTCACCAGTGCTCCACTGCTGAGCAGGATCATGAATATGATGAAGGATTCAAACCAGTTGTGCTCCACGATGATGAAGCAGGTTTTCCTGAGAGTCCACCAGCTTTTGTAGTGAGCCCCTTCTTCATCAATCTGGCAGCACTGGAACCTGCGTACGCAACCTGCAAACACAAGATGGATGAACTGGGGAACAGAGTAGGTGGAGGAAACTAAGAGTAGTGCCTTCTTTGCCATTTTTCTTTTTCTAATTTGGTCACTCTAAAGGAATGACATACTGTATAAGACTCTCTTCTCACCAGACACGTAGCAATGTTTCTTGTGCAGCAGTAAATAATTCAACTTGCCTCCCATAGAGTAGACAAAGTGCAACCTGGTGCAGTGACTATCTGAGTGAGATGTTTGTGTGGCACACTCTTAAACTTTATTTTCCGATGAGGTGTTGCGATTTTATTTGGAGCTGTGAGTTAAAAAGCCTTATTTCTAGTGAAAGCAAACCGTTAAGATGCAGACAATGTGTTTCATTAATGGAGTAATGAAGCTAAATTATGCACATTAATTGAGGTATAAAGCAACATTTAAAATCCAGGTAGCACCCTGTGTACTCCTCATATGCTTCCACCCTCACCATCAGTGAAACAGGCCTCTGGGTCCAAAGACTCCTCAGGCTCAAGCTCAATTGAATCCACCCCATCTCCAGGAGGGCGAATGTCAACAGTGCTGCCCTCCGAAGAGCTGAACTGCTGAGGTTCGTTGTCGAGCTTTTGCATGGACGAGGAGGAAGACGACAGTCCCACGTTACACTGCGATTTCTGAAACCACAGCAGATCTGGGTTATTGGAGTGGAAGGTTCATCTGGTTGCTATACTTACACGTTCTTCAAAACACAACTCTGTAGCATACTTCTCGAACGAGGCAGTTTATTAGCTCAGAGTTGGGCTCTTCATTGTCGTTGTATCTTTTGTCGTCACATGCAGCTTTAGTCAAATGTACCTACAGGCTTCATTTGGTGTCTGATGCCTGAAGATAAGATTGCTTGGCAACACATGGCATAGTAGAGTTTGGCGTGGTACAAATACTCTGTGGGTACATTTGATTTGGCCTCTCTCAGAGGAAGAGTGCATGCAGTCTTAAAGTGCATCATCAATCCAAGCCCGAAATAGTCTCAAGCAGAACGTGTGCTCGTGTATTTTCATGTCCACTGAAAAATGATCTCCAAACTCATTTGTGATGACATTCCCACCCCCGCTATTCCTGCGCGTTTAATTCTGTTTATTCCCACATTTTAAATCTAAACTCGTACCACAAAACATCTGGTGAGCATTTTCCTGAGTGACATGAAAACACGTCATTGTCATTCCTTGAAAGCAGTGTACAAGCTTCTTCTGTTGGTGTAGAACTCGACGGATCACCACATTAGCTTACCAGCAAAAACCAGTACTGTGCACTGTTTATAAGACAGCATGTGGCCGGCATTGAAACTCATGAGACAAGTCTGTAAAGGAACCGCTTCATCTAGCCTGGATCAGCAGGAATTGGTCTGCAAGCTAATCTTAGATGTCTGGCAACCATCTTCCTGCCTTTGTCATGTATATTATGATGTCATCTGCATAGACTGAGACATTGTCAGTGCTTCGAGGCTTCCTCTCAGTTTTGCAGATGTGCTACTGTGTATGAGTCGGATCTGCGTGTTGCAAAGGCTAAAGTAACATGTCATCCAAGACAGTGCAGCAGCCCTGATTTCCATGAGACCCAGCTAATACGGCATGGGGATGATGGAAGCATGCTGCTCACGAGTGCATCGTTTTCTGGAAGGAATTCCCCGTCCCGCTTCTTTTCACGCCCTCAGCATAAGACAGGGCTTGGAAACGACATTACACCCGCATAACTAAGCATCACATTTCTCAGCGAATTTCACCTGATCAGTCGCAGTGCAGCAAAAATGATAACACAGATATCAACATGTTGACGGCCCTATTATCTAAAGGAGTCAAGCGTTTATGATCTTGCACTGTCAATACATGTTTGTATTTGAACGTCATTAGTTGAGCGTTTCAACACTGCCAAGAATCAGGCAGCATTTTCAAGTCAAAGTCCACAAAGAGCTTGTTCTCAAAGAAGTTTAGCTTAGGCACAGTTTATTAACTTTGCCTTGACTTAAGATTTTTGTTTCCATATCCCAAACATCAATTGGAAGCAGTACTTCATCACGGCTGAAGTTCTTGGTTTGGTACAAGCTCATATATTGAATAAACATTCATGTTGGGTACATATCAGATCACAGTCCCATATATCAGCCTGTTGTGTTATCAGATTTTGCCACCCCACAAACCAATTCATATATCATCACATTTTTTTGTGTCTTTGGTTACAATCCCCAAAATATTGATCCAGTTTCTCAATAACGTTAACTACTGTATTTAGTATCACAGAAAACAGCTGCATTGAAAAAGCGTATTATCTACGGACCAGACAAATGAATTTTGTCCATGTACGCAAAATTCATTCCTCCATTCTGTCTGTCTTTTCCCTCATCTTCCTCCACCTCCTTCTTTTCTCCTGTCTTTCGTGTTCCCAGATGCCAATCAAGTCAAGACCAAGCAATGAAATCAACGGTATGTCTGATGAGTTTGTCGGTTGATGGGAGATCGGTGGCGTCGCTCATTCCTAATGATTTGTATCTGCGATACATACAAGCCTGATGCTTGGACATAGATCATGAAAGGGGGGAGGGGTCAAGGGAAAAAAAGATTACAGCGTTGAGTGTGCTGCTGTATGGGAAGACAGGGTAAATAAATCAAATGGGGTGGGTAGGTGGGTTTCGGGACGGAAGGCAGACCAGGCAAAGAACGAAAATGGGCAATCCACTAAAAAATATGAAAGATATGTTTTTGGTCTGTAAATGGCATCCTCATGGTAAGTGCTATGGTACAATGAAGATGTCTTACAATTGTCCTCTCACAGAAAACCTGGAGAGCGTCTGTGACATGGCTGCAATAACAAACGGGGGTTAAACACAGTAAGTTCACAGCTTTTTTGACCCTGAGGAAAAACAAAAACATCATTCTAGACGGATTTGCACTTGGAGGAGTCCAGTTGAGCTGTGAACGACATTTGACACAGTCACAAAGATGAATATGTTCATTCATTCAATATAATTAATGCATCTTAAAATTAGTTCTGGAGGTCAAGATGAGTGATGACGCAAGAGCAGACTGTCTGCATCAAATCTAGAGCACTGGGAATCAGCACCGCACCCATTGTGGCAGCTCGACACCAGCTTTCAATTCTTACTGCTCACACTCTCCTCAATAGGGTGAGCATCTACTATCCAGTCTAAGATGAGGAATCCTACGTATACATTTCCATTACTGAGTGAGGCACAGTCCACATAATGAATGTGTTGTGTACATACATTATCCTAACCATGAAATATGACCCACTCTATCAGATGCAGACACACATCTAGACAGGGACAGTGCCTCGAAATTAAATTTATAAATACTCCTGTCCCTCTGCTGCACCACTGCTGAGTGCTTCAGAATGAGTCACAGCACAGCATGTTTCATGTAGAGATGAGTCAGCAAGTGTGCTGTCGACCACCACATCCAGTCTGCTTTTTGAATTGGACAAAAATTGGATGCAAGAAACAGAAATGTCTCGTCTTACCTCCTTGCTGCCCTCCACATCAGACGAGTCACTGCTGAAGTCTTCTGTGTTCAAGTTCTCAAAGTCTGACTCGCCCACGGCGATAGGCACAGTGACAGTCAGGCTGGGGTTATGTATGAATGACATGAAGTCACGATCGTCCACGGGGTATTTTGTTGTAGTACTGATGCCGACCACCAGTCCTCCACCTGGACGCCCGTTGCCCTCGGCCATATACACCCCGCTGGGGTCTTTGGTGATTTCTACAGTGGCGTGATTGGTGATGCAGTTTCCCTTGCCGTTGCTGTGAAGCTCATCCAGTGGTTTGCTCTCCTCAGTCAGCACTGATCCCTTCCGACCTCCGCCAAAGCAGAGGCTTAGCAAGAATTGCCGCATTGCTGACTTTACAAAGTTTATGCCCCGCTGGATTCGGCCTACGGCGATTTGTAAGTTGTTCATCTCGCTGTCGTCATCTGTTGCCGCCAAGTTGTCAGCGCTAAAAGAGCTCAAAAGAAGAGCCAAGAAGAGGTTCAGAACCTGGAGGAAAAAAACAAATGCTGTCACCGCTATATATATAAAATTATAAAAACGTAATGTTATGCCATCAAAAATATAAATGCAGCTCGAAATTTGAAAATGAACAATGTTCTCTGATCAAAATAATGAAAAGCCCAATTCAAGATAACAAAATAAGCATCATACCACGAGGTTTCCGATGACCATGACCATCATGAAGACGATCAGACACATGGACTGGCCGGCCACCTCCATGCAGTCCCACATCGTCTCGATCCACTCCCCACAAAGCACTCGGAAGACGATCAGGAAGGAGTGGAAGAAGTCGTGCATGTGCCAGCGTGGCAGCTGACAGTCGTCAGAAATCTTACACACACATTCCTTGTAGCTTTTGCCAAATAGCTGCATGCCCACCACGGCAAAGATGAAGACGATGATGGCAAGCACCAGAGTCAAGTTCCCGAGAGCCCCCACTGAATTCCCGATGATCTTTATCAGCATGTTCAGAGTGGGCCACGACTTAGCCAGTTTGAAAACCCTTAGCTGTTGGCACAAAAACACAATTGTCACAATTGTATGAGTGAAATGCAAGTTCACATGTTGAAGAAGTTCAGAGTTGTGAGCCACTATTAGTAATACATTCAATTACAAGTCACTACTGGTTCAACCGTATCCTAACTACTACTCTCTACTACTCTCAAGTCATCATTGTTGTGGTAAGTGGTATAATGTGGCTCTTTGACACTACACTGTGTTAATGAAACTTGATGTTACGAGCGTACTTTGCTGGTGTCTGCAGCCTCTATTTTCTCTACCCTCTATGGCTTCAAGGCCCAGACTCATCATCCATCTCCACCCGCATCAGTGGAAGAACTTACGGTTACACTTTGCTCTCATCTATAATGCATTATTTACATTATTATTATTATTATTATTATTATTTATATACATTTATATTATTATTTTGATTCTGATTATTATTATTACATTTATAAGACCCCATAGTGCATTTATAAGGCTTCATAGAAGATGTTATGAATGTATGACAACTTAAAACCACGTTTACTAAGTATTGAAAGAATAGTGTTGTCTTAAGTCGAATATATCAAATATATATACTGTTTGGTTAGGTTCAGGTTTATTATACATGCACACCTTACATACACCTTGAACTAAAGTGGTTCCGAAATGATTTCTTCATCTCAAGAATGAGTGATACGATGCTACATCTCTTACCAAACGGAAGGACCTCAGCACAGACAGTCCCTCCACTTTGGCCAGTCCGAGCTCCATCAAGCTCAGGCTGACAATGATGCCGTCAAAGATGTTCCAGCCCTCCTGAAAGTAGTAGTAGGGGTCGAGGGCGATGATCTTGAAGCACATCTCCGCAGTGAAGATGCCAGTGAAAACCTGTAAACAATAAAAACTTGTATTAAAAATGTGATTATTCTTTGTGGGTGTGCTCAGATTACTTGCCAGGTTTCCAACTGAAAGAATGTTGTCAAACTCTTTAGTCATTGGGTAATGTTCCATGGCCATGAAGAGGGTGTTGAGCACGATACAGATTGTGATGGCCAGGTCCAAAAACGGGTCTGTGACGACCAGGCTGACGATTTCTTTGATTTTCAGCCAGGCAGGACAGCAATTCCAGATCAGACAGGTGTTGGCAAATCTATACCAACATGGGGGGCACTTCTGTCTTGACTCTTCAAGTTCTGAACACAGTAAAAAGCCTTGTAAGTTGAAGGAAATGCAAAAGTAAAAGTGACCTTCTTACCTTCCATTGTGTTTGTTAGGATGCTTACAACACTCATTTCTCTCTGCCGACCACTTGGCTCATCTAAATAATCCATGGAGGTGTGGCGAAAGCTGGAGTGGCGTTTCTTCAGCTCTGTATCCGTTGTTGTACCCTGAGGAAAAAAAAAAAAGAACGCCTCATTCTCCAAGCTTAGAGAGAGCTACAGACAGCAGATGAAAACTTTGGGGAAAAAAAAACATGAATGAGAACAGACAATAAAGCAATCATGAGCCCTCAATGCATTGTATATAATAATGGATGAATCACATTGGTATTTCATTGACTCTGTAATGCAAAAGAAACGTACAATAAAAGTAAATTAAAAGATATTTTCCTCACCACTATCGTAGTGATTTGGAAAGATGACTTCAAATGGAAAAATAAAGGATGAAAACATTGAGTCACCTCCAGTGCTAGGAGACCTACAGGTGATGTTGTGACAGAAGTTCCACCGACCAGTGAGACCACACCGTTGCAGTCGACGGCACAGTGCATCTTGCCGTTGGCAGGGAGCATGACCTGCGGCGCTGCCAGACTGGTCTGACTGATGGCACTGCAGCGGCGCTCCAGACGCCGCGGCAAGAACAACGAACCCCGCCGACTGTCGCTGTCCTCAAACGTGCTGTGCTCGTCATCCGCAAAGTCGTTTTCGGACCCCATGTCTCGCGCCCGGCCACGGAAACTGAACAGGCTGGCGCGACTGTTGCGACGTGGCGAGAAGAGAGAGCCACGGACGCTGAGGAGTGACTGAAAGGAGGAGGTATAAGTTCAGTTTCATTGGTTTCGAATTGTTAATAGATCTGACTGAAGTATCAGTTCAGGGGCTTCATGTTATTGTCATACGCGTGACATTATTGTTCAACTTGAGGTTGAAACATTGAGAAACTCCAGCTTGCTACCTGGTTGGGTGAGGAACATCTTTTTTCATAGGAGAGTCTGTTTGCGTCAATGGAGAATCGGAAACTGGATCTTTTGATGCTGTCTTCAGACTCCGATTTGCGGAACTTTTCCCGGCCGGCCTTCTCTTCCTCTTCCTCCTTCTGCTTCCTCTTCTTCCGCCTGTTGCGTCGCTCCTTCGCACTCTTAGAGCTGAGCTTTGACGTCCCTGAGGAAGACTCAGTGGTGCCCCCGCCTCTTCCACTGTACTCGCCACTTTCTGTGGCTGCTGCCGCGGCAACCTGCCAACCAATGAGAGTACAAACACAGTTGTCATGGTGACCTAGTGTCTGTCTTGAAAGGCTCTCTCGCTGACTGAAGCGGAGGAGAGAGTCTGGCAACAGAGAGCAGCCACAGCAACATTGGGTGAGAAACAAGCAAAGACTGGCTACTAAAATTACACTAAGACCAAAACAATTATGAAGTCATACACTTCCTACAGAAAAGTTACCAAACATTCTTTGTCTTTTGATGAAAAGCAAGAAGCCATTCATTCAATAACAATCCTGGATCATTCATTTAGAGCACTGTCATCTGTTGCATAAGACATCTTTCATCCCCTGGTACTTGAGAAGCCGTATGGGATAAATGCATGACTTGCCTGCTGGGAACGTAAACCTGAGTGTCTGTGGTGAGAAAAGTCAAATATAACCAGAAGTAGAAATAATACATGAAATAATCCCCCCTTTTGACAAATAAGTGAGAGTTTACCTTGAGATTTCACACTAAATGAATAGCAGTGGTGCTTCACCCTGATACAAAATCAGCCCTCCAGTTCCCTTACAATACACCAGGGGTCTCAACGGGCTCCAACCAGTCAAGCACACACAGTTGAACCAATGAGGAGTCAGCTGAAACAAGCAGCACCAAATTGACAATCACCTGTTAACAGTCTCCTTCTGCCTGAATGGTTCAACTACCTGTGCTTGACCGGTTTGATGGATTTGAGGACCAGCTTCACGTTTACCTTTCAAGATGAGCTTCACAAACACCGGTACACGTTACCGTTTCATCACTGAATATTGACCATGGTTTCCATATAGTTCATCTGGATGTCGCCATTTTAGTTAACCTCTATTCGACCCCTCCAGATTTAAGGCAGCCGTGCACGCTAATTATCAGCACAAATCTGAGCCGTCTAGTGGCAGCAACAATGCATCTGCACACAATGTTTAAGCCATTGCCACGACAACGTCAATCAATGGCGACAACAGCAATCTGAACAGGCGTAAGTGAGATTAAGGGAAGAATGGGAAGGACACAGCTGTCTCATGAGGAGTGTAAAGTGGTTGCTCTTTTCAATTCTAGTGTGGAGTGAAGGATAAATGTCTGCCAAAAATGTTGTTGTCTGAGGCTCAAGTGAAAGCAGGATTTGAATACACAAACTGGTAGGCAGTCGTTTAAAGACCCATGCATTTCAGACAATTTGTTAAAACACCAGCACAAATCCATACTTATCTGCGACTTGGCAGCAGATGCCTTTTCAGCACATTCTAAATTACCTTTTAAGACCAGAAACCATGAATCTGAAGAAACCAAATCTGAAAAGTGCAAGCGATTCTGGGACTCTGTCGATGTTAACTGAATAGCACTGAGCGGGGGAAGGCCTGCCCTCTGGGCTAAGACAGGGGGAACAAAACACCGCAGGATCAGAGAGCCCGAAGACAGGCTGCTCATTAGCATGGGGTGGGTCAATGAGGTAGTCACACATTAAAGCCTCTGATGAAATGACTAGAAAAACGGCCGAACAAAGCTTCTAATGATTATGGAATCATATTGCTCACACTTAAGGACAACTTCAGGGTGAGTCAGTGAGAGGAATCAAAATTAAAAACAGATGCCTGTGGAAAGTCCTAGCGTTTCTCCTTAAAGGGAACTGGAACTAGAAACTATTTCATTCTATGTTGAATAGGAAATATGCTATTTTTTTTTTTTTTGTGAGAGAGTCCACATATGAAGATAAAGCATTGATGACCAATGAAGTTACACAGAAAGATTCTGTCCCAGCACCGATCAAGAAGCTTCAAGCCAGAAATCTCATATGATCACACGTGCTAAAACAAAGTGGAAACATCAGAACACGAGGAAGCTACAACACGTCATAGAAAAATTTCCAACGGAACATTATAATAACTAAATGAGAAGATCACAGCCGTTGTGCATAGGGCTGACGTTCGCTCATACCGCCAGGACACATGATGGAAACAGGTTGGTGGCAGAATGGACTGAGCTTTACTTCTTATAATTTTAATTCTCATCAATTCAAAAAGTAATGGGCTCTCCCCACACCCAGAAAGATGTTTGGTTATAACATCTCTACACATCTCTAACACTTGCTGGTCCCAACCTTTTCCAGAGTTGATGATAGGAACAAATGCAGTCTTAACACAACTGGGCATTTACCATCCTTGGTCGGGAAGGGGCAAAATTGGGACAAAAACAAGCATTATTATCATTGGGTGTGGCTCCTTAATATTAATCATCATAATAATGAGACACACACACATATATTTATATATATATGTGCATAAATAACTGACCTGGGCCTCCTCCTGCTGCCTCTTCAGCTGTTCCAGCATGGCCTGAAATTCCTCCTCCTTCTGCTGTGCTTCCTCAATGGTCGCCTGGTTCTGCTCATCATAGGCCATTGCCACCACAGCCAGGATCAAGTTGACCAGGTAGAAAGAGCCCAAGAAGATGACCAGCACAAAGAAGACCATGTACGGCTTTCCTGCTGCACGCAGTGTCTGATGAAACAAAACGCATGCTGCCTTTGTTGGACTTTCAACAGCTGATTCAGCCATTGTTCACATGTTGAATAATCCCACACTCGAAAGAGCATAATTGACTCTGGCCATTTAGTATGTTCATTTCTACGTTTGAAAAGCCAATTGTTGCTTGTGTGCTTCAAAATAAAACAAAAGCTGTGAAACACACTCATTGTTTTGAAACATCATGCACAATTCCCGATAAGAGACAGGACCGAATGGCAAAAACATTCCACACGACAACTCTACAAACCTGTTGGTATAGGTTCTCCCAATAGTCCTGGGTCATCAGTCGGAACAAGGAGAGGAAAGCCCAACTGAAAGTGTCAAAACTGGTGTAGCCATAGTTTGGATTAAGTCCCGCTTTGACACATATGAAGCCTTCAGGGCAATGCCTGCCAAGACACAAGCATGGTTCTTTCAGGTTGTTTCACGATACACACAAACAATGTTAAATACTGAGCTACTCATGGATCAATCAGGATCATGTTCCGCTTGGTTTTAAATCAACCATCCAAGTATTGAACCTATAATCGTGCTTGCTTCAACATTTGCCATGACTGTTGATAACAATACTTAAGCAAAGTGATGGGCTGATGAGGCTTCATGAAACAGTGTCCCTATTTTCAGAGCCCACAAGATGACGCTCTTGGTTTAAAAAGGACAAGGAGGTTTCACTGAAATGGTTGTTCAAATTCAGAGAGTGCCACCTAGTGAGCTCTGAAACTAAGGACACCGTTTCATCCATCACTACTTATGCAACACATCTGTGTCACTGACAGTATATCTGTAATTTGTTTATGGTAAAACCTAAAATATGCAGTGTATGTTGAGAATTCCTCTCACTGCAGCGCTGTTTCCGTGGCTGCCCGAGTAATTACGTTAGTTACGTAAGTTCAGCAGAGAATAACAGTTACACGTACTTTTCCGCATGTTCTTCTGCATGTTCATGGAAGTCGCTGACAATGTGAGTTTCCGTTCTCATATATATATATTGTAAATAGTTATTGCGGGCGGTCATTGTTGCTGCGTGTGTGATAGTGAGTGCGGAGCTGGCGATGTTTATTTTTACTTTTACGGTTCGGGTGGTTGGCTGAAGTTACGGAGCAGGGCAGTCTCCATTGCCGTGTTGCGCTTTGCTGTTTACGTGTGTAGGTGTCCGGGTGAAACAGCTGTGTGGTTGGGATTGTTTAAGTGTTAAAGATGATGAAGAACTTGCGTGTTTGTGTGATTTGAATGACGTAGTTTGTGCACTGCACTACCGTTTTATACAGTTCTGAGCTCACTGTGATTATGTTGTTTATAGAAACTTCCTGTTGATCATTGCACCCATCTGGGAAATAAAAGTTTGGAACTCATCTGAAGACTCCAGTTCTCTGACCGGAACGCTGCAGCGGTCAATACTCTTCTCACCAGCAATCAAAGGGTTAAAACCCAACAGTGTATTTAATGGAAAAGATATCAGGTCTTACCCTGCACCACTGCCATTTCCACAGAGTAGAGCATCCCGCTGGCCAGGAAGGTAATAGTAATTATCTAGAGGAGAGTCAGAGGAAGTTGGTGAGACAACAGGGTTCACATCGAAAGGAAATGATGTCACTTGTAATGGATTAAACCGTGTCCCTATCCATTTTTTCATTATTCAGCTAGCGATGGCCTGAAGAGTTTGTTGTGTGCTCGTGGCAGATGACTCACATCTCCTTCATTAGGGCTGTCACAGGAAGTGACAATGTAGAAATGCCAGGTAATAAGCTGTTGTTGAGATCACAACATTTGCCTCCTCCATACTTGACTCTATTGATGGACTGATGAGGCTTCATGAAACAGTGTCCTGATTTTCAAAGTCCACTAGATGGTGCTCCTGGTTTAAAAATGATGTGAGGTCGCATTGAAATGGTGGTTCATATCCAAAGATTTTAGAGCAGAAAGCGCCATCTAGTGGGATCTGAAAATAAGGAGCGTTTCATGAAGCCTCATCACTATTTGACTCCCTGCGTTTGTTGTAACCATCCCCACAAGTTAGATGTGGCTGCTGTACAGCCAACGATATCATGCTCCTGGCAGCCACCATGCGCAGCAGCGTTTTGCTTACCAGCATTACTAATGTACTCGGTCCAGTTAAAGTGGCTCGTCGTGCTATTCAGCGTTGTGTTCCAGTCCATCAGAGTTAAGTTGAACTGCATGGTGTCGTTCCAAGCGCCATCACTGCTGTTGGTGGCGTTGCTGAGGAGGGGAAATTCCGGACTACGAACACACTTCTGTCTTAGGTTGCCCATGAAGAGCTGAAGGCCGATAAGCGCAAACACACTGAGGCAGAAAACGGTGAGGATCATCACATCTGACAGCTTCTTGACGGACTGGATCAACGCGCCAACGATGGTCTTCAAGCCTAAACATTTGAGGAGGGGGGACAGTGAGGACACGATTATTACTTGTTGCGATTTGCTGACAGGCAAAGCACTTCATGACCAGATTCGTGTTGCCTTGGTGAGCGACGACTGACTTGGTTTCTAATGAGCTTGACCTTTGACATCTGATTTTTAAAGGTCAAACAGACCTCTCCTTTCAGCTCAACTGCAAGGCACTGGATTGTGTGCAATGTAAACAAGGGGTTGTCGAAGTGGATGTGTAATTTTGATGGTCCACTTGCTCCTCTAGGAGTGTTGCGTGAAGAGGCATTAAATTTCAAGGTTAATCACATTTTTGAATGAGCAAGAAGGTCAACAATCACATCTGACGACAGCAACTGTGTCATTGACTTTTTAGTTTGTTTTTAATTCTACAGCTCTGACATTGACAGAAAACTAACTTTTGTAGAAGCACACAAATCTATGCTGTATCCAAGTAGATGTGTTAACAGTGCTACTTTAGTCCTTGCAGTGAAAAAGGAAGACATTCATAGTTTTACTGCTCAGTCGGGTCAAGTAAAGTGATGTCACTACAGAATACATGTTGCAAGTGCATCACTATATTATGGAAAGCAACGTCTCCAAAACCACACACATCAAACAGGACATGCACAGGAAAAAACAAGGTCAAGAGGAAACCCTACACACACGTGCTTGCCACCAGAAAATCGGCTTTGCAATGTCTCATGCAAAAACAAATGGTGCACAAAGTCGACTAGTAAGCCTCCCAAGGCAAGAATAGATTTCTACCAAAAAGAATTCTGCCTTAAAGGACGTTTTTAAAAAAAAAAGCTCAGAATCCTGTCAATCGCAGCAGATTGATGGCAGGTTCCAGCTTTCACTGGCCAAGGCGAGGGACAGCGACGTCCATCGTCGGGTTTGGCAACAGCGAGATGAGCTGAGAAGTTAGCGAAACGCCAGACAGCCATTAGCATTTCATGAAGCTGTTTGGCTGAGATGGCTCTCTCACCTGGGATGACTGATATAGTTTTCAGGGCCCGCAAAACCCTGAAGGTTCGCAGTGCTGAGACATTGCCGAGGTCCACAAACTCTGTGACATATCTGCAAGGGAGGAGTTGGAAGAGGAGGATGTGGGGGAGGGATAAGGGGAGGTGGGAATTTATGGGAACACACACGTTCGCACACACACAGACCAGACAACCGTGGTTAGACAAGACAAAAGGAAGGGTCATGGTGAGGAGGGAAGAGGCAGGAGGGGAACGGCAAACAGTCACGCACAGAGACAATGGCAGGAGCACGGGCAGCAGCCCGGGGCGGCCTTACCTGGTATTACTGAGATAGTTTTCAAAGCTCGCAACACTCTGAATGTTCGCAGAGCTGAAACATTGCCTAGGTTTACAAACTCTGTTATATACCTGCAGGATTAAATAAAAAGTTACCACATTGAAGCACATCTGGAGAAACCTCTAACGTGGGCTGAGAAGGTCTACATTCAGTCAAGATAATCCCTCAAGGTTAAGGAACCCCAGGATTCTACATTCAACAGTTTAGCTCACATTCAAGGTCCCTTCAACTACATACAGGCCAAAGGTTTTGAGCCACCTTCTCACTCTGAGTTTTTTCTCTACTTTTTACTACTTTATACATACTGCATACATCATAAATATGAAGCAGGATATATGGAGTTATGTGGCAAAGAAAAAGAATGACTCTACATATGTTTTTATTGACTCAAAGAAGAACACTTTGCTTTGTTTTTAATGAGCTTAATGATCTAGTCAAGTGTTGGAAAACCACCTCTGGAGATGACCTCGGGAAGCTCATGGCAAGAGTGTGCAGAGCAGTGATCAAAGCAAAGCATGGCCATTTAAAGAATCTAAAATATAAAGCGTGTTTTGAGTAATTACACTGCACTATGCCATGAGTGTTCATTGACAGTTTCGATGCCTACAGAGACATGAAAGTTAAGAAAACACAATGAATGAGAGGTGTGGCCAAACTATTGGCCAGCACTTTTGACCGTCCTCCCTCCCTGGGCTGTCTTCGCTGTCAAGATTGTTCCACAGATGGCGCATGGAAACCAAAGTAAAAATAAAAGTATCCATTGTGCTCCCAATCTTCTGCACCCAAAGGTCCAGGTTGAGGAGGAAAGAGTTGTTTAACCACCATTGTTGCCCGATCATGAGGGGCACCTCTTTCCAATGTCGAATGGCCTCCTTCTCATCCAAAGATTGAACTCTATTGTGTTGACCGGATGACCAGCACATCAAGCACATTCATCTAGAACTTGTACAACAGAGCATTCTAGGTATCAGGATGCAGGATGAGGACCTTCTTTCAAGACATGTCTTGAGGGAAAATTCTGTTATCATACCAGTAAATATCCTTCTCAAAATGCCACACACCTTGTGACCTAATGCTGGAGGATGTGTTGTGCTGCCATAGAGGTGTGAGGCTGATGTGGGTCAAAAACGACCTCATGTTTAGACACATACACAAACACACATGTTGGTATCTATTTTCGTGAGGACCTCTCATTGACATAATGCTATTCCCCAGTCTATCACTTAAACTGTCATCCTCATCCTCATCTTCATCTTCATGTTCATCGTTAAATTAAAGTTAGGATTTGTTGGGTCAAGTCAAATGGTCCCCACTAAGGTCCCCACAAGGATTGTGTTTTGTCAAGAATTGGTCAGTCAGCATCAATCAGGTACACACACACATACATACATACATGCACATACACAAATGTATTTCTATGCTTGTGGGGACATTGTGAAGTTTCTCATTGCATGACCCTTTCCCCAGCCTCTCGCTCTAAAGCTAACCATCCAAAACAAATGGCTAACTTCAACCAGGACTCTAAAACCAAACTTAAACTCAATTATAACCACATTGAGATTGAGGAAGACTTCATCCTCAAAATTGAGGTTTGGACCACTGGGGACCGGCAACAGGTCGCCACGAAGACGTAAGGTCCCCACAAGGACTAATGCTCTGTCAAGAGTTGGTCCCCAAGGGGCAGGATCAACAAGCCCACGCACACATGCACAGTCTCTGTTCTTACTATTTGTTTTGTAGGTACTTCTCATTGCCATAACCCTTTCCCCAGCCTCTCCCCCTGAACCTAACCATACAAAACAAACAGCTAACCTTAACCAGGACTCTGAACTTAATTACTAAAACTAACTAATTATTTTGACGTTTTATCCCTCACCCTGTTAGGACCGGCAAAATGGTGGTAACTAAGCCGAATGTCCTCAAAAGAATGTGTTTTTTTTCCCCCTAAAATTGGTCCTCAGAAGAATATATAAACCAATCCCACATACACAGTACAGCTCAAGTGCAGGTGATAATTCTGAGCTCTTGGACCCACACAAACAGAACCAGGTCTGTCTTATCCCGTCTTCATCTACTGCTCGCTGGCTCATCAGAGGATGATGTGCTGGTTAGCACTGAAAGCCTCTGGCCTTTTAATCTGCGCCAGATCACGTTACTCTCACCCTAACAGTGCTTGTCATAATACTTACGCCATAAGGATGACGCTGAAATCCAGCCAGTTCCACGGGTCCCGAAGGAAAGTGAACTTCCCCACACAAAAGCCTCTGGCCAAGATCTTTATGAGAGACTCGAACGTGTAAATCCCTGTGAATGTATACCTGGAGACGGCGCGCACACACAGAGAAATGCAGGGCAGTATCAGTGTATAGCATTAATGAGTTGCAAAATAAGTAAAACAACATTCAATATTTCAGAATCAGAAAAACATTAATCCCCAGGGAAATTTTGTTGGTAACTTAACATGCTCCATAAACATTAGAAAAAAACAAGGTAAAATATAAAATGCAAACTACAAGATTTACATGCAAACATTTGACGTGGACAGTCAGTTTGGTACTTTTCATTTGGGCTCAATGGAAGTGTCAATACTCACTCGACATTCTTGGCCCATTCTGGAGGATTGCTGAAGGTCATGAAAGCACAGTTGGTCAGGATGGTGAACATGATCAACATGCTGAACATCGTGGAGAATGAAGTTAAGGAAATCGTATTGAGAAGTGTTCACACAACTAAAAAGTGTTCTTTGGATTAATGTGATAAATCAGTGATCTCAGTGATGTAGGAGATGAAAAATGCAACTCTCAGCAGCCTTTTATTTACATCCAAATCCCCTTGAACTGCTGGGCTACTTCACCATCATCAAACACACACAGCCCACTGTTGTCCAATAATCCTATTAGTGTGAATCAAAGTGAAAGGATATGAGTGAACTAAAACTCTGATAGCCACCCTCCTGAGGGGGTTGAAGGGGCTGAGGATGTACAAGGCAGGAGTGGCGTTGAAACGGAAGATTGCCTTCCCGTGATTCAATACTATGAAGGTCTGAAAGAGAGGGAGAAACAAGGTGAGTTTCTTTCGATGGAATTGTTCCAAGTGAAAGGAGGAAGACCTTCTGATTGCTGTAGAAGGAGTCCATATCCTCCAGAGGTGTGGACACGAGGTGAGGTGGGATGTCGCCATATATGAACGGGAGCGACTTCCCAGCCTCCAGGTCGCTGTTTGGCTTGGGCCCATTTTCATCAATGGTGTCACTGCGTCGCTCCGCCCTTGGTCTCCGGGCCTCCTCCTCGGCGATGCGCCTCTCAATGGCAGCAAGCGACTCGGGGACGAAGGGGCGGAAGCTGTCAGGTCCGGGCGGTACAAGCAGCTGTGCCATTTTGTCATCCTGCTCCTTCAGAGGGCAGCAAAGGGCTCAGCTGGGCCACAGAGCTGAAATGAGAAACGGATGAAGGAGAATCAGGACAGAGGTCATGGCTGTGACTCTGAAAGTAGACAAACACTTAACTCAGGCGCTGAACTTATCTCCCTTTAATGATTCCCCAAACAGTACCGTCCTTTGTTTGCTTGTATTATATTACTTTTCTTTAAAGACAGCTTCCATAGGAGACTCGATGTCGATCTCTGACAATAGTTCAGTGTCTCTCAAGGAAGTCCTTATCAAATAGGAACATACTTTTTTGCCGTACTGCAAGCGTAACTGGACATCCACAGATGCTTTTTTTTTCCAGGAAAACTGATGCACTTTAAGTCTTGTCTATTACAGACAAAAACATTGTTGATAAAGTTATTCTTCATTGCCTGCGGTGCCTTTCACAAACTGACTACTGCATACATCAAACATAGCATAAAATGAATAAAATCATTTGGATTGTGATCAACGTAATGATGGCAAGACTTAATAAGAGTGTGTTCTGAAGCTTTGAGTGGAAATCTCCACACTGTCCATTAACCATGGCACCTAACATTCACTTTATCTGTACAGTCAAGTCATAAACAGGCAGCAGCATCCATCAGCTAATGCAGTGGCTCGGGAGAGTAGAAATACAGGGGGCATGAAAAAAAGAACATATTCCAGATGATAATGGTTTTGAATGACTAATACCAATTTGCAAATCTATTCCACAATGGTCATCGTTTCATAACCAGCCTGGTAATTCACTTCTCTCACTGCCAGTCTACTATTCAAGCAGTGAGAACACGACTATTCTCTATAGGGACCATAGAGCCACCAGCTACGAATTATCTTTCATGGTCGGGCAGATACAAGACAAAAGGCAATCTTGTATTCCAAACTGTCCCACATAGGGCACCAGTGGGGGCAGGTTTTTCTTCCAACCAGTCAAGAATGACACCTTTTCAGGTGTGATAGAAGTACATTCAGTTTATAGCTAGATCCTGGCGTTGCTTGTCTCAACTGAAGCCACATTGGTTAAAGAAAAAAACGGCCCCAGTCGGCCATGAAAGGGTCGGTTTGGACCCCTGACTTATACAGGAACAGAGAAAAACAAACCAAACAAAATCCTATTTTTCATTCAACGATTTTTATTTTTAAATTAAATATTCAACAGCTTGGCTAGAACCCACAATGGGTTGTAGCGTAAAACTAACTAATAGGCCATTGATTTTTTTTCCCAACCCCCTGAACCAAATGAAAGGCTTAACAGATTCCCCACCACAGACACTCAGAAGCCAATCATAAACCCCTGGGGAATCTGAGGCAAGACACAAACAGCTTCCAAAAAAAACCCTGGTGTGCCATTACAGTTCTCTGCCAGCACCTCAGAGTCTCAGTGCCCTCGCAGGTGTTTCTCCTAGGAGGAGCCAAAACAAAGGCCCAGGTTTTGTTTTGCTTTAAACATGGAAAACAAATCCACATTTGATATTTTCATCCCCTACAACACTACTTTATTCAGCATTTTAAATCATTAAGTGCTTATTACATGGACAAGCATCACCCCACGACACTAGTAAACCCAGAAAATAGCTTAAATGTGAACGGCAGAATTGAAAGTGAGGCAAGATTTGTCACTCCTTTTACAGGACATGGATACCCGTCATCTGTGTGACAGTTGCACCACAGTACATTCATTGAGTGAATTGTCAGAAAGTGTCCTCATGCAGTGACCTCCACTAACACTTAACATGTGCGCTTCGCAGAAAGGACCTGAAACATTAATACAACAACCCCTCATTCATCGCAACTGCTGAGTTCCAAACAGACCAAAAGCCTAAGTGTGGTCAGGCAGCTTGTCATGTAGGTGGCAGTGGTCAGATGAGCACTATCTGCTGCCACATCCACCCACCTTTATGCATACCATCCTCCCCTCAAAGCAAATGTGACAAGAGGAATTCGATCTTTTCGAAATGAAAACCAAGATGAGGGTCAATAAAAATAACAAATGCTAATGCCACAACACGCAGTTAAAATCAGAAGTCTGGAAGTGAGTCATAATTCTGTGTTTCCATGTTCTTCACCCTGGCTAGCTGTGGAGCCTCCAATGTCTGTGTTATTGTTGATAAATCCACAGAATTCCCAATATTCCCAACTAGAGAAAAAACACATTTTAAAAAAAGTTAATAAAAATCGCTTATTCATTCTTGTACCTCAGAATAAAAGTATTATTTGCCTGATGTCTTTACAAATATGTGTACCACCCTGCATACACATCCAGAGGCAAATCACTGCTTCTTTTATTCTTGATATTAAAACCTTCACGCTTCCTTCCAGCGTAAGAAACATCTGCCCATGAAAGCAAACAGATGTCTCGCGACTTCAATGGAGCAGACGTCACAAGCATGACATCCATGTGTTTAGAAGCAACTTGTCTGCTTTGTTTGGAGGCCGAGTTCAAATTTCAGCTGAGTTCATGGATGGCTGCTGTCCTTGGTGCTGAAACAGAAGCGCTGAACTTCTGATTCGGAATGGTAGGAGGATTTCAAATTAATCACGATAGCGCTTTTGTGTGTGCGTGTTTGAACATGTGAGTACATTCATGTGTCTATTGGTTCGTCTGTGTGAGTAACCAGCAATGTCAATAAAATGTTTTGTTAGTGTTAATGTCTCTTTAAACAGGAATACACAAGGTTTGTTTAAACACAGGGTGTCCATGAAGTTAAGTTAAAAAAATGCAAAAGAAGTTGAAATATCTTAACCAGGTTTGTTCTATTGTAATCACAGTCTATGGAAGTTTGTTTTTTTTCTTTCCATGTTCATTGTAACAGACATACTGTAGAACGTCTCATTTCTTGGTTTGATCCTTAAGAATAGAAAAAAGTTAAGACGGTGATATCTTGTGAATGTTGTGTCCCCTATGTGTGGGGACATTGTTGGAAAATGGTGGTTGGTTTAAGGTCATTTAGTGGTGGAGCCACACAAACATTAACATGAATTATTCGATTGCACATGATTCCACCCCAGACATTCATGTGAATGTGATATGAGACTTTGATAACCACTGAACACAACTGAACAAATGTGGGTAAGGTATTTTAGCAACTGACTTGTAAAGAGGGTTTATGGACACCCTGTATTACACATACTATGTTAAATGGAGCTGATACAGTGTAAGCGTGCGGATCATGTTCCACCATACAGATCAATGGTTACAGTTCAGTTACGTGCAGACCACTGAAGTCGTCTAAAATAGAGTATTTTCTCTGTGTAAACATACAAAGTACTACAAAATGGGCAACATTGATATTAAGGAAAAACATTACTTAGCATGTAGCCAGTTTGGACGAAGCTACAAAGCAGCATTTTGTTGAATGCATCATGAGCTTTTTTGCTCGGAGCCATGTTTACAAGTGAATTGAACACCCACAAATAAAGGCTCTTTTTTGTTCCCTCGTGGTGAACCATTTCCTCTTTAATTGCCATAAACTGTCAACATACGCTCGACGGATGATCGTAAAAATAGCTGCTTACAATGGCGACAGGTGTCAGACTGTACCTTTGCTGTCGTAAAGAGCCGGAGGGTCGCAGCTTCAGCCGCCATGTTCGCTCACTCGCCTCTTTTCCGCCGAAATATATAAATAACGTGACTCTTTGGTCGTCACGTAACCAACACGTCTCCACCCAACACCAGTGACACACCGAGGTTGACGCGTCAGGAAGCCACCCTTCACCATCCCCTGGAGACCAGCCATCTGAGACCCTCAACTTCACTCAAACACGGCCGATGAAACAGTAGCGCAGATTCGCGAATTTAGATTATTATTATTATTATTATTATTATTATTATTATTATTGGAAGCTGTTAATATACGCAACGGGTCTCCAGGGGTAAAAAGAAAAGCGTATTTTTGAAGAGACGTGTTGAATGAGTCTGGGCGTGTCCTTTGCCAGATGTTTCTATCCTAAAATAGAACCAAAATAGAAACACACCTTTTCCATTCAGCAAAAGATCAGTGGACCTCGCGTCCCTTCACCTGTTTGAGCCGCTTTAAAGGGTCAAACGAGCGAGTTATGACTACAATACGACGGTTTATGCTCAAAATAAACACATGAATCACAGCCAAGTAGGTGCAGTTTGGAGCAAATGCTAAACCCTCAGTGTAAAGCGTTATTGATATTGGTCATACAGAGCTTGAAATGTTTGTCTTTGCGCAGTCATATCGAATTATGACGGACGCAATTAGCGGATGAATACAGTCACGGACCCTCATAAAACACACCGTCTGTATCTGCGGTAAAGTTTTGGAAGAGTACAAGTTATTTAAGAGAATATGGCGGTTGTCTTTCTTAAATATACACAGCAATGTAAAAGACAAAGTCAGATAAGCCGAAGGATGACACTACTATTACTCACCACCATCACGGTGCCCAGCAGGTGGGAACCCCGAAGCTAGATCCCATTTCAGTGACGAATAAGATCCTTTTTAACGGACTAGATCGTTCTCATGAGGCTTAGATGTCCGTCTGTTGCTCTCCAATGCTGGTCGCGCTTTGCGATGTCATGATTTAGTCGGCTCTTTTCTGCTTTTTCGCCGCCCTTTCACGTCGTGTGGAAATCAATGCGCGCTTCCGGTTGTTGAGGCGTCGCAGGCGGAGAGTGACTGTTATTAAGTGCAGGCTGGTTCCAGAAATATCTGCGTGTTACGTCGTGAATACGAATTTAAAGTTTCCATTCTCATAACTGACTTTTGTACAAGTTGAAGTGGTGGGATTACAATAATGATGGCTGATCTAATCTGATCTAAACACATGTTATCGAGAGGGCACATACTTCTTCTGCTTATTTTTTTTTACCATTTCAGTATACAAAGTAAATGATGCTGAATAATACGATTGGAATAAGTGCTATATATTTCATTAATATTATTTCATTAATCATCAGGTGAAATCAATAATTTCATGATGAACTTTTACAGTGGTCCAACAAGCAGAATGCTTTCTTTTACATATGCCGTGAGAGAGTTTCTTTTTCTTTTTACGTGATTGTTATTGATATTGTCTCATATTCTGATATTCTCGCGTTTAAACCCGATAGCGAGTGCAAACATAAGACTTGAACTTTTGGTTGATTGCGACATCTGCTGGACATTTTTCTGTACTACATAATATCAGCGACGGCGTTTACTGTTGCTGCTCTGCATGATGGGAAAAATATTCTCTCGATAGAAATCCTTTTTTTACGAATCATTACATAAAAAATGTTTTGTAATCGTCAGTGTTTACCGACTGTGATGAAGCGTCTGATATGAAGAGAATTTGGGCAACATTATTTTATTGTATATTTCACATATCATCTTTTGAAAAGGATTTAGGGACAAGAAATGCTGTTAAAATTACTCATTAAAATAAAATGTATTTTTATTTACTTATAACGACCTTAACTAACTAACTAATTTATTTAATTGAAATGCTAATGAATACACTGTTGCTTTGACCTCATGAGGTCCACGTGAATGCAGGGTCCGGGCCGCATGTGGACACACTCTTCCCCCATGTGAGTTTGGTTTATGTGGAGAAGGCTAACTTGCCTGGAAACCTCCAAGTAGATTCTGTGATTTCTGGGCATGTCATATTACATCATATTAGATTTCCACTTTTTTTTCGTAGGTTTTATGTCTCATAGATTTAATCCTGAGCCAAAAGGGATCAATGGTCTAATCTGATTTTTTTTTTTAGTTGTGGGCTATATTCCTGTACCAAATGGAATTCAGTTCTTCTTGGCAACTATCTGTGACTTGACTGTAATTAGACTCAGAGTGATGAGTGTAATGGTTGTGTTCTGACTGTGGTATTCGCTTGTAGCTTGTCACTTTCCTTAAAGGAAAACTCTCACCCTGACTGTGTCACTTTGCCGATCGCTTCCAATTATCTTTCCACTGCCTGAAAACAACCGCAGCTAAAGTTAAGCCTTTCACATATTTGCTCATGAAAACAACAGATTTCCTTCAGAAAAATGTGAATGAAGAAGACACAGAAGTCGAGGGTGTGAGATGATGGTGTTTATATTCCTACTTCCCCAGCCAGGATGGAGCATATTCCTATCATGAGATGCATGAAGTCACCGTAACTTTCTTTGTTTTCAAACACACAAATGCAAAGAGAGACATTTCTGAACCTCAGAATGATTGATGAAACAGGGCGACATGTGATTGGACAGACCAATCATCAAAACAAACTCATTACCTCGAACAATCACCCAGTAAACTGCTCCTAAGTCCATTGAGTCGTTGGCTGCAGAGTTTAACAATCAGATTAGAAGATTGCAATCAATGTGAGCATGTGTTCCATTTGCCTAATTGATTAAAAAGCCTGCTACGGGGATGAGTGCGTCACTAAAAAAGGACTCGCTGCCGAGTGTGAGTGTATCAGACCAGGTCTGATCAATGGCAGCAGATAAATTCTCTCACCTTACTTTTGAACATTTTTTCTGTCTGTGCGTGGCCGCGTACGTACAGTACTCATGCACAGCACGGATCCATAAATGCCGTCCTAAACATAGTTTCCCAAAGAAAAATACTGCTGTATGAAGTGATCACCTTTGAATGGTTGTGTGAATGGTCTATTGATAAATTGCTGGAGATATCCAGATTGAAAAAAAAAAAAGTCAGTATCACCTATGACTGAATGACCGTGTTCTTTTATGACACAAAATAGAGTAAGCAATGGTGGATGCGACAGTGTATATCCATAGTAACACAAATAGAAGCTCTGACACACAAACACAGACATGCAAAGTGCAGTCACATGACTGGGCAGGGCCTGTAGGTGGGGTTGCTCGTCTGCTCAACTGGGATTAGATTTTAGAGAGTCCTGTCTGTTTTCCTTCTCTCCCTGAGACTCATCAACAGTTGGACAGGACAAGGGGTGACATCTACTGTCACAGGTGAGTAGAGCATTTTTAAGAGTCAGGTTAGTCAAATATATAACAAGAAGCCTGGCTGGTGGTGGAAGGAGCGGCAGCCTTCTGCCACCATTAATCCCTGTCTTTGAAGAAGCAGTGTAAGCTCATTTGAGACTGATAATTACTGCCGGAACAACAGGGATGAAGATGCACATGCCTGAACAGAACAGAACAGAACAGAACAGAACAGAACAGAACAGAACAGAACAGAACAGAACAGAACAACTCTTGCTCTTGTGTCACCTTAGTGGGTCAGAATAAACGCATAATTTAAGAAGAGAAATGTGTATTTACAGTATACTCCGGTTTAATCCACGTGCTGTTTATCACAGCCATTCTGTTTCCACGCAGGTACAACATGTATAAATACACATGTACACAAGTAAAACTCACAAAATGCCTGGAAAACTAGAAGTAAAATGCCATTGATTAAACAATGGACGAAGGAGGGGACTGTGGATGAATGAATCATGATAAGCTCTTTTAACAAAGAAAAAAAGAGTGTCACATTGTCACATAAATAAAGTTCGATACTAGTGCTACTGTTCTACCAACCGCATGTCTCGATGTGTATGAAACGGTTTTGAATTGCTAATCCTGTATGCGTTAACGTATAATAGTATCGTGGACGACTGTAACAACACAAAACAAAATTATGGGTACGTCAAGAAAACAATTGTTACTTGGCAGCAGTATTACTTTAACAAAAGGAAAAAACGTTTTTTCAACATAAAATGCAACATAAACGCGCATGCGCAGTCTCCCTCGCCGACTGGAACTGTTGTGCAGAGCGGTGGCGCAAGAACAGCACTGGAAATTAACTCTTAAGTTGTTGGGTGAGTTCATAGCGTTGTGAGAGCGTTTGCCTTTTCTGTCCTGACGTGTGCTACTGCAGCTGGCATTAGTTTTAGGCGAATCGAAAGTGCGGATTGGAAGCGAAAGCGTGTTCATTCACAGGTAAGATTCACCACCGACCTCATGAATCGGATTTCAACACAACTGGATTTAATTTTTTTGAAAAGGTTTCTTTCTTTGTCGTAGCATTCTGAAAGGATTCTTTTTAGACGGGCTGCCATGAATAAAAAAAACAAACAAACTATCGTCTAAATAGACTTCAAACCAACTCCAACTTGAACGTGTATTTTTCTCTCGGCTATATATACAGCGCAGCTCTTTTGAAACGTTCCCATCGCGGTTTCGCAGTTCCGTGAGGTATTTGACAGGAGCAGCAACATCCTTGTGATATCCATAACGTCCTTACATCTGTTGGTGTGTCACATTGTGATGGCACCAAACTGCTGAAAGGGTAGGGCCCCACTATGTAGGTCAGTATTGTGTTACAAAAATGAGCATCTCTTTTCACTATTTTTATTGAAATGAAGAAAGTTTTTTTTATAATATTTATAATTCTAATGACAAAACAATCTGAATCTCTTCTTCTTTCAGACAGGTATTTTCAATGTAAGGGGGAGGCCAAATGTTTAGATGGAGGAAGAGCTGAGCCAGCTTGAAAGGGACCACTGCCTGACTGTGGTCCTACAAGGAGGCCTGGAGAAAACCACCACGGTGCATGGCAGGTAAGTTGCACGACCATGGAATTAGCCACTGATAAAATGTCGTCCAACCTGCTGTTTCCCCGTATCTGTACAGCACACCAGTCATGGATCTGTTGGTGACTCTTTGCGCAAACTACCACCTGAATCCCTCCGACTACACTGTGGAGTTTCTGTCTCCTAACAAAAACACCATTACCTTCAAGCCAAACTCACCGATTGGCTCCCTGGGAGCTGAGAAGATTGTGCTGAGGCCGAAAGCAGTGGAAGAAAAATGCAGTCGGCCATACATGCCTGAAGTAAGTGCTTTCTCTAGACGGCAGGGTCTTTCCAGGAGTGATGGCCTGATGAGGCTTCATGAAACAGTGTCCCTATTTTCAGAGCCCACAGATGGTGCTTTATGGTGGTTTAAGAATGATGTGAGGTTTCATTGAAATGGTTGTTTAAGTCCAGAGATTTTAGTGCCATCTAGTGGCCTCTGAAAATAATGACACTGTTTTTCATGAAGCCTCATCAGCCCGTCACTACTTTCCAGCTTTTCAAAAACATCTGTAAGAAGAATTTCTCCTTGCAGGCGACTGTGCGTCTGCTAGTCAGCTACAATAAAGCCCACAAGACGGTGGTGCGGGTCAACCCAAAACTTCCTCTTGAGATGCTGCTCCCCCTGGTGTGCAACAAGTGCGAGTTCAATGTAGAAACGACTGTGCTGCTGGCGGAGGGTCGGGCCAAAGAGCCGCTGGATCTCACAAAAACCTTGAACGATCTCGGGCTGAGAGAGGTTTTTGCTAAAGACCTGGCTGCTCCGAAGTGTGAAGAGCTGGAACCAAGGACATTAGAACCAGGTACTCGGTTGAGTTTCGATCTTTTCTAGTCGGAATAGGTTAGATACCAAGTGGCTGTACCTGGAAGTCCATCACTTCCTCATCGTATATTTCCAATAACTGTAGTAATAATAATAATAATAAATACTTATTTGCTCTGAAACAGTTGCCCCGCCCACAGAAGTAATTTCCTCACCTCCTCAAAAAGGTTTGACAATAATTTCTTGGACCAGAAACTTTTAAACCAAATCTGCTCAGCAGTGACAATTGTTTTTTTGTTTTTTTTTAGAACTTCAGCCAAAGAAGAACAAGAATCAAAAGGAAAACTCTCGTTTTCTAGGTCTATTTCGAAGAAGGAAGAAAAAAACCGAGATGGTACGGAACCTATTCAGTAAATGAAACATATTTGATGCTACAGTGTGTGACCTTAATGCTCATCCCGTCTTATTAAGACAGGTGTCGTTGGCCCTCCTACTTCTCCAGGCCTCCAGAAACATGCCAAAGAGCTGGACGTTCCCTCTGCCAGCTCACTTGCAGATGACATGCGGAAAAAAAGGCCAGCACCACCTCCACCTATGGGTCAGTCGATGAGTGTCCCAAGCAACCTTGAGATCTGCCATCGAAACGGAGTACAGGTACATGCCTCTGTTCACCGTAATATTAAAAAATAATCATTGGCATTGTTGCTTTTAGAAATCTGCGAATTGCACCTTAATAAGAAGCACTAAGAGAAGAGCTCCGCCCCCTCCACGTGGTTCCTCACACCCAGAGCTGCAGGACGACACGGCCGCAGAAGGTAAACTCCTCATTGACCTTGTCGGGAGCTTGTGCTATAAGTGGATGTTTACATTCAATGATGTTCCTGTCCAGACAACCTTTCTTGAAATAAGTTGAGCGTTACATAATAGAGAAAATCCTATGCCATTTAGCCCTTTAGTGGTTGTCATTTGCGAATTAATTCAGTCCCCGTTGACCTTTTACAGTAATTCAATGGAATAATCGCCATTTAAATTGGGCTTTGAATTCTTGGATCTGCCAGATCCTTCGATCGTCAGTCAGTCACTTGAGGTCAAGGCAGACTGAAGTTAAATCAAGATTAGAATGTCAAAGTGAATACCATCAAGTGGGAGATTGAGCTGGTAAATCCGCCACGAAATGTAACTTTTCTGTCGGAGCCATTTAACCCGCTTCAGGGCAATTAAAGTGACCCAGTGGCTTTATCATGGAGCCGCTTGACTCCAGCCTGTTTTCAGATAAATCCCTCGACTGTCCGAGATTTTCACTTGTCTGTATTAGGCTTGTACACTGGCTCTGAACGCCTCACTGACTCAAGTGATCATTGTCAATATTTTTGCAGCGTGGCACACACACTCATACTGCACATGCTATTTTTTATTCATTCTTTCTTCACCAATCTCTAATTTTATTTAACTTAGTTAAATTTCTGTGTAATTAAATAATCTTCAGAACACCTTGGTTTCAATTCCTGTGTCAAAATTGACCGACAGAAGTGTTAGACCTTCAAGTATTGATGGGCTGATGAGGCTTCATGAAACACTGTCTTTTATTTCAGATCCCACTAGATGGCACTATCTGGTCCAAAATCTTCTGATTTAAACAAACCTCACGTCATTTTAAACCGAGAGCGCCATCTTATGGCCTCTGAAAATATGGTCACTATTTCATGAAGCCTCATCAGCCCATCACTTAGCAGAATCTCATGACGAAATTCTGAATGCGAAAAAAAAAAATCCACACCAATCTAAAGCGCAAATATTTAACTTCATTGATTGTGTGTGCTGTCTGACCTCTGGTATGCTTTTTATTTGGGAGTGATTGTTTTGCAGTGACATGAAAGCTATACAGTGATAAATTATTCTAAAAAAAATTATAAAAATATTTCTAAATTAGATTTAGAAACAATATTTAAAGTTATAATTTTTATTCATTTTGCTGCTGAACTAGAGTAACTTGCAATTGATGTGACTATTCAGCAATGAATTTTGCACATGAAATGAAAAATGAGTTATTTTACTGCCTAATGTAAAGCTATTATGAGACTCAACCATATTCATTATTTTGCAGATTATTGATCACATAATGACGCTAATTAAATAATAGCACTAGCTGACTGCGAATTTTTAACATTATTTATTGGAATTTTTATCAGAGTTAAATTGTTGTGAGGTTTGTTGTTACATATTGAATTCATCTTTCACTATGAAAAAAGAGCTCTTTGCTTCATCTACAGTGGCAGCTCTCAACATATTTGTAGTCACTGAGTGGTTGATCATTTATAGCTACAGAAGTACGAAGTTGGTTGCAGCGAAAAGATCCGTTAATTCAACCTCTTGTTTGTCTGAAAGAGAGACCCTGAAGAATTCTTGGTAAGATGGTGGTTCAGAATGTGAGTGAGCAGCCTGGTACCAGTGTGTTCGTGTTCACCCTGGTTGTTGTCTTAGCTGTGATACTGCTGAGCTGGTATCATTCCAAGGTTGCTAAAACGCCTCCTGGCTCCGTGACCCTGCCCTCCCACACTTGCATAATAAAGTTAGAAATTTCCGCTTAAGATGCTGTTTTAATTTTCTTGCATGACGCTTAATTACAAAGGTCATCTTAGAGTCTTTGAGTCTGAAGATGGCTGCTTTCTCTTCCTGCCCACAGACTGAGTGCTGAGATTGAGATCTGCTGTTGCTGCTGCCACTGCCTCCTCTCTCCTGTCATCCTTCCACCATCCCTCTTCCTTCTCTCCGTCCTCTTCCTCCGCTGGCTTGTGCTTCTTCCTCCTCCCATCTAAGGTGCTTTCGTGAACTTGTCCCGCTGTTGCCTGCTGAAACTCAACACCAATTGTGACACCTTTTTTTCAGTTTGTACAAATCATCTTTATTGACTCTCCTTTTCACTGAAATATTTTATGATTATATTTCTGTATAACATAATGTACTTACTATTACAAACAATAAATACATTCGACGACTACATCAGCGTAAAACATTTTTTATTTCCATGGTATTTCATGTCGAATATCCAAGTGTTTATTGGGTTTATAATAAAAACAATGGCTTTTTTTATTTGAATCCGTTTTTTTTTTTTCAGTCTTCATTGGCCTCATGACCGGAAATGTGTCAGATCACCTGTGATTCAATAACATTCTTTATTATTCCTAGGAACTCGACGCTTGATGGAGGATCTAAAAGAAAGTGATGAGTCAGACTCTTTGAACCTTTCATGCTCTTCATCTTCATCTCCACCCCCATCCATCTCCTCCTCATCCTCTGCACGTCAATCCTTGACTCATCTTCCACCCTTTCAAAGTAAGGACCTGACTGAAGCTCACCACGCCCTGGCTAAGGTCCTCACCTCTGAGGTTTCCAAAGGGGCACTGGTGCAGCGTTTAAGGAACAGCAGCGTGAAATGCTCCTCTTCTCCTGATACGCTGAAGGTCAGGTCTAGCGATGATGTGGTTGTCAGGGGGGAGCACGAGCCCATTCTCAAATCCAAACAGCATTCCGAGGCCGAATGGGAGGAACCCGCATGGAGGAAAAGTGTCAACACTTTTAAAGTATTCCCAAAAACATCCCATCCAAAAATCACAGAAGAGGCCTGTCCAGAGCCATGTCCTTCTCCACCTCAGCAGGATTTGGGTCATGTTCCTCAAGGGTCGCCTCAGGTTGAGGTTGAGGACACTGAACCTTCAGACAGTTCCGACCAGAGCAGGCGGAGTTCTCCTATCCCAGTCTTGGACCAGTTTTGTTCTGATGATCTGAAAGATCAGGCTTGTCCAGACGTACCAAGTGTTGAAGATGTGTTGGACGCAGGAGATGAAGCTCAGGAGGTGATGTCACCGGGAGCTGGAGAGGAAAAGACACGAATAGCCGAAGAAGATAAAGTACCATTTGACGTAGTGAGAGAGGAAAGAGATGAGCCTGTGCTGCTGGTGGGAGAGGAGGACTTCTTTCCTCCACCTCCTCCACCTGTCTTCTACAGTGATGATGTTCTCACGGATGCTGCTGCCACTCCTCATATATCTTCTGTCGCTTCAACCCAGACGACCAACAGGCTTGAGAAACAGGAGACCAACAGTGACGGGATTCCACCTGAGCCCCTGGAGAAGCCTTTCTCAGCCCCGACACGGTTTGCTCAGGCTGTGGCGTTGGCTGTGCAGAGATCCCAACAGAACAGCCGTGCCAAAGTCAAGCATGCAGAGGCGTTGGCAAGCGCAAATGGTGGCCTCTCTTGACCACTGAGGCTGCATGTTGAGTTTGTGCCTGACTTTTCCTTTCGGAACTGGAGTGCATTGTATGTCAGAATAGTTGTGTGTGTGTGTTCAAGCACAATGTATTTTGTGTTATCCCATACTTATACTTACTCAACATGTGTGTTACCAAGGCCAAATAATCCGGACACCAGTTGTTTTACTGAAGATGTCCTGTTTCCTTTTCATCTCTTTTTCCTGCTGAATTTTCCTGTGAGGATGTGCCAAAGCGGATGTGATGCTAAGATGGAAACTCTTTCATTTTGCTGATGTGAGAACTAATAATAATAATAATAATAATATTTAGTGGTCATGCTCTTTCACAATGTGAGCCTTTTTTCCACAGTAAAACTTTTAAACCTCTGCCTGCAGTGTAGTTTGCTTTCCCGCCAGCAGGTGGCAGAAGCGTATTACCTGGAAGTTTGAGAGGTCCTTATCATTTTAGGTGAAAATGTAACTGTATGAAGACTGTCCAATATTCTTCATGTATTTTGAGAACATCCAGAATCGTGTAATATTAAATGAGGACCTCTGAATCTTCTGAGTTTTTAGTACTCGAGCGAAATATATCCTGCTCTATGCCAAACATTTTGACACCTTGGTGGATAAACTTGGTCCACTTTGCTCACACTCTTATGTCTTGAACGGACCTCTAGCTCAAGGCAATACTGCACAGCTATACTTGGGTGCCAAAAGAATCTGCACGGCTACTGTATATGTATTGATCCAGTCCTGGCCTTGGAGGAACAGCAGGAGCAATGGAGAGACCCAGCCAGAACCGCCTGTGGCTAAAGCTCCTTGTTTGCCAGACTGGGCTGTGTGGGCTCGCTTCAAGACTTTCCTTCTCTAATATTTCTCACTCCACCTGAGGAGAAAGGGAGGAGGATGGGTTACTGGCGGATGATGGGGGTGACCTTAGACCCTGTCGTGTTTCTGCGGCGATCCCTCCAGAGGGAGCGCCCGGCCCTCAAGGGCACCGCCATGTCACACCACCGTTGTCATGGAGAATGCCATTACTGCCCCTAAGGGAGAAACAGGCCAACGTTTAAGGTAAAGAAAAGTCTGGGAGAGAGACAGCGATGCTGCAAAGGAGCATTTTTTTTTTTTCGTTCTTGCCTGAAGCAGTGACATCCAACGTAAGTGACAACACTGACATTATCCCTGTCTCCCAGTGAAAGGTTGTATTTCAACTTGCGCTCAACTGTTCCACTCCATCTCCTGATTATGCAGACAAAAGCTACCTGGATGTATAATGGGGTACAGCACCAAATGCTACCCTGTCATGTACGTTTATGTGTGATGTAATCAGCAGTGGTGAACCTCTGAACAAAGGCCGTATCTACACATAAAGCTGGGAATCTTGATGCTTGTTCTCAGGGGATGAAATGGTGTTGTAAATCCACAAGGACACTTCAGTCACTTCCAGTCAACCTGAAACAAATGATTTATTAAAGCTCAATGGTGAGAGGGGAGTGCCATCCCTTTATTTTTAATTGTTCAGTGGTTTGGTTCTCATGGTCTTGTTTTTTTTTTTTTCTTCCAAGTCAGAAAGTCCATGGATTTAAAAAAAAAGTATTTATTCAAACCACTTTAGAACATTAATTGAATTGAGGTAAATATATCATAATATCTTCATATTGTACCTGGTTTATGTGACGGTTTGTTTTGAAGCAACTTTATTGAAAAAGACACTCGTGACAAAACTGTCACTCAGTGCCGTAAACAAATCCGCCATTAGCAAACGGGCTAACACTATTAGCCTAGCAAGTCAGGTGTTGAGGTTCATGATGAGGTAAGCACTTCTAAGTCTTTTAAAACCGTTAATAATCGCCTTTTTAATCACTTACAACGACGAAGTAGAGTACTACCAGCCACAAATCTGACGACTTAACCCGTGCGCTGACGCAAATGCACGGTCAGAAGACCGAGTGGTTGTCTTTATTTCGAAAGATATCCGTCTGTAGGTATGAGTCATAACAAAACTTACAGCTGGTACATGAGTACATTCAAGGGTTTTGAGGAAAATCTGATACCAGCATAACAAATATCTAAACGCTACATCTAAAAGTTATGTAAATATATAGTGTATAAAAGTTACAAGCCGTTAGGTTTAACATCTGATAGTACTCATGAAGTGTGCATGTGTAGCATCTGACCAATTGTAACTTAAGTACCTTTATTTGAAACTTTTCATATTTGCAGTTTTTGTGTTAATGGATTTTTCTTATGATCTTTTGTGTTCAATATTACAACATTGCGTCCTTTATGACTGGATTCAATAACTCCCATGGTGATGTTTAGAGTTTACTTTCACTGTGTTTAATGCCATATTGGTGCTGTTGTTACATAAATTATCTTTACACCTCAAGATGGAGGATCTATAAATGACCAAAAACAAACAAACAAAAAGCTTTAACTCCATTTATGTGGGTTGGTTTGAAGGCCATTTCCGGGATGAGCATGTTCAACAATAACTTAAGCAAAATGTATTAGACATCATTTGCTAAAAAGTTTGTATTGGTGAAAAGTGGAACAAACACTCAGGGTAACAGTTTTCTTTTACCGCATCAGGCCTGGCGTTGTCATCTGGCCCACATGCAGGAGCCTTCTGCTCACACAAATAAACAAAAAACTTAAATCAATACAACACTAGCTGGACTACACAAATACCGGTAATGCCTATTTATGATTTATTTATTCCTTCATCTCTCCATTCATCTGTATTTAGTCCTCCATCAGATGTATCTGCTTTGTGGTTTAAACATGCCCACAAGCTCTAGCCAGTCCGAATCTGATTATAAAAGAGCGAGCAGGCCCCAGGCATGCTTGACTGGCTACACTGGATGTGTGATCGAGGTGCACTTGTGCATTGTAGCCTGCTAATATATGTGTGTTTACATGGCACGTCCATGCTTGGCGAGAAATAATCAATAGATGAATCACCCAGAGCAGTGTTCTCAGTGCAGCTATTCTTTTCATTCACCTTGGGAGCGGAATCCATCAGGCCTCCCCCAAAGTGAGGCTCGGCTGCCTAAAACATCACCAATGCTTGAGGGGGCTTGCTTGGAAAGTGATGCAGGGAGAGCACAGTTGACCTTTCACCTCCTCCATGTTTGCGCTCGCTTCCCTCCTCTTTGGCGAAGCGGCAAATCACACAGTTCCTGCCTCATTGGCATTGTCAGGCGCTTACAGTAGTGTTTCTCTGCATTGTGCTCGTGGTTAACTGGTTCAAATGTTATGGAAATGATATTTACCTCCTCTTTGAAGCGCTAAACTCCTAACAGGCGGGTCTATTTTTCTTCAGCGGCTGAGGCAAGAAAAGTGGAGCTATAAATACAAATGATCGGGGAACGTTGATGCCCAAAACTGAGCTGCATTGTTTGAAACTATCGCATCTCTGGATTCCCTGTTAGAAGCTTTACAGGCCTCTGCAGGATGTGGTGTTTTAGTTTGAATAATAAATTGTGTTTTTCGCCTCGAATCATTGAATTATTGTCTTTCATCTTGAGTGGTAATTACTTTCTGCGATGGGAATTATGTCCAACAACGAATGAAAATACAGGACACTGCCCTCCTGAATGTTCAGTGAAGACGAGCTACTGAAGTTAGTCTCCTATTACAGGACCCCTGTCTACCTGCAGTGCGGATTCGTTACCAATAGGGGGCACCGTAATACTTGCTTCTGGTCCCAGAACGCAGACGTGCAGTCGGTTCACCGCTGCTTTCTAATCGCATTTGGTGTCGACACTCATTTAAACTTCACGGTCCTGACTGAACGAAGTTCTCTGAAACTAATATGTATTAAACTTGTCGCAAGTATTATTTTTTTAATGTACATATCTCTTTTTTTCTAAAAATAAAACTCAATGCAATGCATTAAGTAACAGGTTGAACAAACACAAAAACCAGTAGCTGAATACCTTCACTAATGTGTCAAACAAATGTATCGTTGAAGCTCAAACATTGTTTAACTCTCATGATGCAGTTAATTGAATAAATGCAAAATCGTTTTTTTTAATAGTGAAAATGATGTCAAGCAACAAATAGCCACATTTTAACGGCATGCAACCTTCATCAGTTTCACAATAGATTGAGGTCAACACCTTTCTTGCTTTAAAAGAAGATTATTTTTCTTTTATGCAGTATTCTTCATCACACCCAATCCTGATGTAATAAGCAAACAGTGCCATCAGTAATAATAATAAAGTGAAAAATACAAGTTTTTTTGCAGGAGTTTTCAGTTAGTAACGTCTGGGTTTTTGGCATTCGGTTTAGGTTTGTTGAAGTGTTACAGTCTCCCATGTGGTTTACCCGACATACACATCTATCTTTTGTCGTTGAAATGCTATGAAATATGTAAGCAAACGTATTTAATAGACTTCTATAATTACAGAGCGGCATATCCCTGTTGGTTTATTAAAAATACCAAATTGTATTTTGTTTTTAGAAAAAAAAATCATCTTTGTTTACATTCAGGGCTGGTAAATGTTTTATTAAATATGTGGCTGTCTGAGACTCTCCATATACACTTTATGAATATTGACGTTTTTTTACATTGTGATCACAACTAAACTCCACAAACATCTGCAATTCTAAAAAAAAAAAAAAAAAAAAAAGATTTAAACCTCTGCTTTCTTTCCTTCCCCCCTTTTTTTGGTTGTGATCATTAATAATTCATCTCTTTTCCTGGATGCTAAAACAACAACAAACACAACAACAGCTCAGATAATGTATTCAGTCAAAAGCCCCTTGTATGGGGAGTGGAGGAGAGGGGACAGCAAAAATGTGCACTGGAGTGAGACAAGAGAGCACCCCGACAGGGAGAGGCTCAATGTCACTCCACAGCGTGGCATGAAGGAAGAAAAACAAACGCCGGAGGGGAAGGAAATAAAACATTTATATGAAATAAAAGGAAGATGCAGTTTGTAAGTCATAAAAGCCCAATTAGAGACATCAGTCTCCACAAATGCAGGATCGCCGTCTCATTTGCGGCTCCGTTTTTTTTTTTTTTTTTTTTTTTTTTTTTTTGCAGCATGATTGTGACATTGGTGACAAATACATATATTTTAACAGACAAGCAGAGAAGAAAAGCTTTCAATGCAGAGAGGGGATAAAAAAGAAACAATAACTCAAGGTTACTTGGCCGCCGTGGCAGTTGTGCAAGGCAGTCGTCCATTGACTCTGCAGCCTTACTTTAAATCTCTTCCCTCCTTCATTTGGAGGAGCTCAACCTTGAATGTCTCCAGTGTGAACCAGTGCCCCGGCTTTCACATTACGCCAGAATGGATCCTGACTCATTCAATTTAAGCCCATCAAAGCAGCACAATACAAGGCAAATTAGCTGCCATTATTTAGACACTTGCATGGCCCCAAATTTGAGGTTATGTGACAATTAGTTACATTTGTCTCTTCACATGCATGAACCCTTTCAACTTCATTTTTTTTTGTATTTCAATGAAATATAAATGAATTACAAAATGAGTCATTAATATGTCATACGTAATCCAAAGCCCAGTTTCCCATTTAATGAACAACTTCAACGTGTCTTTTTTTCCTGAAAGCCCTGTGATCCCAGTTTCAATTGTCGCTCGACGAGCAGTTAGTCATTTACTGTATGTATCCGTCAATAATTTGCACATTATGAACCAGTGGATAATTAGGAAATAACAATTCTTTAGCGTTCCGCTTCATTCTAAATGGATCAATCAAAGATCAAGAGGAGCTTTAAATTAAAAATCTTGACACTTGACAACACAAACAAGCACAATTTTTAGTCAGGATAAGTCGTTGTATTTAACTTGTTGTACACATTGACATTAAACAGCCCAATATTATCCTTGTATGATTAAATGCTGAAAGAAATGAGCATGTTTTTTCCACATCGCTGGCTTACAATATTTTTTAAATATATTTATTTAACAAGAGATGGGCATCATGTATACAGTATGTTCATGACCCTAAAGAGCAAGTCGATATTATTAGCTCTTATTAAGACACTTTACACTAATAGTAAAACAAAAACCAACATAGTCTTTGTTGCAGGCATTGACTAAATCTATATATCTTCGCTAAACATTGTCCATAAAGGGATATTAAAACAAAAGCTGTATAGATGATGAATACAAGAACACATATCACCTCAACTTGCATGGAAGATAAAGCTAAAACTAACAGTAAACTTTTTCCTCTCTGACTGGGTGAGATGGCCAGAAATTAAATAGATTTTAGTCCATTTAATTTTCAGGTCCTGAGAATTATTTTGACTGAAAATAAATAAGTTGATTTTGGTTTTATTTTGTTTTGAGTTTCCCTGTTGAGATTTGAACAAAATCACTGGTGCACAAAAAAGTACAACAAAACAACCAAGCCTGTGTTACCAACAGTTGCGCAGGTGAGGCAACACAGCCCAAGCAAAATATTGCAGCTCGGTGGGTCAAACTTGTGCTTGAAAGTTTTGAAATCTGGACAAACCTTTTCCAGTGTGAAGATGAGGACCATGTCTCCACCGTGTCCTTTTGTTGTTGTTAGGAACACAATGTGTAAACTAGCAGTTTTCAGGGATGCACTTGCACGCATAGCAGAGCCATTTCTTTGACTCTGCTGGACGCGTCGTTCGGTTACCTCCAGCTGCAACAGCTTCTGAGCAGACTTTGCATGAGGTCGTGACTTCTTTCGCTGTTGAATTGGGAGAGAGCACCAGCGTTTCCTTCCTCACAGCTGTCATGCACATGAGCAGAGAAGAGGAGGGAAGGCTCACTCAGACGTCGCAGGGTTAGCCTTACCCAAGTTCATGAAAAAAAAAACCTTCAGCAAAATTAAATTGTCCTAAATTCAGTATTTAATTAAATAGAATTGATTCATGGCCATTGCTTGTTTAAACCAGACTGTAATGAACCTCATTCTCCCAATTCCTCTTTTTGGTGTCTTAAAAAAGGATTGATAAAAAAAATACGACGGCATTGCATGTGAAACCACAGCAGGGATCTGGAATGCATTAGCAAGAAGTGCTCATTTAAAGTTACTCAGATTTATAATTACTATTTGACTCCTCAGGGTCGAAGTGCTCCAGTGATGAGGGAACTCTTTGTTGAATAAACAGCATTTTTTGTCATTATATCCTGAAGTTTCTCATTTAGTCTCTGTCATCATGGATATTTTAGTTATGACATCACATTACATAATGGGGTGCCCCTTCATTTGGTGCAATGAAAAATGTACCCTGTGAAAGAAAGTTCCTTCGTGTTATTATTATGAATTATTTTTCTCTGTCAAATTTGACTTCTAAGATACATTTCCTCTTGTGTTGCATCAGACCTAGCGTTTTTTTGTGTTGAGGCTGTGAAGTTTATTTCTAGGGTGTAGCATTGTAGGCATCTTTTTTTTTTGCCGATAGCAATTGCTGATTTTTTTGATTTTTTTTTTCACAACTAAATGACACACAAAAGTCACAGTTTTATTTATTTTTTTATTAAATACACAACCCTATTAAACAACAGCAGTACAGAACAACACTGCAGAAAACATAGCAACTTTTAAAGCAAAATAAATAACCACTAAACACAACAAAAGGCAAGTGTTTTCAACAGATCATACCCACAAACATCACTCATCTCTTGCTAAATACCAGAATGTTGCCTTATAACCTGACTCCTCGCTCGTCTTTTCATCGACCACATGTCCAGGGAATGAGTATCTGGGCTCCAGGTGTGCTATTAGCTACTGAAAGCTCCAGCCTTCAACAACAGTCCACAACTATAAACTCCATTAGTCTTGGTTTTGCCTGCGGTTCGCTCCTGTTAGTTTTCATTCATTAGCCACGTTGTGAACTGCAATTCACTTGTCATTTTTTGTATTGGCGAATGTCTTTGGCTGCAGGTCTGTAAGCAGTGTGATTTTACGGTTTTGTCATTTTTACATTGAGATGTAAAAAATATATGTATATTTGGGCTGGGTATCGATTCTAATTTCAAGAATCGATTCGATTCCGATTCAATGACTTAGAATCGATTATCACGATTCGATTCGATCCGATCCGATCTCGATTCAGGTTAGTATTTAAACCATTTTCTGAGCTGTTGGCATGATCACATGACAAGTTACACAACGTATTAATACTAGTATCATATTGACATTCAACAGGAAATGAATGAAGGATTCATAGTAAATGATAATAAAGATCCAGACACAGAAGCCAGATGTGACTGCTCATGGGACTGGTGCATTATTAGAAATATGACATTAAAAATTCACCCAAAAGATGCTGCTGTTTAATACTAATGCGTTTTTATTTTATTACCAAAATGAATAAAAGATATTCTCAGCCATTGAAAATGTAAACAGAGTGCTGGTGACTGACTTCACAGCAACCTGACGGTCATTGGTCAGTATGTAAACAGTTCTCTGTGGTCTGTAGTACGTACGACAAGAGGTCCCACTCCTCATCAATATAGTGAGTTGTCAGACTCGTGTAAGGTTGCGAAGATGTCCACGCATCACTTGTAATGCCCCCCTGACTGCTGACTGAAGCTTACTTTTCACGTTTTCTTTCACTGACTGGTGCATGTTTGGGATAACAGACACTGTAACGTAGTGTGGCTCTGTTACTTTCATTAGCCGCCTGAAGCCCTCGTTTTCAACGACGGAAGACGGGTGCATATCTTTGCAAATGAAGCCCGCAATCGCTTCAGTTATTTTGACAGAGCGTGCAGAACTATCCGGTAGTGGTAAAGTTCGCTGGAGTTTCATTTGTTGTGGCCCGGTGGATGGCTTGGACAGGAGCTCTGGGTGATGCGCGTCACGTGACTCGTGAGGTGGGTCATTTTTCCGCAATACTGCAACATTTCCAATACCTCCATTAGGCATAACATGCTAATTGCTATGCTTTTGTCGAGCGCATTTTTGGTTTGGTCGCGTCTGAACCCAAAATGGTGCCAGACCATTGCTATGAGCGTTTCAGGCGTTTTCAAACCCGGCACGTTGCTAGTGTTGCCACTGTGAGGAGGCATGTTGTTTTGACTTTGGTGTCCCAGGTGTGCGCCTACGTCAAAGGGGTTGGACTTCACCCAGAGAATATGTGTTAAAACGTAAATTAATTAATCCGATCTTTGGACCTACGAATCGATTTTATGGAATTAATATACGAATCGATTCAGAATCAGAAAATCGATTTTTTTAAACAGCACTTATGTATATAAATAGCCTCTTAGAAAGGCGTATATTTGTCATTTGATCGGCAGATCATAATGACGTCATAAATGCCCATTTCGCCACCAATAAATCGGTCGGCTGAAGGATCGGTGCAGGCCTATTTGTTTCCTCTAACATTTTATGTCTTTGTGTAGTAATTCTGTTTTTTTTCTTTATCAAAAGGAAGTAAACAAGACTAAACAGAAATATCTGGCTGAGATCCATCATAGGTCAGTTGGCGCACAGAAAGAAGTAGTTCACTTTCAGCAGATGATAAATGACAATCTCTAAAAGCACATAATGACTCTGAAGTCTGTGTTGACAAGCGCATCCTGGGTTCGCAATTCTCCTGCAGCAGCCCAAAATTCAACCCGCGCCTCAGTCCTTCGCTGCTTCTATGGAAGGCGGACCTTTTCTTTCAGAAGTGTATGCGGCATGGACCCTTTTCTTCATGTTCCATTGAGGCCCTACGTCTTAACATACTGTGTGATGTGTTAAAGGTGAAGGATCAGCATCTCAGAGATGCAGCGAAAAGCATTGCTTGTGTGTTACGACAGGCAACTACGTACATCTCATTTAAAGAATTTATTAAGGAGAGGGTTTCTTTTAGCAGGTGCTCGTGTCTGCTTCATCTCTCCAGAGGTCCCTCCTGAGGTACCTTTGACCCTGTACCACCAACTGCAGGGTAAACAAACATAATGTGATTTCATGTAAGCATTTAATGCAAAACCTGTGACATTTTCTTAGAACTATTAATCTCTCTAAAAACCTGCAGAAAAACCTTGAGAACGAGGAGATGCATTATGTTAAAAAAAATCACATTTTTCCTATAATGCACCTGAAAGACAAGGAAAGTGCCCCCATAAGTCTGCCAGAAAAAAATATCGTTGCACATTCAGGTATAATTTGTATTCATGCGCCTGCCTCCTGCCAGTTTTTCCACCTCGTTTAATGTGGAAAAAGTTGTTTCAAAGTGCTTTTGTAATTCCACAATAAAATAATTGCTGTGGAGCTACTTTTGCCTGTCTTTTCTTAGTTACACAAGGTATCAGTTAATTGCTATATAGTCAACTTTTCCACCGGCTCAAACAAAAATCGGTCATAAAATGAAATGAAACAGTCGACAATGTTTATAGATGATGGACATTTACTACATCAATGATGGATTCAAAGTAAAAAAAAAAGAGGAAGAATTTCAACACAGTCTTAAGTGATGACACCCTGTCAGTCATTGTACATTGTTTTGTTTAGGGCTAATCTTCGTGGTTTGTCTTCAGAGATGAGGTGATAAAGGGACATTGAGAGTATCACTGACACGCCTTTGAAACAATGCCGAAATATGCAACATGAAATGATCATATATCGCCTACACAAGTGGTTCTGTTGAATTACAGCACTAAATAAGTGTAAATCTAGTTCAAAGTGCATCAAAGTCAGAACCAGAAACCAGCCATTGTGAGGTCACTGGAGGTGGGTCCTGTCGGTGCACCATTAGAATGCAGGTCAAAAAGCTCTTCTGCTTCAGGATCAGAGGAGAAATGGCGATGACAGCTAGATGTTCCCCAGTGAGCATGGAAGCCTGTTCTTCTAACCAAATGATGAAGAGCGTCATCAGCAATGGGAGAAGCCAGTTTAAAGAATGAGGGACGAGTGGCTGCCATCTACATTTGGCTGCTTTGCAGGATGATTTTGCCCTGAAAGTTTGCCTCAAATGCATTTGGAAATCGGCTGCAAATGCCCAGGGTTTTTCAATATAAACAGCAGAGAAGCTATCAAAAACATGGGTGAGGAGGCATCAATTCTCGACCCAGTCAGTCCCACTGTTGACCCAAACGCATGACATGTTTTGTCCTGCTGAACCTTCTGAAGAGAGTTTTACACTCCATTTACAGCGTTAGTGTTCAGTGTTACTGTCCGCCTCTGTTCAGACACTTCATCCTCTCACAATAGTCTTGAGTCGTTGCTTCCACAACAAAGCAAGTCCTTGGTTCACGTGAATCTGCTTCTCTTCTTCAAAAATCTCTCCTTATCAGCTGATATTTCCGTTACTTCCACTACTTCAGCGCACAGTGCACCGGTGTTTGGTGCCTCCAGTGGCGTCACAAGATGGCAGCGACCTTTGACCCACTTATGAGAACCTCGTCAGCATGTTTTTGGTGTACATGGAATGAAAACCCAGTATTTCTTCTTTCTACTTAAGTGTCATTTGATGTTGGTGTCGGCGATACTTAAAGTGCACCATTGTTTATGTGCCTCTATCTTATCAAGAAAACAAGATGAGATGCCACAAAAATGCTGTGCATGTGATTCCCTATAATGCAATGTTGGTTACGAATAGAAAAGACCAATGTGGTGTTTTTTTTCTGCAATAGCCGTAAAATAGTTCCGTGTGTATGTGCGTGTGCTCGTATTGGGCAAGGGTGGAGGCTTGTAAGAAGCCTTACAATGCACCAGCTGTGTCTTCCACTTTGTCCTCAAAATCAGTTTCCGAAGAAAAGTTCTGCTTCAGCACCAATGGGACTGTTTGAATCAGACCTTTAATAAAACATATAAAGGTATATAAAATGTAAATATTTGAAAATGAGGCAACCTCGATCATTCTCAAAAGTAATATGAATTCATGGAGTGATACCTAGACTTTATTAATTCAGGGCCACTGAGACCGCTGAATAATGAAATTTAATGAAAATTTCAGATGGACTAAAAGTCAAAGTGCTTCTGTCATTAATTTTAAAGTCACACATACCATCAGGCTGTGCACAGTAATGATAGATTCCTTCACCGGGCTTCACAGTAAATCTCCTGCCATGTCTGATATGTGGAAGCCACTTTGTTTATCAAGCTCATGTCCTGTTTAAATGTGAGTCAGCAATTTTTAGGTTTTACTGGTACAGCTCACAACCTTGTTTCATTTTTGTTTTTACCAACCAAAAAGGTTACACTTTCTTGCTAGTGACATAACTACGACCCCAGTATTAACACCCTACTTGTAAGTCTCTGAGGGTTTTGCTGACTTTTCATATATAAATATATATATATATATATATCATGTCTGGTTCTTCAACATGACAGGAAATAAGGACCTATGCAAAATAGCTTGTTAAACAGCACTAGGTTGCACGAGGTATAGTGTTCAGGTGACGCTGCACTAGTGAGTTCCGCTTTTTAGTTCTGTGTACTCTACATTTCAGTCATGGGAATTTGGACATTTGGATTCAGAATTGTTCACATCCGAATCGCGACACTCTGTGTCAATATTTCTGGGCAAATGTGAGCGTATAGCGTCACACGTGACTTCATCTCAACAAGGAAGGAGGGAATATGATGCCGCGCAGGGGGGTGGGCGAAAGGAGACTCAAGTCATTGGTGGAATTGGTGTAAAACTAGCGGTGATTGGACAAAATTGCAGCACCTCACAGAACTCGCAGGTATTGGTTGGAATTGCAACAGTGCAATTTCCTGGAGGGTCTGCCGTATGAACTGCTTATGCCTTCACCTAAACCCGTCTGACTAGCAACATCGCTGCAAATACGAAGCCTGATGTAGTTACTACTTTACGCAGCAAGGTGGCGGACACCTGCGACTTCAATCTGAATTTTGGCCGTGGTTCTATCAGAGCTTTGGAGTAAGCAGAGTTCTTACAGCCATCTGGGTCCACACAACTCTCCCGCAATTGCTGTCCTTTTATCCTTGACTTGGGAATATCCACATATCCTGAATGTCCCTGCTACTATTATCCTCGTCTACAACGCTCGCTGGCTCAGGTGGATGTTGGGAAACCCGGATAGCATATCAAGTATGGCCGCGTTTCAGTGTCCAAAGTTAGATATTATGAATTATTTACTTTCTGGGTTCATCACGGTGAAGTAAGTTCTGGCGATACCGTAGTACAGACAGAAAAAGTATACAAATCGTTAGGCCAATCTGCAATGATCTTTGTTACCATCGCCCATTTCCGTGTCCAGGCAACTTCTGTTGTCTGCGCTCGCCGTTGTTTTTGTCCACAGAGAAATGATTTTGTCTGCACTTCGTGCCGCTGTAGGACCTATAGGACTGTCCAGTACTTGATGCAGATTACTGGACAGATCTCAATGCAGGTCCTTCTTTGCTACACTGGACGTGGTATTTAAGGTTTACTAGATTTGAATACAAAGGTTTTGTCCAACTCAGTCTTAGAACGCTGCGCTATTACTGCCACGGCCCAGACAAAAGGATTAAACTTCCAAAAAGAAGAGTGTCTCATCTTTGCATCATATACTGAGTTAAATTCTTCATGACAAGTTTCATAATGCAAGGTTTTATAAAATCCAGACGTGAGGTTAGAGACAGTATGAGGGGGGAAGAAACAACTGAATACAAAATAAATTACGTAACTTGGATTGTGTGGATAAAGGCTAAAACAAAAGGCTGCTGGAGCCAGTCGTGTCTCAATAAATAATAACATACGATAGCAGCAGGCACAAACAAGAATCTGAATTGTTCATTACCTCTGCCGCGCTGCCTCACCTCTCTGGAGTCAGTATTTCAAGCTCGGACATCATACTGCAACTTTTCAAACACTTAATAATCTTCCACAGGCTACAACTCTCCAGCCCTGTTTCTTTTGACTTCAACATCCGAAAAGAAACCTAATGGTGCAGTTAGAAATATGAATAGATAAATTAGCACAAATTAAAGAGCTTTGTTTAACTTTCAATGCGCTAAAACTTAATTTCCAGGTGAGAACAAAAAAAAGACTTCATATTCAAAAGGTAATTTTCAGAGGACAATGATCGTGAGTCGGGAACAGCCTTCAACATTTTATCTTAAATTAATCTTTTCAAAATAGACATTCTCCTCGTGCCATACGTTTTTCAGAATTAATTGAGTTATCAAGTTCTTTTTACATGAGGCAAATTAAGTGTGGAGATAAATCAAACATCAATAAAACATGAATCAAATGGATTTTACCGCGAGACACTGCATAACAGTTGTCTTTACACCTACCTGCTCTGCATAGCTCATCCTCACTATAATAGCTGCACAGATGGTTGGAGTGGATGAGTTTGAATCCACGTGCATTAGGGATGGGCGATAATTTAGCGTACACGGTATACCGCTAAACACAATCTCCACGATGACAATTCTGCATCTCACGATAAATTAGCTAAACACGTGACACACTCGCTGCATTGGACCTGCATACATGAACATGACGAGACCGTGGCGACGCGCCACGCACTCCAGCTCCACCGCGTTTGACAGCCGACGCCGCCGTGTGTCAGCGGAGAGTGTGGTGGACTTGAAACTTATTTTTGATACAGGGAACCTTTGATAATGACGTTGGTCGATACTGAGTCTCTGGATCTGTGTTTATTTTGTTAGATGGAGTGGTCCTCATAGGTTCTCTGACATGGTCGTCTGCCTTGGTTCATATCAATGCATGCAGGCCTCCTGCTGCACTGGCGCCTCGGCGAAACACCGTGATGAAAATAGTTGGATATTGGACGGACATCCGCTCCGGTGTTGGTGGCAGCGTCCTCTACCGCATCCCCATTAGGGTTCACAGATCGCGGACACACTCACACAGGCAGCGCTAATGCTACGACCTGGCATCAGTTAGGGACCATCAATAAATTCTAAAGTGGTCAAAGTATTTGTGAAATCTTCAATAAGGCAAAGAAAAACAACCATTTTCGGAGAGAGAATTGTGAAAATGTTTTTCATCACACCAGACAAAGGACTGGCACTTTGTATAATGATTTGGAGAATAGAATATGACTAAATGTTCATTTATTGAGATACAACATAAAATGACAAACATTGAATTTGTCATCTCTACACCTAGTTAACTATTATATTTAAACATAAACAAATATTGATGTTGGAGTGTGTGGAGTGGAGTGAATGGAGACAAACTCCACTAATAATTTTCATCATAAAACAGTTTCAAGAGCGAGTGTGGTGTGTCCAACGCATGGAATAGAATGAAAATGTATGTATCGTGATAGTTGCCATTATCGCTGCAATGACAACATTTATCGTGATCACTTTTTTTGTCCATATCTTGCTGCCTGGAGCAGCCAGGTATTTGAAGTTTGCGGTGCCACCAAGAAAAGCATGTCCAATTTGACCATGGACAAGATTGAATCCTTGGCCATGGAGAAAGACAGCTGTGGCACCTCATAGTGACTTCTTACAGTGGTATAATGACTTAGCTATGGTGCTGGCAGTAAAAAATAAAATCAGGCTCTCTTACTTTTTATGTTTTTACGTTGATAAAGTGATTATTTCCTTGGTGTTAGGGAGAAATTAGAGCATGCTGCAGAACAGAGGTGTAAAACTCCATCACCAAGGGTGAACAACCTCATCCCTTGAATCTGATAAAAGTGTCAGTGTTGCATTACTGAAGGCTCATGCTTTTCATCTGACTTGTGGAAATTCTCCTGACATATAGACTTCTAGGGAAGTCACAGATTATTTATTTAATTTTCGAATTAAATTCTAGTTTAATCAGGATGTGATTCAGGCATTTTCCCTTATTGTGTTAACTGCTGAAATATTTATTATTTAATGCTGTTGTTTTTAGTCGGCCTTCCTCTGTATGAATTCAGAGGATTTGTATCAGTTATGAGACTATTTACGCATTATCATCTTAAATTTATGTTACAGTTCTGTTTAAAAATATCCCTCAAAATCATTATTTTGCCAGTGGAAGATCTAAATTATATGATTAGCATCTCTAAAACCACCCAACATTTTTTTTTGATTCAATGGCATCTTTGTCTTTGTGGTAAACTTTTGAACACACTGCAGTGGAAGTTGAGCAGCTGAAGTCTCAGCTGCCAAACAAAGCTGTCGTCATGTTGTAAAAACACTTGAATATTTACACAAAGAAAACAATAGATTACCATCATTTAAGTGTACGTTCGTCAGCCAAAAGGTATCTCCTCAAATTCAAGCAGGTATACTGTCAATCCTTTTGATGATGTTTGGCTATGGAGTGTCAGAACTGTCAAGTGGAGTTGTCACATAAACATGTCACTCCATTTCGTAGCCCCCGTCCAGCTGCCAACGGAGCAGGTTTGTTTGTTTCCTAAACAAACAAACCTAGACAAAAGACATCCAAATTCTTAGATGTCAGACTTCAGCTCTTTGAAAAGACAAAAAGGTGCACCGTCTGTTATTTAAGTAGCATTTTTAATGGCATTAGAATACATGAGGACTCTCCACAGTGAGGTGCTCTCCCCTGGTTCCTAATGTACAACTCTTTCTTATGGACAGGAGAGGTGTATGAGTCGGGGGGGGGACTGTCTGTTGGGGTGATTGACACAAGCCCACATTAGGAGCAGCTTTTGGAAATAGGTCCATGGAGAGTTGGTGGATTGGGTCTGCTGAAGGAACGCTGTCTCCACGAGGAGCCGTGCCTTCTTAACCCCACTCATTGGTATGCCAATGTGCGGGCAGCAAGCCCTGCTGCGCACACACACACACACACGTGCAATCCCACTGAGAACCGGTGACGATATGCAGGCAGGAATACTGAATCAAAATAGACTCCAATTAGCAATAACGTATTCACTCATTCAACGTAAATATAAATGTGATAATTAACTTTTCAGGCGGAGATCTCCTGGTTTTTATGTGCACATAAATTGGCGTTTCCATTGAGATTTGAATAACAAGCCAGGCAGCAGAACATTTCTTGTTTTTCAAAGACATTGATGGTGAAAATGTGTTTTGATTTGATCGTACTGATGGTCTTTGTTTTGTTGAATCACTCGTCGCTTCCCTGGTCATTGTAACTAGAGAACCAGAATGGAGATAATTCCATTGGTCGACGTTGCTGTGAAGCGTCAGAATGAAGGTGACACTTCATCTTGCCAACACTGTAGATTATGCTTAAGACATCGAGAAGCATAATATTCTAATAGAATAATGGCAATTACATTGATCTTCCAGCAACTTTCCAACCTCAAACCAGTCAATGTGGGATATCCATCGGATTCTTTCTGAGAACCATGGCCACTGACATTTCATACCCCTTCATATTAGATGCAAATCTATTCAATCTGCTTTTTTAATTTTCTCCGTCTTTCACAAAGTGGCAACAGAAGAGTAGTTCTTAGCTTGTGATTCAAGTAAGGATTAGGAACCGTAGTCTGTGTGGATGGTAGCCTCATTTCATTTCAAGTAGTTTGCCATCATCAAGGTGAAACAAATTGTGGATTGATACTGGAAGCGTCTCCTTGAAACAAAGATACATTTAAACAATATTTATTCATTTAATATATTTGTATATGTGTTTAGAATTGCTACATATGTAGTTCGATATGATGAATAATGTCATACATGGATGTATAATTTTATGTTATGGGAAATGTTATGTCATGGTCAATTCACCAATTACGATTTCGGTTGTTTGCTGCTTGAGGAGCTTGGAGAGTCCTAACCCTAACCCAAATGCAAAATGAAATTGACATAATAGAATTTTTGGGTCAATTTTTGGCTTCATGTACCAACTTCATAAACATTCCCATCCAGCACAGTGCAGGATTAAAGACCCTGGACTGCACTTTAGACTAAATCTCAGCTGTAATAATGGTGTGAGCAGGAAGAACCTGGCCTCTGCCAGAATGGGTAGTTGAATCTAGTTACGCACTTAACTGCGCATGTGCAGCAACGCGCGTCAACACGCTGACACACTGGCAATCTGGACTTCCAGCCCAAGATCTCAGATAAAACTCAAATAGATGACAGAACACAGCGAACCACATAAAAGGTGCTTCCAAAACTATGGTCTACTGTTACAGCAAATTGATCCACCTGAGGTTAGAATTATATACAGTGTTGGTTAGTGAGAGATGAAATCCGCGCAGTAGCGCTACCATAACGTGACTCAACAGCCTCAAGTGTTAAGTTCCTTGTGTCAAAAGTACAATTAAAGATGAGAACTGAAGTCCTCCACACTTGCACAGACATACAGCGCGGAGCTGCAGTTCCCATCATCCTGTTGCTTTTTCACAGTAAATTCGAATAATGTCTACACAATGTTCTATTACGAAAATTTCCCCAATTCACACCAATTTTCATTGGCTGATTTCCTGTCAGAATGATCTTCTCCACTCCAACTGGAAGTGGTGCCGTTTGGCGCTCCATATAAAATAAAACCAACTTGAATCGGAGCGGATTTTAGACACCACACAGCACTACACTGGGGAGTATATTATCTCATGAGAAAGAGGAAGTGTGGCTGTAGAGTCTCCGACAAGCCTCATTTGCGTGAGAGTTGGCAGTCCTGGAAAAAAATACCTGCCATACGCTGAAGCTGCAGAAGGTGAAGTGCAATAGCGCAATGGAACACTGCATACAGAGTTACTGCAGCCAGTACATTATACATTTGAAGCATAGTTTTTTTTTAATAATCCGTAAGCATTAATCGCTGTGTACGATATTTTTATCCCTTAAATGACGTAAAACCTTAACCGCTCTCTTGATACATTTTCTAAATCTACCCCAAAGTAAAAATATTTTACCTGCCATGATATTGAACTGTTTTTCAAGCTCAAAAATGGAGCCACACTTTGAAGCGCGTATCAAACATAGCTTATTAGTTATCAGGCTTCCATACACCAGCTTGCATGAGCCTGTTTGACTGTGGAGTAGTTTCATGACATCCTCCAGCACACGCCGCTGAAAAATTGCACACACACAGGCAGGAACACACACACACACACACACACACGCGCTGCCACACCGAACGTTAAACACGTCAAGTTTCACCTTGGTGGAAACAAAAAGACACAGGCCCTTGAGTCTCCCACCCCCCTCCACACATGTGACAAAAAAGCAGGCAAATGTTTAAATTTGGTTTCAGATCTCACTTGTGGTCTTCAGAATTAGAGGAATAACATGTCAGCATTGAGACATACTCGGCTGTCAGGTAGGAAGACAGAATATCACTTTACCCTATTGTGACTTTGAACTATATGACGATAAGCAGACAGATTGTTTTTGTCACACGACTACCTGACCTTGAACCCAGACGTTCGCTTTTTTCGAAAACCCATCCACCGTACATCTAAAAATATTCCCATCAGAGGCAAACTGATAGAATTTACAAGACCTAATGTCATTGCAAAGAAATATTACCACAAACATACAGTACATATTTTTGTCTTTATCATTGGACGGGAGTTTTCATTTAGCAAGTGGAGGGGCCAGAGGTGAGACAGGATATATTTGAGTACGCCTAATGAAAGGCAATATGAAAGGTGCCTCTCGTGTTGTTTGAAATCGGCTTGTTTTGTTTTTTTGGGCTGTTACATGTGCTGCGACTAATTATACAAGCTAGGTAGTCCTCGCACATTCAAAAAAGAAAACTCGACCATTTTTGACATGTTCATTTAAAGTTACTAATCAGATGTAAATATGCAAAGCAGGTCCCGATGGGATTTCTTTGATATGCTAATCCAAAGTGCAAACAAAGGTGGGGGGGATGAAGGTTTCTTTTTTTTTTTTCAAACAATAAAAGAAAATGTCTGAGATGGTATTGTCGCGGCATCCTACTGCAGGGAAAATGCGTGAATACTACTGAAGAGGTTTATGAAGTAAAATTAATTCAAAACACAGAGCAGAGATCGCCGAAATGCAAATCTTGGAAATTGTTCAGACTCTGGTGAAATATCTTTTTATCCGATGTCATGAGCTCTTTCGTGCGTCTTGTAATCCGCGTACTCAAAGAAGGTCTGACTTCTGAACTTTCCGTGCTAGTGTCAAGCCAAGGTTGCTAAAGGTGCAGGTGATGTTGGTCTGTGGCCTCTCACTGCCATTGACAAATTTCTTTAAAAATTCTTGTCCTGTGTAACAAATAATTATATTTGGTTGTGGACGGTGACATTTATGTCTTATCGGTGTGTTTTTTGTCTCTGAAAGCAATCGATTTCAAATATTTGTAGCAACAAATAGTTTCCTGGAACACTTTTTATATTTGCTGTCTCTTTTGTAAAATCCAGCCATACTACTATGGTGTTACTCTGTTGGAGCTTGGAGCGCCAGAAAAATATAACATAAGCCTCAGGCAATGTTGTAAAAAACAAAAGTTAATTCGTAATGAACAACGGAAAGCAGAACGACCCACTATTTTTCCACTGTCTGCTGTTAAATTTCCTTTTTTTCAGTCATTTCGCATTGCTCCATATTTTTTTTCTATTTGCTAAAAGGCTGAAAAATGAGAAATATTGTCAGTCATGTTTTTCCAATGCAAAAGGGCTATTTGGGGAAAGGCCAAATGATGGTGCCTTGGCTTTGGGAGCTTTGAATAGGCTCCTTGGATGGAACTTTATTCGAAGCACATGTGTGTAAACCCATCCTCACTCCCATGGTGTAATATATTGATGGACAGAGGTTGGGGTGAAGTAAGCTATAGGATAATGTAGTGATGGGCTGATGAGGCTTCATGAAACAGTGTCCTGATTTTCAGACTCCACAAAAATGTATTTGAACAACCACTTCAATGAAACCTCATCTTTAAACTGAGAGCGCCATCTTGGACAATGTTTCATGAAGCCTCACCGGCTCATCGCTAGGATTATGCCTGTGTCAGTTGCTGTTCAAAGCCTCAAACCCAGTCACGTGGCTTTCTCCTCTTTGTCAGGAAGGAGGAGAGCCACGTAAGGGGTGCCCCCCCCTAAAAGGCTTAGAAGGAAGGAAGTCCATGAAAACACGCCAAATGCAGCGCTGAAGGCTGTCTTCAACATCAGTACAGGATGCAAATGTACTTGTGCTAAAATTGAGTGGATTGGATTGTTACATTTGGAGGGGAAAATGGAGCGTTGTCAGCCTGATATGTGAATTACAAAAGTTGATAATTTTGTATATATGGAAGCATGTTTGCATGTGCATAGCATCTGCCCCAGTGACGCTCATGCCACTTTGTTCAGTAGCAGTAAAAATAGCAGTCCAGTTTGTCCGGATTACCCCCACATGCTGTTGACGTTCTGGAAATAAACGTTTTATGAGCCCTTTAAAGACAAGGCCAGAGCCAAATTTCTGACTTGTATTCATATATCAACTGCAACGGCCTGATAGGAATCTGGTCCTATTTGCCATTGGCCTGCATCAGAACACGTAAACAGGCATGACAGTGTTCTCCCCCTCCTCCTATCATAACAGCAACTTACTGGCCAGTTATCTGTTTGATGGGATGTAAAGGGAAGGTCAGTGTTTCCATAATTCACTCCAGAAACATAAATCACATTATATGATCTCCTCCTCTGAGAGTGCCGGTCGACCCAGTTCATTCGGAATGCAGAAACGACCAATTCACTTCAGTACGATATGGCACTGAGGTGCTTTTCCCCCCCACCAAAGATATTATTTGTGGTTTACGCTCCACCTGTGTTCTCAGATTAATCTTTATTATAGCTGAAACCAAATTGTCATTTTCTGCACGTTAACACAATATTAGCCATCCAGAGCGCTGGCTGCCGCTGACAAAAGTCCCTTTGTGGTCAGCGATGGGAAGCATTGGAGGGAAACTGACTTTTATTGACACAGGGCTGTCAGAATAGAGACGGCGCTGCTGTTCATTTCCAATTTCAGCCCACAGATTGGAATCCGCTGTCGGGCTCTCCAGTGTCTCAAGCACTATTTTCTGAACCCATGGTGTGGAAAACATGATTTAATTCCTGTTCAATGCGTTTCATCAGATTCTCCATCTCTCCAAATCGTCTTTGTGTGGCATCGTATTGAGGGAGTAATTGTGCATCGCCGTGGTGGAGATCAACAAGCACTGCTAAAATAACAGCTGTGAGCTTGAGCTGCTAACGAGTGAAGTTGTGTATTTCATTCCCGTTCTCTGCTCTTTAATTGTAAAGCTCTCCAACTATCAACGTGTGTGGCAAGGTGAGGAAAATATGACTAATGAAAAGTGGCTGCAAACCAGTCGCCGGTTAAATGATCAATCTCTTAATTATACTCTGGCAGAGACACGTGAAACGAAAAAAAAATCTATTTGCAGTGAATTCTCATCAACCAGATATGGTTCACATCAACTGAAGCTGACCAAAAACATATATGGTTTGTTCTATAGAGGATCACATTTTTACTTCCTCTATGTGCAATGGGTGTTAGAGGGTTGCGCATGCTCTCTGCAAGACGATATACTGTAGGTTTGATTCCATAGTTTCCCCTCACAGTCCCAAAACATGGGACAGGACAGCGATCAACTGAGTAAGGGCGGTTTCGCACTGCGGGTTCTGTCTCGGGTGGCCTGAGTCAGAGTCGCCCCCTGCTGTGCCTCAGGCGATGTCCCTTTTTTCCCCTCAGCTGGCGGCGAAATGATCAATGAATAGTCTGGTGATCTTCAGTTTCAACTTGAAAAAAATCAGCGTCTTTCCTCTTCGCTGTCCTCATGCAGACAGCTGTGCTGCCGCGTGATCACAACAGTGAAAACAGTTACTGCAGAGTGCGGCATTATTCATTTAAGCAAATCTGTCAATAAAATCAGATGTTTATCAGCCTAATAAAGGTGAAAACACCTGCGCCATCAAACACCCGCACACATTGCTAGTTCCAGACCACCGTGCTGCACTCCCGTTCCCCAGCACCATTTTCCTGCAGCTGCACACCTCAGTGTTCAGAGAGTTTGCCAAGTTGTTTTTGAACCATGTTGTCCAGCCAGACAGCGATCAGACCCTTTACTGCCTGGCATCTATCAAGTTTGTGTGGACTCGTGCTGTACACGTTGTTTCCGGCATCTAGCGCTGAGTCACCTGAGGGGGTGGAGTTTCCCGAGACAAGGTGCAGCTCTCCAGCCGGGATCAAGTCCGCGGCCAAAACCTGACGCGCTTGTGTTCACATTTTGGACTTCTGAGCCAGAACCGCTTTGTCTCGTGACAGAGCGCGCTGTGTGAAACCGCCCTAAAACAACTGCCCAGGAGACTCCTGCATCTGTGGCAGCTACTGAGTTCATCTCTGTTAACCAGTATTTAACTCAGATGTTTGTTTTTGTGAAGTTATTTTTGTACAGATAGATGTTTACATCTTGTTTTTTTCAGTCGTTGACATGGTGTGTTGGCAGGTGAATGGGCTGAGTGGTGGTTTATAGGCTGGGCCGAGGCTTTGGACGTCAAAATCCTATTATAAAGCCTGACCACTGCCCACTGGCCATAACCCAAGAGCTATGTGGCAGTTGATGAAAATAGATTTGTTACACGACAAGCATGTAAAACAACAACTTAAGAATTTTCCAGATACACGTGTGGGCATAACCATAATAGTCAACTGGATTTAGGTTTTCTAAGTGTTCAAGTGGATTGTGTACTGTAGTTGTGGAGGAGTTGGTCTTCTGGAAGTTGAAGAAAAGTTCTCACGTTCTGTGCTCTCCCCTCACCGTGACCAGTCACAGCTCCCACATATTTTGTTTATAAAGGATCCACATAACCTTGAGAAGTTTATTTAGCTGTTTTTTTTTATCTGCACTTCTCCTGACCATTTGTCGCCATTCTACTTCAAAAGATGAACAATACTATAATCAGGTAATTACATAGCTTTTTGCTGAGATTTTTTCATGATGAATCACAATTGCTTCAGGACGAGATATTAGTCAGGCGCATGACGGAAATAGAAAAAATCAGCCATCCGCCGCCGCGTGTTTTGCTACTTGTTGATGGGCTATTGTGGCACTGAGGTAGGCTTTTGGGGGCAAAATAGAACGAGGGATTTATCATTCTGTATTGAAGTTCACCCCGAAAGAGCTAGCATTTCACAGGAGCTGCACGCTGACCTTTCCGACAGCCAAAAATGTCATTGAAGGTTTAAGGCAAAGAAATCCAGTCGTATTTAACCAAGCCTTCAAAATCTTTGACATTTCTTCTGATGTTGCCACAGGATGGCACCCTGAAGACTAAGAGCTGGCCTTCTCATAGGGAGCTTCAGCGCTGCACACACACACACACACACACACACACGGCAGCTTCACATGGAAGCAGCCCCCCAAACATCAGACCTTCGCTATGAAAAGAGAGGATTTGGAGATGGCTCATATAAGATAGCATTTGATCCCTTTTTAAAGCCTCTTTTCATTCCCACATGAATGGGTTATTAATTAGAGAAGACGCCTGGGTCATGCGGTGACAATTTAAGATTATTTTAGAACAATCGTAGGAGCTGTTAATATAGCTTTTTCTTGCCGGTATTCACCTCTTACCTTTCTCATATTTATTTTTTGCTTTAATTCATTAATTTCAACCTCTCCTACTCCTTTTCTATCGACAGGAACAAAACCACTTTTGTCCCTTCACCCGCTGGATAACAGCGTTTCCTTCACACCACAATGTTGATTCAGCGTAATCCTGAAACCTTCTTGGATTCTTGTGCTTTTTAAGCAGCATATTGTCACATATAAAACAGCATCACTCACAGAAATATTCATTAGATTAACTCAATTAAATGGTGTTAAATATTTATTCCTCTAACAGTGTAAATCAGTGCTTACTTTCAGTTACGTTCAGTTACGTTTTCACCGCCTCTGTAAATAGGACCATTTGTCTTTACAATTATTATAAGTACATTGCTGCAAAACACTGTACCCTTGTTAACATTAAAGAAAAGAAAAAGAAAAGATTATAGCTCAACTTCCAATAAAGAAAACCCAGAAAAGAATTAAGTGCGTCAATATGCCTGAAATAAAAAAAAAAAAGTCATGAGTGGATGTGCAATTACACTTTATTCTTTATGAATTTATGACTTAGACTGACATTTTTAAAGCTAATTTAGCCTAATAATTTGTTTCCATGAACCTAATAAAATATAATGTATTATTCATTTCCTAAATCAAAATCCTTCATCATTTCTTTGTGCTGAGACAGAGGTAACTATAGTGTTACTTGCTATCCACCGGACAAACGGCAAGGTGAGCTTGACAGACCGCCCCGGGCGTGCTGTGTTTTTTCCTTAATGCGGTTTAAGCACTGCAGTGTACGCAATAGCAAGTCATCTTTAACTGCCTGCTTACGGCATCATATCAGACCTTCTTAGCCACTGGATTGAACAATGGTGAGGTGCCATCACTCTTGACAATACACTCCGCTTCGGCGACTTCCCATGATGCTCTCCATTCGACCACTCCCAGGTGTGGATTGTTACGTATGGATTTTATTTTCAGGCAAACATCATGTCGCCAAGTTTGAGCTTTGTCACATCACACCAATGATTCTAGGGGAGTTTTATGGACGTTATAAGCGCTCAATTTTGGCCCAGCCACTTCCCCACTGTTCCCCCACTGTTCTGCATCCACAGCTCACCTCTGCTTCTGTGTAGGAGTGAGGTCGGCCTCATTATTTTAGGTTGATTTGCATCATTCATGACATATTTGGATATTTTGTGTTGCACCATGTAGATCTTCTTAAACAGCATTTTATATTTGTTTCCTGCGTCACCTCGCGATAGGCTTGAATTATACGACTCTCATTACTCTATACAGTAATGAGGGAACATTCCAAACAATTTTCTGCTGTTGAGTGAATGAGTTGGTTTCGATAATGTGATCATATATAAAAGGCCTTTTAAGATGTTTCAAAATAACACATTTCGCGCCTACACAGAACACTCTTTGATAATAAACACTCTCCATCTTCCCTGGAGTTAAATGAATATCCTACTTTGAAGTTTTAAAACACCATTAGACTCCTCGTGGGTGAATAGAACCGAACTTTAAGGTGTCCTCCACTAGAAGGAGGACAAGCAAATTAAGTGTAAGTGGAAGAGAACATCTCCACACAAACGGGGACAAAGTGCTCCACAAGTCTGTGTCTCAGTCTGGAGATCGTCTGGCGTCTTGTGGTCTGGCCACGATGAAATGGCAACTCTTGCCAACAGAGAGGTCTATTTAAGCTGCTTTAAATGCTTCTGTGATTGAGATTTATCATTATTTATTCAGTTGAAAGCAGAGTTGTGCACAAGGCGTATTGACCATATTTGTATCCTCTACTCTTTCAGTGTAAACAGAGCGTTACAAGCAAGGCACCCATTTTTGTATCTCAACTAGATAAACAAACCCTTAATATTTAAAATGTCCATCTGAAGCTATTATATCAGTATGTGTGGTTTGCTTGCTGAAGAACAAACCTCACAATAGGGCCCCGTGCAGACCTCTGCCAAGTCACTCATCTAAACTGCTAATAAAAATCACCTTTTTTAAAGCAACTTTAACTCCAACAAAAAGCAGAACTGTGTGAATATGATGTGATTCCAGCTACAGGTGGAACAATTGCTATTTACTTCTCAACTGACCTCAGAATACATTTTATTGTCAACAACAAAAAAAATGAATGAATCAATAAAAAACTCTTTTGAGAAGTCCATACACATATTTCCGCGACAATGAATAAGAATAATCTGCACAATCCATTTAATTGGATTTGGAGATTAGTTGCTCTTTATTCTGAAAAAGTTGTAGAACTTGTTTTTAACACAAGCAATTTTTATCTAAGCTACTTACATGTTGTTATACTACAGAGAATAACCAACACAGTCGCATGCACACGCTTATTCGGGACGACAGCCTTCGTCTTCCTGGACCCCTGAATTGGGAGGAGAGCTGAGGCCGAACTGAAGAAGGGACTGCTAAAGCTGGAGGCAGAAACAAGTGACAGGGAAGTGGGTGGATCTGGGTGGGGAGGCTGTGAATAAGAACTCAGTGGCGGCGGTAATGTGGAGGATGGGTGTGTGTGTGCGCGCAATGAGAGGACACACTCTCACCACTGGATACCACTGTGGTGGTCCATTGCTGATTCACATCCCCCTAATCCCAGTTGGCAACCTCTTGGACAGGCACACTCGCCACACACACAAACACTCTCACGCACACACACAAATACACAGTATTTCAGTACACCACCCCCCATGCTGCTCAATCGCACTCACTCTTTTTGAAAATGGGAACAATGGCTATAGAGCGGGCAAAGAGGAAGACTGAGGGCTTCTCACTTGGGTTGTCACTTTAGAGGATTGACAGCCCATTTTGACAGAAGGTGCTAAATTACGTCCTGCGGAAGAAAAGCCTCAACTTGCTTGAAGTTTGTAAAGTCCGCGTGAACCAAAACATATTTAGATGTGTAAGTCAGTGGATGAAGAGGGTGAGAAACAGCAGGATCTCAAAATAACACTGAAGACTGCATAGAAAGGAGAGCCACTTGAAGTAGTGAAAGCAAGCCAGAGGAAAAAGAAAAATTATAATGGAATTGTGTCGAATAAAGTGGACACAAAAATGGATAAATAAAGCTGAAGTTAGCGCTGTTGAAAGCGCAGGTGAAAGGCTGTTGACCCACACTGTATTGCTCCAGGCTTTGAAATGTTTAGACAAGATATATGTGGACTTTTTAAGGATATTGTCAGGAAATCTTTTGAAGTCGAGAGGACAAGTGTGGGTAGACCCGTGCTGATAAGCTTTTTCAAAGGCACCATAGATACGTGTTGCTTCTGTGGTTGGAGAGTGGATATACACGACACGAGAGGAAAAAGCTTGGAAAGAGGTCAGCCCTGAAATCTGTGGCTTTCATGCCAAGATGGAATACAACAGAAATTTGCTCTGAATTGGTGAGACTTGAGAGGGTTACGGTGAGTTCCACAGACAATGTTGCACCGTGAAAAAGACAAAAGAAATGTGGTGTGATACAAAGGAAGGTGTTGAAAGACGTGTTGCTTTGGTCGGGAATCCAACCCCATTCAGAGGAAAGGTTGAGAGGTTTCTGCAGTTGAGCTTGAAGTCAGTGGAAAGTTGATACGCGCCATTCATTAAATCTCGAAGGGGTCTGGATTTTTTTTAGAGCCATTCTTTTTTCTGTAATTAATTCTTTAAGACATAGTCTGTTAAAGTTTCAGCCCTACAAAGTATGCGTCTCTATCATTTGGTTCTCATGGCTTCATCACAGTGGGACCTGCTGCTCTCGCTGGATCGTTTCGCGCCTGAGTGTGAAGCACCTCAAGGCGTGGAGGAGTTGGTCTTCGGGAAAGTTGAGGCCATGGCTCACAACTGGAAAAAGGATGGATTGCTGTTACCGGGTGAGGAATGAGTTCCTGTATCAAGTGGAGAAGTTATAAATAAAATGGTTATAAATATCTTGCGGTCTTGCTCTCAAGTGAGGGGGTAAAGGAGTTGGAGATTGGTTTGTGAATCGGTGTAGCTGAGGTGGTGAGTTCTGTCACTCGGGAGAGACGTTTCTCCACATCTCAGTTGAGGTGGTTCGGACAGCTCATGAGGCTGCCCCCTGGAGGTGTTTCAGGCACGCCCAACTGGGAGGAGTCCCAGTTCCCCAGTCCCAGGGGTTGACCCAGGACCAGGTGGAGGGATTACATCTTTTCACTGGCCAGGCCCCACTCGGAGCTGGAGGATGTTGCACGGGAGAAGGGTGTTTGGTGAGGCCTTCTGAAGCCGATGCCCCTGCGACTCGACTTGGATGGATGGATGGATGGATGAATAGATGGGCCAGGCCTATCAACGTGGTCATCCATGTTCCATCTGTAGCTTTGTGTGGTCACACAGATGAAATATCTGGTAACAGGTTTAGTGGCACATTGGAATCAAACGTAAAGCATTTGCGATCAGCAAAACTTCCCCAGGCTCCTATAGGTGTCTCCATTATTCTGGATTATTCCTGCAGATCGTAGCCGCAGATGTGTTGTGAAGACAGGTTTGTCAGCGGCAGGATTTCTCAGGCTGCCTGCGAACACTTTGCCATTGTCACAAAGCCATTCTAAATAGCGTTTAACATCTCCAGTGACTTCACATAAACACAATTACATTTGATGTTGATGTGCAGCTTTGACACGCAGCGCCGCGGCTGTCGCTCGGTGTCCTTTCGCTGGAACAAAAGTGCTTACCTTTGCCTGCGATCCTCTCACGGCGACTCGTTTAGAGAAAGAGGGGAAAATTTCTATATGAATTAATTACAAATGCTTGGAAATGTCAAGTATAGATAAAGCTTAATACCCCGTCTCCTCCCTCCTGCAACAGAGAAGCTTTTAAATGGCTCTCTGCCAGCCCCTATCTTCCAAACGACACCAAGGTTACTGGGAGAAGCTGAAATATTCATAATATATGCAAAACCACCGCTGTCCATGGACAGTGTTCATTGGAATTCAAGAGCGAGCTTCAAACCTTTGACAACTGCTTAAGTAATTAGTTGCTGGTGGAGCGACCCACCCCCAACACACACACACACACACACACACACACACACACACACACACACACACACACACACACACACACACACTCACCCCCCCACACACGCACACACTGCTTAGCTGCTCACAACTTCCAAATAAACACTATCTGTATAATAAGGGAATGAAATGAGTTCATGAAATTGGCAGTTGTTCGTTTCTGAATGTATCGAAACATGTTATCTTCTTATTCAAACATTTGATTTCATTCAGTGTCAGTGTCGATCAAGAACAGTTGCACCACGGTTCTTAGTAAATCCAGCCGTCAATCTTGTCTATCAGTGATCGCACAGAGGAACATGTGCAGCAGAGACACCTCACAGGTCCTCTGGAGTTCTTCCACTGGTGATGCTGCAGTGGCATCTCAAACTCTTCCCTTCACACCCCGACACAAAACATAGCTTTGTAATGTATAACAGAATTTCTTCATTGACAAAGACAATGTGCTGGTCGTAATTTTAAGTTTAATGACTTTTATTTATTTATTTTTGCACTTTTGAAGACACAGCTTCACGTTTGGTTCAAAGAAATGAAAAAAATACTTGTTACACACATTTTTGTTGTGAAAGGCCAATGACAATAAAAGATACATTTAACAATAAGTTGTTATTACACATATTAAACAGCAAATTATTATTTTTTCCATTCAAAAATGAAATGTCTGCCTGATAAATAAGTATTTGTTAACTTCAACAGACCTGAATGGAATAATCAGTTCTTTTTTTCTCTCTCTGCAAAGTCCAGTTTGAGGTCTTTTCAATAAGTTGAGCTCGAAATGGTCTTTTTGTGCCAGTTTGTTACCAATTTGTTACCAATAAGTTTTGACTGTTTGCTGCTGACGGTTAGGTTTCTAAACAGAGTTTTGGAGGGCAATGGATACTGTGTGTTCGATGTGAAACTTAAGCTTTCAGGTGAGGATTTTTCTACTTTTACTACTCTTTTTTTTAGTGATTTGAAAAAAAAATGTGACATCTGTATACGTGTGAAACATTCTGTAGTACAAGACACATTCTGTTTCTTGTACTACTCCCCCACTGTCGTTACTGCACCATATACCATGTTATATCTAACTGTATTGTCTATTTTTAACACACTTTTTAAATTTTATTTGTATTTCTTGACTCATGAGGTGTAATAGTCATTTGTGTCTTGCCTTGAGTTTTTTTTTTTTTCTCTTTGTTTCTATTCCTGCATATTTGGCTAATGTAATTCTAATGGCCGACAACATGTTTTGTGTGGCAACAAAGGTAGACTTTGGTGTTGAACATGCTCCCGCGCAGCCGCCGGCTTTATCAGCGCCCTGCTCTCCGCACACGGTCAGTTCGTCAAGGCTGGGAGCTGCCACACAATGAGAATCATGCCCAAATTGGAGTGGAGCCAAAACCCATTCAAAGCAACTCCCCGTGCCTAACGCATTACCCTGCCTTATTAATCTGAAGAGACTGTGTTTTTGTGTTTACGAAGCATGATTCGCCTCTAATTAAAGTGAAATAATTAGACTTCAAAGGAGCTGGGAGGGAGCAGAACTGCTCAAAGACGCCAGAGTGCCTCTTGTCACAAGAGGAGTTGGCTGCAGCCAACAATGCGGGACTCCAAAATTAATCACTCAGATTGCGGGTAAATTGTTTTATGAAACAAGTTTCACGTCGCCATTCACCACGAGGTTTGCAAGCACCGCCGACCTCATTCAGTGGTTTGATGTCACGAGCCCACCACGGTGTTTTAATCGATGATCGCTATGGGTTGTCTTCCCTTTCATGTTGCCGCCATGCAATTTATGTTTTTCAGCTCGCGCAATTTCAGTTGTGAGATGCCGTCGGAAAAAAGTGAAGCAGCGTCATGGAGGATGCTCAGCGCTATATGAACGTTTCGGACTGACTCTAAGCCTCGGTTCAGTACGGCGCCGGCTGTTGTGAACAAGTGGACCACCCCTTTTTATGAGCGCAAGTGTCCTTGTCCTTGGTAAGGCGAAGGTCGATGCGTTCCCCCCCTTCTCTCTCCTGCTGTGGCGCTTCCACTGGCCATTCATTTGGGCCAGTGATGGCTCTAATAACATCTCCATCACATTAAACCGAACCAGGCTGAGGAGATGTTAATACTCCCCTGCACTCGCTGCTGGGAGATCGGTCATGTATTACAACAAGTGCTTTTTAAAAGCCTGCGCGGCCAAGTCTATGGAAACGGCACATATTCATAGCTGCCTGCTCGTGAAGCTCTTAACACTCTGGATTTTCAGGTTGTGACAGTTCAAGGGAAGCCGCTCTGTTAACATATTCCGAATGGTCCCGTAGCAAGGCCACTTGTCTGATCCCTATTTGAAACTGTGCCCTGCTCTGCTGACAAGGTTGCATGTGATTTTGTTTTTTTTAATGCTGTAGATTAGAGAAGTTTGCAAACACTCCACTCAAAAGTAGGATTGACAAAGGTGAATTCCAAACACACAAAAAGGGCCATCATCCTTAGGTATTCTATGCAGCGATTACACTGGATTTTTTAAATAAAAACAGTCTCAACTGAAGTATTTATACCCGAGGAAAATCATTTTAAATCTACCTTTTGCGGAGTTGTATGTTACTTTATTTATAGAATAGATTAGACGTCCAATCTCCTTGAATGTTCTCATCTTTGTTCAGTTTTTGTACTTCAGTATTTGTCCTGTTAGTCCTGTTACTGGAACTTGCATTTGTCTCCATGTGGTTCAGGCATACCATTGGAAGACGTGCAGTACAGCCTTGGGTGGTCTTCGTCCTAGATCGGAGAGCCTTTGTAGACTTTTGCAAAACCTTAACCCTAATCTTGTTTCTGGCTTTTACTGTAGACTGTTTTTTTATCTGCTTGTGAGAAAGAGCAACACATGTCAACATCAAAACAATGCAAAACTGGCTCCATGGTAGCTTCTGTCAAAGGCATTGCAGTGAGTGCATGAAGTAGACGGAACATGTTTTTTTAAGTGACCCACAAAGATGACGTTTTATAGAAAGCCAAGGACGTAAATGTCAAAAATTCGTCTGCAAACTTTCAAAAGCTTAAACTCTGATTTCATTGAAAGCTGTCTGAGCAGATTTGTGTTTGCTTGAAGAAGAAGACATATAGATGTGCATAAAACCTGGGACAGAGTCGTCCTTAATATTAAATGAAGTGCAGCACAATAAGATTAAAAGCTAAAAAGTCAATATGTCCTGCCAAGATTTTTTTTTTTGTTCTAATTAGAGACTGAAATTAAGATGGGGACTTTTTAACAATTTCTATGAAAATAATAATTCATAATTGACACTGTTGTTCTCATATGCTTCAATTAAAACGCATTAATGCTGAAGGCTGCCTTCGCCATCAGCGTAGGATGCAAGTCCACTTTCTCAAAATCAATAAATGATGGCATTTGAGTGAGGATGTGTCGAGGAGACAGCAGTGTTTACGCTGCTGTCTGTCTGCAGAATCACTAAACACCCCTTTTATGTTCCATAGTGGTGAAATGACTGAGGCATGATCACCTGCATGCACAGTTGTGAGCGTGTGTTGTTCATGCACCCACACAACACGTCTATGGTCACAGCAATGTGTAACGCTGAACTAACTGACCAGCATCACGCTCTACATTTCTCATCTGCCCCAATGGAGACACGTCTCTCCTGCGCAGCTCAGTGATATAAAAACTCCCTTGACTCTCGTAACCTCTTGGTCACTGAGCCTTCAGACAGGGGAAGAATTTTATAAAGCAATAACTTGAAAAAAGAGCATCATCATGATGAGCGACTTCAACGTTTGAAACGTATGCACCAGTCAAGGAAATTGCTCCGGCTGGTGAGGTCCATTTTAATGAAGTTAATTTGAGTGTGGGCCGTTTCCAGTGAATGCCCAGGCTGCTAGAGCAGAAATCTGTGCGATGTTTTACAACCTGTTGTTCTGTACAGTACGGATGGGCTGGCGCTAACGCAGACTGAGAAGCTCAAATCATGATCGGTTGATGCTTCCATCCAGAGATGGGGTCTCAAGTCTCCTGTCACACTTTAGTCGCACCTAGTAGTGACTTGAGACTTGACTGGGACTCGAGGACAGAAGACCCGAGACTTGATTCAGACTCGTGGTTTGTGACTCGTGCACAATGTTCATGTTTTCTGTTGTGTGTTTCCATGCTGATCTCCAGCCCATATGGAAAAGCAATCCACTAGGGCCGGTAATGACGATGTCATAGACATGCTTGGATTTCCTTAGGTATAGCAATGCATTGGTCGTAGTCAGCCGGATACTGGCTGCAAATCATAGCAAGCTCATTTCAGTTATAGGACTTGAGACTTGGACTCTGGATCAAGGCTTGAGACTTGACTTGGACTTGGAAAAAATGACTTGTGAGCACCTTTGGTTCCATCACCCTGTTACACATGCTCCTCATGTAATGTTGCACACATAAAGTACACGTTTTTGTTGTGGAAATTCTAAACGTGAAAACAAACCTTAAAAAGCAGAGGTGATTGAAACATGGATGATGAAGCTGTGCTGTGGATTGATGGCTGCGTAGAGAGATAAATGGCAGCTTTGGTCCTGGACTGGCTGACACCGGCGGTCACCATGGTGAGCGTGGGATTGATGGCACTCATTGGCTAGTCAAGATGTATACATCATGTTGTTCCAGGGCTGTGGCATCCAGATGGACCCTACCCATCCATTGTCTGTCAGGGACACATCTGTTGGAGAGATGCTTCCCTTTCTGCTCCTTCTTTCTTGCTGCCCTAACTAGTCTTACGACCACCACATGGCTCATGTAGAGTCGGGGGCGGATGGTGTCGGGTTGAGAAGTTTTCTGGTTGTTGATTTCCGCGAGGTACAGAGCACGTATAGGTGTTAAAAGGCCGCGCTGAGATAAGGTTAAATATATCGAATGGTTTCTTTCTTCCTGGATTCTTGATGGAAGTCAAAGGAAGCTGGTGAAGTACGAGAATATTTACTCTTGTCTTACAAGGACGAGGCTCAGCTGAAGTGCCTTTTGTCAGTGGGACAAAACAATCTCTGAAAGTAAGATGTGTGTTATTGCTGCAAGCCTTTCTGCCCCAAAGTGAAAATATGTGACAAAGTATGCCGTGCAATTTTCATTCCGACTAGAAAACTCTATTCATGTTACGAGCCTGGTGGGAGACGTCCGTTTCAGATTCTGCTGCTGAGGAGCATTATCTCTGCTGAAAAGTCTGCGACAACTAAATGTATGTGTGAACTGAAACACCTTGCAATGACTTGATCGTGAGGATTGTCGTCGATGATTTATGGATTTGTCTCCCTTCTATGGCTCTGTCCAGGTTTCAGGTTTCTTGAAAGGTTTCACCCGGAATTCACTTAATATCGAATGGCTGTGTGTTGAGCTCCCGCACCTTTCTACGTCAAATAACTGGGCACGGATGAAGTGATTTATTCAAAGTTTTAATAGGGTGTTTGAATGAATTTCTTTCGCAGAGAACCATTTGAATTGTGCGCGTTAACCCTTTGACACTTAAAAATGAGAACATTTAGCTCTACAAATAAGAATCAAGTCACTTTTTAAGAGAAATTAGCTTTTGAAAAAAGCTATAATGGACCATCATAGCATTTGAGTTAGCGACCATCAGTTTTGCCAAATTATTTTGCTTCTCAATTGGTGATCTTTTTTTGATCGTAATACTTACTGTTGTAGTGACTAGGTGTGATGGACCATGCCATTGCCAAATAAGTTTCCCAAGGAAGGTAGACAAAGTTAGCTATGCAGAATAAGGAGGACAGGAAGCACAAGTAGCGCAGTAATAATCTTCAGCGTACACTGGTCCACTAGCAGTCTCCAACTACGGTAGCCTGAGGAGGACACAAAATAAGTCTGAGTATAAGAAGAGGTATTCCTGAGCTTCACTGATACGTTTGTAAAAGGATAAATCTAGAAATTGAATTGTAGAATTTGCTTCGAGTTCATTGATATCCAGAACTTCAGTGTGTAATTTGACTTGAATATCAAGCAACATCAATTTAGTTTATATATCTGAAGATCAACAAAGCAACAACAAAGGCAACACTGTAGAAACAAAGAAAAACACTGTTGAAAAAAAAAACATCTCAACAAAAAAAAAAAAATCTAACTACCGTAAATTCTGGACTATAGAGCACATCGGAATATAAGCCCCACCCACTAAATTTAAGAAGGAAAACAGATTTTGTTCATCCATAAGCTGCACCGGTCTATAAGCCGCGGGTGCAGTGGTGCTGTCTGCACTGTAGAAAGGTCAGCGGTGCACCAGGCTTAAAAATGCATGAGGATCACTTCTAAACTAGTTTGGAAAACTATCTCCAGCATACGGACTGACTCATGAAACAAACTAGGCAATGTTCTGAACTGGTATCATCAACTCCTCACATCTTTTATTCACAGTTAATCGCTCAAAATGCGCTGTTACAGACACACACATTTAAGGTCAATAAAACGCCTATGATTTAATTGTTTTGATGGGACAAGGCTCAATATTTTGGCCGTGTGATGCTCTTTAGCCTGTAGAAAGCCATATATTTACTGCGCCGCTGTGTAAACCGCAGTACTGAAATCATTTTTGTTTTTAAATGTAAAAAATGTGGTTTAGTGTCTTGGTGCCGCTGAAAATCTACCACCTGTAAATTTGAAATGAAACTGTTGTCTTGTGCTTGCAAAAGACAATAATAGAAAATAATTTATAATGATTACTTCACTGTCCTGAAAACAACAAAAATGTATGCACTTTACATGAAGAATAAAAATTGAATTCTGAAAACTGAAAACAATTTTGGTTATACTTTTGCTGGTGAATGCGATGCAATGCCAAGATTGTCACCAGAGGAATTTGCCTTTTGGCAAATTCAATACGGAACGTACACCAGGATAATTGCCTTACATGCCGTCCTTCCTTCAGCCTACCATCAAACAGCTGCCACCAGGGGCGGCAACATCCAGGCCTTGTCGCGTGTTACTGCCCCTTGCCAAGATCCAGGCATTGTTCGACACGTATTTGGGATTACACCTTCCTGGCTGCAAGAACTGCCAGATTGTTCCAGGCCCGTGTGGTTTGATCGGCCAACGGCGTCTCCTGCAAAATTACGTTCCAGATAGACATTGCTATAAATGATATGAGCTGAACAGCGTTGTGTATGTGGTTGTTACTGTAAGATGTTGGCATCGCATCTAGTTCTCAGACGGAATGAGTTGTGAAAAGCTGACAAAGTGTATGGACTCAGCGGCGCTGTGACATCATCAGGACTGAGTTGCACCGATGCATCGCTGAGATGGAGGCGACATTATCGGTAGGGATGATTCGCCACAATTGCGCGATTGTTCTGAGGAGCCAAGAGTGTGGACTTGCTTCAGTCGTCATGGCAGGGAGAAGGTTCTTCCTTAGCGTGACACCGTCTTTCACTCGTTTCCGTCTTTCACCAGCATCAAGGCTTCAACATGACAATGACTGCAAAAGATTATTGCCTTAATATGGCTAAAGTCTGATTTCTAAATGACTGAACTCCTGAAATAACTGATTTCTTTTAATTTAAAAACTCTTGGATGGCCATCGAGAACTGGTTGTTACTGAGAAGCAGTGAGAAATTATCACATACTCTAGAATCATTAAGGCATGTTAATCTCTGTTCCTTTAATTGGTTCCTGACTGAGGTCGGACTCTAACTCGCTGCCGTCGCTGCGTGCCCCAGGCTCCGCGTCACCACCTCCGACTGACCGCCTCAGTCACTGTCACAGAGGAATTCGAGCGGTGACGGGTTGTAGTGTTCAAAAGTGTGGCTTTGTTTTGTTTGCGAAGATAACGTGTCTTAAGGATGAGCAAACCCCTTCGACACCGTGGTAGAATGATGAAAGAGCGTTCCGTGTTTGGTCTGTGACATCACACACCCTCGAGCTAACAGCTAGCATGTCGGTTAGCACGAGCTAACTTTTAAGAGGAGACGGATTTGTTTTGAATGATGTCACACACGTCACGTCACGTCACGTCACGTCACGTCGTTTTTACAGTGATGTAGTGATGAGTTTTGATGTGGATGTTGATCAGATATTTTATATGGGATACATATGTGTATTGTGATGATTTAATATTCTTCTCAAAGACCAATAAAGACCTCCGTTTTAAAGAACTGGAGCTCTCTGTCAACTGTTTTATGCTTCATGCTTCACATGGTTAATACATTAATACATGATCCTGCATTATGTGTCATTGAGATGATTTAAGCAACTTTACTTTAAACAGAAATTGAAAACAGGACCGAACACAGGTTATCGCGATTAGTCGACTAATCGAAAAAATAATGAATAGATTAGTCGACAACGAAAATAATTCTTAGTTGCAGCCCTAGACATTACACAATAAATGGTTTCCCATTGTTTTCCAGTCATCCTTTCATTCCCCATCATTCATTGGGAAATTAAAGGTGTCTTCCTAATTCTATTCAGGCTTCTCTCAAGTATTCAATGATGCTAAATCTTTTGGTCGAAGAAAAACCGTCGTGACAAATTCCCATGCACAGTGCGTGAACTGCTCGCACACTCTGACACACATTCCTGTTAGCCAGCCAGGCACTTCATCGCTTCCCCCTGCGGTGTGAGGTGGGACTAGGGAAGCACGGAGTTATTCACTGTCTGCCTACTTGGTTCTAATAGTCTGGCACAGCGTGACTGACGCTGCCCCTCTCAGCCGTGATTGAGTGTATTGATCCTGAGCCGGTGCTGCCGGCGAGCTCCCCGAGCACCAGGCGGGAGGAGACCGACCATCAGATCCTTCAATGATGGGAGAAGCCCCCTTCATCTGCTTTAATCGCCAGATCAATGGTTAGCATCGTGACCCACTGGTGTCCTGCGCTCACTGACATCAGCGTGCAAGTCTCTGCTTTTTATTTGCTGTCGCTTCCTCACGCTAACCTTGTTATGTCTTCCCTTCCTCACGTGCTGCTTCACTCACTGACCGTGTGCACATGCATGTGTGTCCCTAACTGAACAGCGGTATACATCACTGACAAGGCCTTCTGCTGACCGTCCATATTTTTGAGTGAAAGTGAGGAAGACGGCGATGAGACTTTATTAGAGGGAGAGTGGAAGGGAGGCACAAACACTCCGGCGCGGAAGAAGAAAGCGGCCTCGGTGGTGGGGGGCATATCATATGTAATGGAATCTGACAATAGCAACTGTTGAATCACCGGCTTCAGTGCAGGGTTGAGATGTTTCCAAACGTCTTTTACCCCCAGTAACCTGTAGCTCTGCAGTTCTTTCGCTCATTGGCTGGTGAATTCCACCCCTCCTCTGGCATGAGTCCAAGTCCCTCCATTCAGAGCTTTTTATCTGATCATTATCCTGGTGTTAAGTGGCAAGAGTGCAGCATCACTGGTATATATTGAGGCGGTTATTTGGATATCCGACTCTTAATGCAGTGACTAGGGTTGGTCCAGAAAATATCAGAGGTTTATTGGAGTTAAGGGATGTAAAGGTGAAGGGCACGGACCTGCGTGGAGCCTGAATAACCAGAGTTACACTGATGCTGATGCAGCTCGATACATTTCACTTGCCCGTTGTAAAGTTCAGAAGTTTCCACTTCAATTTTTCCTGACTTCCGGGACTGTTGCCAACTGTTTCCTTCCTCTCTTCGTGTTTTGATTGGTCTTTTCCTGGTGTGTTCTTCTCTTTCAATGGCTTCAGTTCACATCTCCAACATGCTTTCCTGAAAACCTTGCTGCGGAGGCTGTCCGGATTAAGTTTGTTTTTCAAGATTGGCTGCAGGTCTTGGAGGACAGTTTCACCCACATGACCGAGCATGTTGCAGACTTTCCATCAAAATCCCGTGTTTTGCTAAAGTGAAACCTGTGGAGTTTGTTTCACAAATATGGCAAACTCTTTCACGGTTGATGCGGCTTTGTTGCAGCAAATTCTTGTAAACATGTCAGGTCCTTGCCGCTCTTGCCGAAACCAATATAACTTCATAAATAAAAAGATTAAAAATGTAATTTGGATGCCAAGCTACTCTGGAAGTATATGAGATGTGATTGCTGAAAAAAAAATGCATATATGGCCCCTGTAATAAATGTTTGACCTCCAATGTAGAACCTTTTAGTCTAGTTTGGCATTTTCTTTTTTATGAACACATTTTTGTTTTCTTTTTGTTAACTGACTTCCTCGATTCCATCCTTGCCTTACGAAAGCACCAGGCCCTCACAATCTCCAGTCTCCTTGACTTCACCTTTAAGGTGCTAGCAGCCCACCTCTGAGGGCCAAATCGTATAAAATCAAATGTGTTTTTGTGAGTTGATTAAAGAAGCTTTTCACTCCTTTTTTTCAACCAAAAATTGTGCCTCACTGTTGCACATAGCTGAGGGACCTCATGCTGTTGGACTGAGTTGATGTCTAGCAAGCTCATCCTTTTAGTTTTGAAAGTTTTGAAAACATACCGAAAAGCTAATTTCCCTGCGACTTTCATCATTTATTTGCTCCTGGTTGTTAACTACATAGCACTTCATAATATTTATCATGTCAGTATATTAAACTGATGGTAACCCTTCGGTCACACAGTGCCCTTGGAGTAGCTCACAGTTGCGAAAAGGTTGGAGACCTCTGATCTAGATCGTACAAAAGCAGCCATAAACTAGGTATTGGGTTAAGCATATGCAAACATTGTCACATTGTATGCTTAAAAGTAGCATTCATACTGTTGCAATGTCTTAAGGCAGGGTCGCACCAGGGCCATGTGTCTGAAGCATGATTGACCCGCCACCCCCCTCCCCAAACCTTGGTGGTAGCACATGGTCTATGTGTGGTTCTCTCACAACTCACAAAACAGTTCTGTGTACAGCTAGCCATCAAACAGTGGATGCCAGGATGCCCATCCACTGTTTGAGGAGACATTCCGGCATCTGGCATCCCGATGGCACGCTCACTCACACCCGCAGGCATCTGTGGCGTCTTGTTGAAAGGACAATGGCCTTTTAGTGTCCCAACCCAGTCTAAGAAGTGGTCACGGCGTGGTCACGCTGCTGGTTGATCATGTCTGGAAGACGCGCTACAGAGCTCACAGAGAACAAAGACATAACAAAACCTCAAGCACTTTTTAAAAGTGCTTTGTAGTAATAATCTGACTGGGCAAAACAATAGGAGCGCAACATTGCAGTCTATACATTTATTTATTCTGGCTTTGTAATTCTGAAAATATATACTTGATACAAACACAAGTATTCGAGTCTTCTTCCTTTAAAGCCGTAATATGACGACTGAAGATTTAATGTTTGTCGTTGTTCCCTGTAAGCTGCGTGCGTGTGCAGTTGCACACTGCTGATACGATCCCGGCACATGAAAATGTCTATGCTGTGCAACAAGAATGATATCCTGAATTGAATGTAAATGACCGCAATTTCCGGATTGCGGCGCTTCTCACCAATGGAATGAAGCGCTCACTGCGTTCGATCGTGTGTATCCTTCCCAGGCGGCCAGTTTCCACCAGTCCTCCGATGCTGCGGTGCTTCAGATCACCATGCGCCGAGTGACATCACTACATGCACAGTGGAGCAAACATCAACAGCAAGGTTTCGGAGACTACACACGAGTCAGGTGAAGAAATGAACAGTGTAGTCAGTGAAAGAAATCTGTTCCTTGTTCATTTTAGCCTGACTGTTCCATGACGAGCGGTCAGAGAATACGGTGGCCTCAAGTGGACAAAATGAAGTCTCACCACAGACCGACTCATGAGCCTCATTCATCAGTTTGAGAAAGGATAAATATTTGTAAAAGTTGCTTGAAGCTCTTTGATATCCAGCGCCCTCAATGGTGTAATGCCACCTCTATGACTAGTTAGTTTGCTTATTGTATTGGAAGATTCTTGATATACATATATTGTGAATATATTACATTATGATTCAGTTGAACAAATATGTAAAGAATCTATACAAAAGACTTTTAGAGAAGAAGGCTTTTATTTCTGCCTTTTTTATGTTGTACTTTCACACGTGTTCCATTCCTCAATGTGAATTAGGCAAATTGTAAATTCCCATCTCTGTTTTAAAACTTATAAACTATTACAGCAGTCACCACAGCCGACGATGACCAATCGCACACAGTGGTCCAGGTAACCACTCAGAGTGTTTGTGTACAGTGGAACCTTGTTTTTCGAACGTCCCAGACTTCGAACAAATCAGAGTTCGAATGATTTTTTTTTTTTGCTTCTGATTTCAAACAAAAATCCAGAACTTGAACGCCCCTGAAAAAAGCCAGAAAAAATACAACGTGCGCGGACCGATCAGCTGACCCACGCCGCGCTTTGTTATTGTGTATAACGCAGCCTCTGTATGCAGACGTGTCCCGTTACCTACATTTACTGACTGTTTTTTCTTCATATTGAGGTGTGGGCTAGAGCTGGGACAGGGATGAGGCGAGTCTGGGACAGAGCGTGACTTGGTTTATGACTTTGTCACAGCCAAATTGCACAGAAGCGCACATTCAGAGCTGGACACGCACCGGGCACCTCTTCACTTCTGGAGAGACGTCACTCACTCGGCAACCCCTCCCACATGCACATGCAGGCCACACACATAGAGGAACAGTGCACCTGCAGCAGACACTCTACATTCACAATAATGCCTTGGAACGCATTATTTCTTTTTCCTGTCATTGTAATGGGAAAAATTGATTGGAACGGATTGTGGTTGAGAACCCAGGTTCCACTGTATTTGCTCAGACACATGAAAAATGAGAGAGAACATTGCCTTCAACATAAAGATGCTCAGGTCACGTGAGATGTTCACAAAGCAAAAAAAGAGGAGCCAAGAGGAGCGATACGAAAGTGGCGCTGCATTCTCTAAAGCATCCACTTAACGCACTTGAGAAATCTACTTGTGAGATTTTAACATGAAACTTTGAAGGTTTCTGGCCCCTGCCCACATCTGAAAGTCCAGTGCCTTATCTGCAAATGAAATCAGATTGTAACGCTGCACAAATTTGTCAGAGTGAGAGCCGGCTTTGTTTCTTTTCACCATTGGGAAGTGGGGGAACGTGTTGAAAGTCTATATGGTGCATAATGTCCGCTAATGGGCTCTTCCCATGCAAGTTGAGTACAACAGAGTCTAGCACATGATTACCACAGGCCATCGCTGTATGTGAGGGAAACACAAGCCTGCGGCTCATAAGTGCTCATTTTCAATTACATTCTATTAGGAACTCCAGCAGTTGCTGTCCTTGGTGGAGAACCCACTCTGGCTGCACACCCACTAACCTGCACACACTCAATCCAGCGCCCAAATGGGCCAAGAGCCTGCTAAACACACCAACTAGTGGAACAATGCGTGATGTAAGTTTGGAGAGGCACTCCACACAGAGAATCAGCAGCTCGGCGTCTCTCCAAGTGTGCGGGGCTTGGAGGAGGGAAGACGTGGAAACAAAATGACTGTTTTTAGAAGGTCCACTTATTCCTGATGAAGCAACATCATTCTCCCCTGGGTGAAAATGGCTCTTGTGAATACGGAGGATAGTGCGCACTAGAGATGGCAGGCCATTGTTTGAGAGGACGTTCTCTAACTTGTAACTAGCCCCTCGAAAATCTGCGTGGAGGGCTTTCTTCAACATAGCGCCCCGAGTCCTGTCAACGTTAAGGCATGACCGCCGCTACTCGCCGCTAATTAGACGGGATGCTTGTGTCATTAACGAACACATTCATAGTTTGGAGCGGAGCTGGTGAGGACAGGAACGGATCCCCGCTGTACGTGACTAATGTGTGACATCAGTCTTCACTAATGCACAACTGACAGTCCGTCTATTTGGCGTGACACGAGCCAACCACCCTGTTGTTTCACTTCCCGGCTCCAGAGGAGTTGATGGAGGCCGGTGATTGTTGTGTCGTTCCCATGACAAACAGGAGGCAGGGGAACCAATTAGTTGCGACAGCTTTTAACGTTCCCTTCAAACCAGGAGTAGATGTGGATGCTTGAGCTACCGTTAGGCTTAATTATTTAAGGGAGACGATTTCCCAAGGCCACGGCGTACAGACGCATTACTAATTCATCTTCCAAGTATGAAAGCGTTTGAGTTTTGAATGCTGCAAGTTCCAATGCATCGCATTGATCACCAGTGTGGGCATAAAGCACAGTCAAAGAAACATTCCGAGGCATTAAAGTAAAGTTTTAGGTTAAATATGTTTTTCATTTCTTCATTCTTCAGAGCCACAAGTGAAACGGTTGGCGTCTATTGAAAATATCCAAGAATGTGAGTTACAAATAAACAGTATGGAATGAGTGGAACTTTTATTGAATATGTGCAAGCCGATTCAGCAAGGTTGCCTTCAGGAGTGCTACTATTCAGTCCCGCTCGGGGTTAGCGACGTTGTGATCGCAACGTCCAATCGTCCAATCACCACCACTTTCCCACCAATTCCACCAATCACGTCAGTCTCATCGTATCCCCTCCTTGTTCAGATGAAGTTGCCCACAAATGTTGCCGCGGATGTGAACGATTCTGAATCCATTCCTAAATGTCCAAATTCCCATGATTGAAAAGTAGAATAGACGGAAGTAAAAAGCGGAAGTGACTAGTGCAGCGTCACCTGGACACTATACGGGGGGACGTAAACAAACATGGCTGACCCCCAGATCCATCTCTCTCCAGCATATTTCTGACCCTCAGATCAGCAGCTACTGTTGTGATTGGCTGCTCACACACACACAAACATTCCCCACCTTCACCTCTCTGACTCCGCCCATCCAAACCTCCGTCAGGCTCCGCCCTTGTGAGGAGGTAGGAGGTAAAATCATTGCAACCCAGAGCTTTTTTTCCGGCTAAAAACGGACACAACGGATTTTTTTTTAGTTACTTTACAAAGGTCCTTATTTCCTGTCATGTTGTTCTAGAGCCATAAATGATGGCAGCTTTCGTCACAATGAACATCTGCCATCAAACAAATCCTGGAGGAAGTGACGACTGTACAACAGCAATGCTCAGGTCTGAGGACCAGCCATCAATCAGAACTATCCAGCAGCAAATAAAAACCAAGTTACTGAGGTCCTCCCACCTGAATTTGACTGCTTGAAAGGCTAGGAGTAAAGTCCTGCACTAATTTTGATGGCTATGACGACCAAAATCCATATCTTTTGGTCTTGCTTTTTTTTTGTGGAGACAAGCTGAAAAGCTTTGAGGAGTTTACAGCCCCCCCCCCCAAAAAACTCTGACTATTTACTGACTCTCACGCTGCGTGAAAGTTTCCACGCTGTTTTTTTGTTTTTGTCAAACGAATCATCTGGCGGGCTGCTGCTGACTTGTTGGACTCTCTGTGTAAATGGTTCACCACAGATGGCAGCTGCAAGCTCTTGGGCCAACTTGTTGAATCTGATGGATAGTGAAAAGGCCTTCGGGCTGCATGCGCTGGCGCGTCCTACCCCGCGATTTTCTTTCCTTTTCGTCTTGTTTTTTCTTTCTTTACCTCTCCGACTTTCTCTGTATTGATTATAAAACCAACTTGCACCGCTCAGATACAATATCTCTTCTCCTCAGAATGTCTCCGCCGCTCCGACTGTTGGAGGTTCTCCAGCTTTCTCAAACAGGCCTGATCCTTTACAAAGGTGAGGGGCTGCAGCTCGTTGTGTTCCAGCACAGCAGAGGTGAACGCGGAGAGTTCTGTGTTCCTGGCACACAATTCCGTTAGCACGCTGTCACGTCTCTTCAATTCTCCCCTCCTCTGATGTTACCTGACAGGTGAGGGTGTGCGTGTGTGTGTGTGTGTGTGGGTGCCTTGTTTCTTGCATTCTGTGCAATTGCAGCAGAAGTGCAGAAGAAGGTGAGGGAGAGGGGAGGACAAACAACAGGATACGAGTGGGGTCGAATCAGAGGGGGCGCATGGGAGAGGACGTAAGGAAGAGAAGAGGTGGGAGGTAAATAAGGCATGAGTTGAGGGGAGGTGTGTGTATATATGTGCATTGTGGATCTATGTGCGAGTGTGTGTCTATTGATTTGTGTATTTAGGTGTGTGTGTGTGTATGTGTGTGATGGCAGCGCCTTCAGGCTCCTCCAGGCGTAAGAATCAGTGAGCAGGTGGAGCGCACCGGCAGCGCTGTCTTCTGTCGAGTCCCCGCCGTATCCTGTTTTGTCAGGACCCCTAGAGCGAAGACCGGGGAGTCGGCTGGTGTGTGTATAGATCTAGGTGTGTGTTTGAGAGCTCGGGATGCGCTGTGATCATTAGGATTCACAATGGTTTTGACAGAACGGCTCTGGAGCGGCGGACGCTGCGGACGCCCGGGGAAATAACTGCTTGACTGACTTCTTATCTTGCCGATTAGCTGCTAAGCTAATATCGTAACGAACAGACTCAGAAGGATCGTGCTCCTGTTTCGGGTCCCACTCTTTGCCGGCTGTGTTAGCTCAGACATGAGCTCTGGCAAATGACTTGTTTACTCTGCAGTCACAATTCATTTTGCAATGGCCTTGCTTCAGCGCGGGCCTTCAGAGAGGAAGAGCTGGGTCTGTAATGATGATGCCTTCGGACGCTTGTTCGCGGCATAGAAATCCGACGTCACCCAACCAGATCTCTGGACTCCTCTCTACAGGAGCAGAGAAAACCTAAATGCACAGTTGTGTGTGTGTGTGTGTGTGACGATCCTAAGTGTGTAAGTGGCTCAGGTGGTAAAGTGAGGACGTCCTAATAATAGCCCAGCGTCTCCTCACTGGTCCACAGGCTGTAGCTGTATCGATTCTGCCTCTCCATCTTCAGCTTTGCCCAGCATCGTTAAAGAGCAGATACTGGGGGTTTCATGAGGAATCTTGTGCTATTCTCCAACCTGCGCAGTGTAGAGCCGAACACCCTGGAGGAGGAAGTGCTAGGGCACTGTTATTTTAATTGTTTGTAGTGTTAGTTGACCACAGTGGGGGCGAGATCCAGAGGGACGAGCCTGTAGCCCAGGTCCTGACCCTGCAACTTACACCCTTCTATACCTTGTGCCGACATGCCCAGTTGACGTAGAGATGCAGCGCAGGTACAGCAGAGACACCAATGCAAAAAGACAGTGATTTTTGATTTTTTTTAATCTGATTCTAAAGTCAAAAGACTATCACATACTGCTGTTTATTTCTTAATGTAGGTTGAGCTCCACTTTAACTGGTGCCATTCACATTTGAAAAAAAAAAATAATAATAAATGAATATATCATCTGGGACTGGAAGTATTTTCCCCTATTCTGTCATTTTCCCCTTCACATTTCATTAAAGTTGGAAAAGGTGAAAATAGTATTGTCCTTATCTATCGTTGTTATGAGTGGCCTGATGAAGTTTTAAAGGTGACTCTAACAAAAGAAGTATATAAATTGTGTGGTGACGTTTCACAGTGAACAAATTCTTTTTACCTGGATCACTTCACAGTTTGATGTTTGAAGTACCAGCAGTTTCTGAACCCAAATCCAAGCCCTGCATGTGACAAACTGCAGCATTAGCTCCTCTTTTCTATTCATTCTATCTGTCTCTCCGTCCTTTTGTTCATTCTCATTGTGGGTCTCAGCTTCAGGACATTGTTGCAGTACATTTACAACATAATAGTTCTTTACATACCTTTTAATATGTATTAATTTACTCCCCTTCAGTATCTTGTTTTTTTTTTAGTAGTTCTATGTAAAAGTAATTTTGCACAGAAATCCTTTTTGGATCGATTGTTTTTGTCTGATGATGTATCACATTTATTGTAAATAAAAGCCTCTGTCTTCTTGTGCCTCTGTGCAGCCTACGTACATGAATTCCTGATTGTTCTTTCCAGCGTTATCCGCCTTCATCGCCGGTTTTAATCGTCCACCAGCAGTGGTGAGACACTAAGTGGATGACTCCAGGAGCAAATCTAAAATCTTCCCTGCTCTCCGTCTGCAGAAGAGTTGTTTTATCCTTTGATCTACAGCACATTAAAGTAACACTGTGGGTTTGAAAAACCATTAGATGGCCTTTTGCGGGGCGCAGGTCTCTTTTAAAAGCACAATGAACCTCTGCACGGATCGGCTGAGAAACTTAGTTTAAGGTACAATAACGCGCACTCTTAAATTAGTCTTAAATGGTGTTAGCCCTCAAATAAGACCATTGACACTCGACCTGCGCTGCTGAGGTCCAATTACACCGCCGGCTCTCTGCCATTCTTACCTGTAGAGAGCTTAAATATTCACATCCACAGTCTTTTGTCTGTAATCCCGCCTGTCTCACTGTCCGTCATGCTCTCTGTCTGTCAGGCTGGCAGGTCCTGTTGAATAGAGAGTGGGTCATCTCCCTGACAGAGCTCAACTGGTAGTTATGGCAGCCTTGCAACGGCTGGCTGGCTCCACGCAGTCACCAGGAGACAGGGGATCATCAAGTCTGTCCTCCTGCGACACACGCACGCACTCGTCTTAAACCCGAGCTGAGAGGAAGCAAGCGCTGATGGCCATACAGATGCCGTTATTCCTTTCAACTAGAGATTTCACGCTAGTTTTTGTCCTGATGTTTTTGTTTCCTCAGCAAAACCAAATTTCATTCTGTCTCATGTTGGAGTTACGAAAGGGAGGAGGCTGTTGAGTTACAAGTTAAGGTATTAAGAAAAAAGGACAGAAGTATAATAGTTGTTGTAACTATCAGGCGTAAAAACTGAGTAGTTTTTACTGCAACACTATTTTATGCCCAACAAGAATTCTGGGGAAAACTAAAATACATAATAATAATAATAATATTTTTTTTAAATGCTGAGTGCATCTATTTTTATTCATTCATTCATTCATAAGGAAGACACGCTGAAGTCAGAAGTCAGCTGGTTATATGATCATGATTTTTAATTCTCATTAAAATCCAACAATAAGTAATTCCTGAAACACATGGCCACCTGTGGGCCGACGTGTTTAATGGATGACTCAGACTCAGCTATCATACTGATGTTCACTCCAAACCAAATAGTGTTTTCATGTAACACACATTTTAACTCTTCAGACAAAATAACTAATTTCTAGCTCATGTACTGTATTTCTTTCTCCTGCAGCAGTGACCATGGGGTGGGCTCGAGCATGTGACACTTATCGTTGCTCATATCAAGTTTTTCTTCTTCTCAGTCTTGCACCATACTCTCAACACCATTTCTTCCACCTCCTCCACCTTAACCTATCATGTGCATCCTCCCTACTCACACCTCATGTCCTCCGCCATCACAACCAGGAATCTCGATGCTCATCTTCCACTGCTTCTTTTACCTGATGTCACCATCTGCCCTCCCTAACTGGGCCCCTTGACATCTCCACATGACTCACCTAGTTAGTTCCCATGTGTAGCTTGTTTTAAATGTATTTGATTCTTTTTTTTTTCTCTGTCTCATGCTCACGTGTGAATGTATGCACACTCACTGTTGCTGACCTTTGACCCCTGACCATACTTATTGTAAATGCATCTAAAGTTCCAGACCCTTTTTAACAGCCCAAATTTCCGACTGGGAATATGGGAGCCTGAAGCATTAAGAGGAGGGTGAATCATGTCTTATTTTTCACTTGATCAAATCCTTTGTTCCACTGAAGGCATTTGACTGTGGTCAACATAGGTACCTTGACTTGTCTGCGTTTGAGCGGCAACACACTCTATCAACTGTGTTCTCTTTCAATAAATTTCTTCATTTGTTAGATGGGACCGCAGAGCGCCATTAAACTCTTATGTGTGTGTATAAATAAAGCTTCTTTCATCTTAGTACATGCTGACAATGGGAAGTGGAACCTCCACGTTATTGGGTCAGTGGCCTTGGATGTCCAGTGTATAAGATCAAAAGTATTTAAAGAAATACAAATGACTCTCCCATTCTATGGCAGAGCTGTATGCCCTGAAATTCAAAGCTTACTCATGGTATACTGAAATCGACAGAGGACTGAAGTCGGGATGGCAGAGTCACAAGGTACACAAACAAGACTCCCATCTTGTTTGTGTACCTTGTGACAAAGTTCAAATTCAACCCCACTTCTTTACACTTTTCAAACACACTTCACAAGACCGTATCTTCAACCTTTTGCTGTTCAGTTTTAGTGCCTGGACAAACATCAAAGAAAAACCACAACAAAACTGAACAAAAAAGCCAGCCTTTGTTTTACCAATAATGCTTTTACATACTGTGCTGAGGGGACATGGTCACCCCGAGCGTGTGACACCAGGAAGACAGTTGCCATATCCCTGTTTTCTCTGTCGGTTTGAGTAGAGATCCAGAGGCTGCTCAGGTCAAGACAGAGTAAAAATGCACTCTGAGACCCAGAAAAACTTGTCAAAGACCGATCTGAAGCTCTCCAACACTAAGCGACCCCATGATTACAATTTGAGCAAAAGACAACATCTGTCGCTTTTGCTTTTTCCCGAAGTTCAGCTGTTTTACATCAATGTGGAACTGTATGTGTTGTAATGAATTTCCCCTATAATATTTCTATAAATACGTTGGGAATCATGCTGGCCTCTTTAGAAATGAAAAAGAAAGAAAAGCCTTTTTGTGGAGTAGAGTTACTGCGCAGCTCGATAACAAAGAAGTACGAGACCCCAGTGAGCGTCCCAGTTAGTCTACGTTGCCGTGTTTTATTCTTCTTTGCCACTTAATGTCCCATTTAAATGTTCTGCAGCTTTCAAATATGAATCATGAATATGTGCGCCCGAGGGTTGGCCAGCAGAGTCTATTAGAATACATCACTGGCCTACCAGGGGACCACTTTGTGCATCCCACTAAAACCTATCATATCTCTGCTGTAGAGGGGGAGACATGACTTCATGTGTCTTGTGATGTAAGTATTATTACAATTCATGAAATTCAAACACTTATGGCAGTGCCATTAATTTGAACCATAAGCCATTGGGGAGAGATTTACAGTGGAGTTAAGGGCGATCACACCATTAAAGGACTTGGGAGGAAGACGGAGGGCGATAACCGGCTTAGAGCCGGAGCTTTGGCGCGGAATTGCCTTATGTATGAATGCCGCAATTAATATTTCTGTTTTCTGGCTCTCAGGTCAAATTCAGAAAGATTTCCGTCAGATGAAGAGGGGGAATTGTTGCGCATTGAAGGTTCAGCAGTTAAAACATAACCCTTGCCTTCTGGCTTGGCTCCTTCTCGGTCTACATACAAAGTGCTGAATTTTGCATGAGTGCCTGAGCGTATAGCAACTGGAACCCTATAGTGTTGTTTACTGATACTTCCTTGAGGCGTCTCACTCAGTTCAGCCCATTCTGATAAGAATGCGAGCAGCTGAGACCTGTCTCCCGTCGGTGCTGTGTGATGGTCTTGTTATACAGCAGCGCATGAAGAAACAGCGGGCAGAGGTCAGGACATGCAGACGTACTTCCCTGCTTCAAAATGACCAATCAGGAAGCCCTGCCAATGTTCATAGCTCTGATAGAACCAACCGACACGTGACTCACCGTTCACACTAAAAGTACATATTTATTTCCCTCGACCCGGCAATCGATTTAAGATTTGGTTATGGCACTTTGTGATGTATGGAAAGTTTTAAAATCGCATCTTGCCTTGATAGAGAATCACAAGCAGCCTTATGACTCATGCCAGTTACTCAGACAATGAACATCTCAGAGGAATAATTCAGGGGGAAATGGATGAGAAGGTCGATACATGTGCAATTTGTTAAACACGGAGCTTCTAACGACTGCAGTAGTGGAAGGAAGGAAAAAAAAGGTACTGGGCTTTTCCCAAAGGTAAAGAAGTTGATTTCTATTTATATTTGCACGATGAAAATGAGGGGGGTCGAAATGTAACTATAGCAAAAGAAAGGTATTTGTTAAGGATGTTTTCTCTCATGTTGACAAGTAGTAAACATCTTCCTTTTTCTTTCATTGTTTGGCCTAAATTGCGTCACATATCATAAGCCACCTATACCAGGGGTCGCCAAACTGTCGAGGTGCACTTTCAGTCAAGAACACGGTTTCAAAATTAGAGAACCCAACATGGTGGAACAATTTATGGAACATATTCAAAAAGGTACAAGGAAGACTAATGTACAAGTAACATCCGACTTACGACCGGCATCGGTTCCGACCAACCGGTCGTAAGTCAGATCAGACGTAAGTCGAACACCATTCAAAATAGCTGACGCGAGGGTTATAGCTACTACTGTAGTGGTAGATCGCTGTGTGAGAGTGAGATGCTGAGATACTGTGCTGCCGTTACTGTTGTACACGTTGCCGTGCTGCTACGTGCTGCGGTGCCGCCAGACATTGAATAAAAATAATAAAAATAATCATCTGCTGGCCCTGGTCGTAAGTACAGGTGGACTTAAGTTGAGCACATAGGATATTACTTGTAATTGGTCGAATTTACCAAAAATTTTTTGAACTTGCAACAATCCCTCGAAGATTAAAGCAAGATGGGAGTGTAGAATTGAATACGGAAATATCAACTGAAACTTGGGAACAAGCGCATCATGTCACTCATGCAAATATATGGCAGGAGTTCCAATGGAAAGTGGCCATGAGGTTTTTTCTGACACCAGAGCTGGTTGCAAAAGTGAAGAAGACCGGTCCTAACATTTGCTGGGGAAATTGTGGAACACACATCAGTAATCACACTCAAATGTTTTGGACATGCAGGAAACTGTTCACATTCTGGGAAAACATTTTCAAGTTCCTGAATAGGTTATTCGGTGGAGTCGTTGCAGGATTTTAAAACATCAGTATTGGGTGTGACTCCTGTGGGTATTGAGGAAAGGGGAACCATTTGGCAGATATTACTTATAGCTGCTCTGAAATGTATCACAATGAAATGGCAAACACCACCTATCTATCAGATGTGGCTCGACAAAGTACAAGTAACATCCGACTTACGACCTGTTCGACTTACGTCCACCCGTACTTACGACCACAGCCAGCAGATCCTTCTTTTTTTATTCAATATCTGGCACTGCAGCACGTAGCAGCACGGCAACGCCTACGATAGTTACGGAAGCACAGTATCCCAGTAGTGTAGTGGTAGATCAGAGCGATCTACCACTACAATAGTACCTATAACCTTTGCGTCGGCCATTTTGAATGGCATTCGACTTACGTCCAATCTGACTTACGACCAGTTGGTCGGAACCGATCCCAGTCGTAAGTCAGATGTTACTTATAATGAAATTCTATGAGATTGAATGACTCACCAACTTCTTTAGACTTAAAATATATAGATATATATAGATTTTGATAAAGCCGTTTCTTGATGCCCATAGATAATAGATGGATATATTTTGTGTTGTATATCTCTTCTGCTTTCTTGATGTGGACATTTCTCAGACTCGGACTGTGCTCTCTGTTTGGTGAAATTTATCATGTTAACTCTATCATGCCTTTCGTATGTATCTCTCAGTGATGAGACTTCCCTGGTACTTGCACTGCACTGCACTGTATTGTTGTAAAGTGTATGTTTGAGCTGGAAGGGTTGATGCAAAAATGTAATAAAAGAAAGTTAAAAAAAAAAACCACAGTTTCATCAACTGGTTAAACTGTGTGTGCTCGATTGATTGGAACAAAAACCTGCCCTACTGTACTGAACTAGTGTATGCCACGCACTGAACTCTATGGCCCTCCGCACAGAAAACCACACTAAGATCTGGTAGAAAAAGAAGCCAAATTTGTCATGACCATAAAAGCTTCCTTTTAAAGAGGTAGTTGCAACAGAGGATTCTATGATAATCTTCTGCGAGCGGCTCTGACTCTGTGTTTGCCATCATTTGTCACATGGCCACAGTGTTATGAGTTTAAACAGAATTCGGTGATGGCTCACTGCGCTCCCACACCGTGGTTTTCCATCTCCTCCAACCCACTTTCAATTTCCTTTAGGTATTCAAGGAGTAATGTCTATGAGGGGGAGAAAAACCTACTGACCGTTTCAGGTCTGTGATTTCTGGAGTGCTTTAAGAAAGATAACACAAGTTTGTCTGTGACAAAAAGAAATGTTTTTGTTTTATGAGCAAAGTCTTCAATATGTAGAAGAAATCACCCTCAAACTCTTGTCATCAGAATGGTTTTGCTCTCAAACAGGGGCTCAAAAGCGTCTCGCATTTCTCTACAAGTGGAGCGGCTTTAGTGTAACTTCAGCTCCATTGAGCATCACCCTTCACTGAGTTTGAGGTATCTGATCGAGTCCATCCATGTGGAGCGCTATTGAATAAAAAGAGTAAACCTCAAGGACATGGTCCACCTCACACACATCTACTGAAAAAAAAAAAAAAGAAACAGTACAGACAAAAAATATTCGACTTGAAATCAAAGCCCACACAGGGAGCGGAGACTTAAAATGATGTTGATTTGAAAGGAGTGGAACTTTTCAATATCGGTTCCCTATTCCAGGAAAACTTTCACAAAATGGATTAAGTAACATGGTGACAATGTTACGACCTTGATGGGCAGTAAAGCTATGGAAGTAGATGTCGGGAGTCTGTTGAATGACCGATGTCTGTTGGAGTTGCACCCTTCTCAGACAAAAGATAGAGATCCATCCTATCTGGCTGATCTTTAACACTACAGAAACATGTTTGCTCTCACAGCACACTTCAGCAACGTGTACACTTTTGATTGACAGTTCAGTTGTTCAGCAGTGATACTGTAAAGGAACCGTAGACCTTCTGATTTTATTAGAGCTGAGTCGCAACCTACGTCTTTGCTATTTATCTACCGTCTAATGTGAACCTTCTCCTTCATTTGCCAGTGCATATAAACCAGTAGTTCAGGGCAAAACAATTTAATATTTGATAATATTTTATACACCTTCAGGCAGTACCTTCTTGATGTTTCCCCTGGGCACTCTGGTTTCCTCCCACAGTCACGTTTAATTGGTGAAAATGGTGTCAGTGTGCACATGGGTGGTGTCTAGGGTTTCTAGCTAGGCTAAGCTACAGACACCTCGACCCCCTGCAGGCAGTAAGCAGCAGAACATAAAACTTTAGAAAGTTGTGTCAGTCCCACAGGGTTAGGCTTTTTTTTTCGCTCTCCAATGTTCATCAGCTGACAGTCAGCCAGGCCACCGTACATCTTGAAAGGTCTTCTGTGTCTGCTGTGGTCGGTAGTGATGGCTCAAGAATGGGGAAAAAAAGGCTCATTGATTCATGCAGGGAGCAGCAGAGATCGGGCCATCATGACATTGAAATACAGTTGTGCATTATCGAGCCAGTCAAGCGATCTCCTCATAGCTGCTGCTGTGTGAAAAGTAAAACTGAGTCATCAGATAAAACTAACTAGAGGCCTGAAATCATCCTTTTTTTCTGGCAGTGGACAGCGGAAGCATGACACCCCAATAGTGATGGGCCGGCGAGGCTTCATGAAACAGTGTCATTATTTCCAGCGCCTACTGGATGGTGCTCTTGGTTTAAAAATGATGTGAGGTTTCACTGAAGTGGTTGTTCATATTTTAGAAAGATTTTAGAGCAGAGAGCGCCATGCAGTGAAGCACTGTTTCATGAAGCTTCATTAGCCCTAGACTCCAGGCTGCAGCACATAATCTTCCAGCAGCTTCAGTAGTGGTCTGCCAGACCCAACTGCACCTAATACGTGTCCACTTCTCGAGTGTGTCCTAGGGATACTTTCTATGAGTAATTACTCTTTAAATGATTGTTATTATTCAACAACTTGGTGGGACATTCAGCGTTCTGGTGCATTTCATTTTACAGCTTCACCAGTTTCAGACCGACTCTTGGGTGTGTGATGCCAATCTCGACTCTCATGTTGCCTTCTTATTCAATGAACTAGACTGTTGCCGTTCTTCTGAATGCTTTCTTTTTCTTTTTAAATATATTCATTTATTCATTTTATGATGTCTTTCATGCTACATTTCATACTTTGGTGGGATGGTGCCCCCACAGCTTTCAAGTACTTTATATAACTCTTGATGTTTTTGAAAATGTACTTAAGATCCACCCATTGAAAACATTTTGTCTTGCAGAAGCTGAAATCTCAATTTCCCCAACCATGCCCACTCTTCTGTGACTGGTCAGGAGTCAAGGGTAAGTTCCTCCTATCAACGCTCCGCCTGCCACCACGAACACAGCCATGTGAAAACAGAGTCGGAACCTCCCAGACACATGCTTTCAGAGGGGAAATTAATATGCAACTTGTAGAGGAAAACCTTTGAAACATACAGGCATGCGTCAGTAACTTAAAGTAACAATGTCTGATGCAGTTCTGGTTCCGCACATCATGTCCCTACTAGTGAAAAAGCTGCCTACTTTCTGGCCATTTGTCCTTCATCATGGATGACTGAACAAATCCACCTTGTGATGTCTTTATTTTTACTGCTAAAAAAAGTAATTTATTTGAAATTCGACAGTGGAGCAGGGGTTAGCACTGCTGCCTCTCAACAAGAAGGTTCAGGGTTCCAGTCCAGTTCTAGACCTTTCTGGGTAGAGTTTGCATGTTCCCCCTGTGTATGTGGGTTTTCTCTGGGTACTCTGGTTTCTTCCCAAAGACATGCTCACTAGCTGAATTGGACACAGGGTGTATTCCTGCCTCTCACCCAATGACTGCTGGGTTAGGCTCTAGCACTGCCCGCAACCCTGAACAGGACTAAGCGCTGGTTAACTGAGGATGAATGTATGTACTGCCTTCTGTCTTCCATGTAGGGTATTTGGTTTTGCATGAAATCCATGGACTGCTCTTGGATACATGTGTGCCGTGTCATTGGCCAGACAAGAGTGTAACATGCCTAGCCAGTCGTGGAGCGGTCAGTGGCAACACAGTGCTGGACAGTGAAGCTTCGACCCTGCTGTTTGATGAAACGAACAGAAGCAAAGTGTTAGCACACAAGGCCTGGTTTACCTTAAACAGAGAGATTAAAGCCGCCAGGATGCCGAGTTGAAAACATCATTCCAATCACCATGGAGACGTGGGAGGAAAAGTAGAGGGTCTGAATGCAGAAAGAGATGTCATTATTAGTTCTTTTTTTGATTCATTATTTTCATAATGACTGTTATTATGCGGAGACTCTGATTGAATTCCATTTTGTCTGTCAGGTTTGTGGCGAGCCGAGTAATTATCACTTAAGTGATACTAAGATTAATGCTGGACATTTTCATGGTCAGAGCTTTGCCAGTTGGACAAAAGGGGACTTGATCATCTTTCCTCATTAAAGAAAACATGATAAAGACAGAGAAAGCCGACAAATGAAATGGAAATTAATATGACATTCAATAGCCATTACCGCCTTTTTTTTTTTTTTTTTTTTTAATGGAAGCGTTTCGCGGAGGACGGATTGATGTTAGATCAACATACTAAATCGCTCGATAATTTTCTGTTTAAACTCTTTAATGTGCGTGTGTGATTACCTCTGTGATTTAATCAAACTTCTGCAGTGTTAATGAACCTACTGAATTTACCTTTCATCTTTTGATGCCATGGTTATAATAAGCTGCGCTACTTGGAATGAATGAACGTTCGGAAGTCTGGTTTGAGCTTGTATTAAAAGTCTGCTTTTTTTTTTAAGGATAAAACGGTGTAAAAGCTGTTGAGGTTAGTCTCTTATTGGCTGCTGCCGAGTTGAGTCTCACTGTAGGACCGACGTCTAACAGCAGAGATTATTGTCGGAGAAATGGAAACCTGCTGATCAGTTCCTCCAGTGGAAAACCGCCCTATGTTTTGTCTGTTGGAAGCTAACGCATGCTTACAGGCAGAAGAACTCCGGGGACTCTCCTCCTGCCCGTCCCCCAGTCGCGAGATAGCAGCAGGCTTACACATTCGGTAAGGGTTTTTTTTTTTTCGGGGGGTGGAGGGGGGGTCTAATCAATCACTGACAGATTACCTCCAAAGCCACTTCCACAGCCATTAAAGCAGGACAAATGCAGAATTGCAACTGAACAAGTTGGAGTTTTTAAGGCAAGACTGGAACTTCCTGGTTATTTGTCAAAGTCAGCGGCGCTGAGCCGCATGACTGGCCGTGCGAGAGTGTGTCTCAGCCGGCCGGCGTGCTCGCCGTGTGTTAGCTAGAGTGAGGCAGCGAGCGCCAGACAGTAACGGAGTGACTGAGTTATTGTTGTGTGTGGCTGCAGCTCTGTGTGCCTTCAGGTGTGTGTGTGTGGAGTCGTCAGCCCACTGGAGCCCACAGTAAACCACATTCCCTTTATTGCCAAATTTAGCAGTTTATGCTCAATAGGCTCGGCTCAAATCCACGCCGGGCTCCATCAGGGCCACAGTCCCTGCTCATAAACAAGGCTTGACCACACACGCCAGTGTCCGTGTTCACACATCCGCTCCTTCAGTCCTTTTCTTGACTACTGGAAACAGTCTGTGCTTTTCTAATCTCTCCCTCTCCTCCCTCTGGACTCAGCTCTGAGATTCCCCATCATTGTCCTCTATTCACAGGGGTTTTGTTTATATCAACTGCACTTGATAGAAGACTCCAAAGAAATTGGATATTATCATTTTGTACATAGCCAGTATCACCAGGGGAACTCAGCCCATTCTAACGGAATTATGCAGTTTAAAGAATGGACATGTTCCCGGAGAGGACTGCGCTCAAATTGATTCTGACGTCTCTGCGTCTTCACAGACATTGCGGGTTAAGTGCCGATAATTATTTGAAAGAATAATAAAAATATGAGATAGGTTTGGATGCAGCGACATCAAAGAGGCCGTGTGTGTATCTCTCCTCCAACAGTGAGAGTATGGATCCTTTGTAGCAGTCTCAAGCTTTGACGGCGCATTCATTGTGATATATTGGAGGCGGTTCAGAAAAATATAAAAGAGACAGCAATAAAAAATACAAATAATTATTATAATGTCATTAGGGCGGAGAGAGGGCGAGGGTCCTCCTTTTATGTTGTTAAAAAAGCTGTTTCAGCTAAAATAGTGAAAAATAATTTTAAAAACTGGGAAATTTTCTCAAAAACTGTGCAGACAGATTTTTTTACTTAACAAAGTATAGGAAATTCAGACGATTCTACATGAGGTGGTTGTAAATTTGCAGTGATAGAAATAATGTTTGAAATAATCATAACAACAGCGGGATGATTTCAACTGGCTGCAGTTGTGAGGCACTAACCAGTGGCTAAAAACAGCTTTGATGGTGGAATCTTCATTCAAAATTAAGTGGGAAGTGTGTGTCATAAATGAAGCGACATGCACTATGTATATTCGTATTTATGGTAAATGTTTGCAAGAAATATAGTAACTACAGATTTACATGGTCATTTGATATCATTTAAATGGTCAGTTTAGGGGGCTTATATTGCTTTTTGTCCATTTTTAAAAGACCTTCAGCAGCACCAAATCAAGAATATGACCCTACAATTTCTGCTGTGTTGTAAGGCATCAGAAACTCAAGTGCAAGATCAGTGACTCTAGTCAGCGTTTTCCAGATACATCATGGAAATCTGGGATATACCTACGTAATTATTTTAAAATTCCACGCGGCTTTAAACATCTGCCTTTCCTTCTAGTGTTCTAGAATGTGTTGGGGAAGAGATACAAAAAGTGCATTGGTGAACTAATAAGGACTGACACTGAAGTCCGCAGGCACTGGAGTTGAAATTTAGCTGGTCATGTGACTGCAACTCCCCGCCCCCCCCTCATGACCCTGGAGAGAATGAGGGGAGAGAGAGAGAAACACAAATGCACAAACACACACAAACGCACACACAAGGCTGAATCGTAGGTGTCCTCATGTGTACGTTCTTTTGTGAGTGTGTGTGTGTGTGTGTTCCTCCTCCCCCTCCTATTCAATTAAGAGCTTAAGCTCATTAGTGGCAGACTTACATCATTACCTCTCCAATGGCTAATGAGTTAAAATCTATTTAGATTTATGTTGCCGTTAAATCTCCTCCGCCGCACACTCTGCTGGGCGATGACCACAAATCAACACCAAAAAAACCTGAAGGCTTCATCCGTGACTCCACGCCAGCCAAGCCTTTTATAGCAACGCTGCATGTTGAGCACACTTGAGTTCTACCTTTGCTTCCACTATGTTCATCAGAGAGAGCGCAGCGCCCAGCTTTTTTTTTTTTTTTTCGAATGACTAACTAATAGTCAATGCCACGTAACCACGGCGATCACACAGTTGAGCGTTCAGTCAGTTTTAATGTAGCAAATCCTGCCTTGCACATAACAGGCCTGGCCAGTATGATGGCCCGGCAGGAGGGAAGAGGAGAGTGAGGTGGAGCCGACGTGGAGCCGAGAGGCCTGCTGCTGCTGCTGCGGCAGGTGCGAGACGCACTTGTGAGGGAAACACGTTTGCCTCAGGTTCGCTCTCCTCATCAATCCTCTGGCTTGTTCCACGCCTGTGACTCACACAAATAACCCACCGACGGTGTGTTGGGGGTGATTAGGAACAATGAGCTGACAGTTATTCCGTCTTTGATGTCTTGTTTAACTCTGCTCTCCCCGCCGCAGCTTTGATAACACGCTAACTGGGACATTTTCATTCTAATTAGGGCTTCAATTGCTAATTCCGTATAGCCGCTATAATTATCACTGGGAGATTCACAGGTACACTCTGCCATGTTGGGCTCCTGCGCCGGGAGACTGATGGGTGGGCGGTTCATTGCCCACATGCCGTGATCAATGCCAGGGGTTTCCAAGCTCTGGCCCAAGCTGCTCTTGGGGGACATCAATTCATCATAGATTTAAAAAAAAAAAAAAAAAAAAAAAGATTTTTGCATATTAATGTTTCAGCTGTAAAAAAACAGACCGCATGCCATTGTTTTGTGCGTTCCACAAGCCCATGAAATCTACCTTGAATCTTGTCGCTCTCTGGACACGCAAACAGCGGCCTCCCACCACTAGGTTGCAGTGTTTCTGCTACAGTGAATATCGCGCCGCGATCCACAGGCAAAAAGGAGCTAGACCGTTTCGGAAATGAATACAATTTTGAGCTTCACACTTGAAATCCAGCGTATATATTTTGTGTCATGGTTGAGGGGGTGGGACACTTGACATTTTGACACAACACACGGAGATTAATACGCTGGATTTAGCCTCGAAGAAAAACAACAAATACCCCCCTAAAATAAATGTCACACTGATATTTCATTACCAGTTATAGACTGCTCAATGTACATTCATTCTATTCTGCCTGCAACTCAAGCTACTTTAAGTTACGGCTACTTCTGTTTTGATCATGTTGGACAGAAGAATCGCAAATCAAAGGACATTCGATACTTTTTTAATTGTCAAAGTATTAGTTGTTCTTTTACAGTCGACAAGCACCTTAGGTAATCTAGAACATCTCATTTACCCCCCAAGTTTTTTCCTTTTTAATGGCAAAACATATTCAATATCAAGTGAAATCCGGTTTGGTCAATGACCTGATACTGTTTATCATATCGTGTGACTCAGTACCACATCAATGAGATGGACGGACGACAGTTTGCTTGTGTGGTGTTAGTCACAGTTGAGTCCAACTGGCTATAACAGTGGGGTTTACTTCCTTTGTAGACCAGACTGTTTGTTTTGTCACAAGCCATTATTCAAAATGAAAAGCTAGGTGGAGGAAATAGAAGAGAATGGGGAAAATCTAATCCAAAAATTCCCAAATACTTGCTGAAGAGCTTCAGTAATGTCAGATTTGGAGTGAAGGACCAACCCCTGAGTGCATAATGTTTGTGAAACCCAGTGTCAGTAAAATGGATTTTGGTCAATAAACATCTCCGAGTGAAACATAAAGGCATGAAATGAATGACTGATATTTAAAATAGTCGGTCTACTTTCAAGTTCCTTCCTCCGTCCCCGGCCAGACAAAGCAGACGCTCATAATAACCTTATCTGCAGTAATTGGAATTGAGAGATTTTTGCTCCTGCCTCCCGTCAGCCCTCCGGGCGCATGCGCAGTGGGGAGTGTACTGGTCAGCGAGAGAAGCAGCTGTTCGGGGCTGGTGAAATTCCAACATGGCAGTGGCTGTGGTCAGTGTTTCCTGCGTTGACTTGGGATGGTTTCAGCTCGCCTGCAGCCCGTCTTAACCTCGGCGCGACGTCTGTCAGCAGAACTTCTCCTCGGGATCGATGCGACCCTGAACCCCCGCGTGAGAGGTCGACCTGTGGCTAAAAAAACAGGTAAGAGCGCGGAGGGATCCGTCCGCTGCATCCACAACTACACGGACGAGGCGGTCAGCGTAGCGCTCTGGAGGCGTCCCAACTGATTCAACCCGACTAGAACAAGTCCATTCGGGCTTTTTTTTAAAGCAAGTTTCCGCGGTCGACAACGTGCACTTAGCGTGTTATTGAGTCGCTATATTGAGGTTTGGGGAGAGTGCACCTGCGCCGCCGTCTGTACGCATCTCGGTCTGCTGCTGCACCCGGTCTCGCTCTTCCACCGTCGGATCCATAAAGAGGGAAATCACACACAAGTTTGCCCGTGGAGTCTCCGGCAGCCGCGACACAACAAGTTGCTCTCGCAGAAATAGCATGACATTGACATTTCCACGAGCGACATTCGCCTCCAGACGTTCTCATGACAGGCGACACAGCGCGTTTGAGATCCCAGGTACGAGGAGACAAACGAGAGGAAGCAAACACTGCTGGAGCCCCGAAACGTTCCCTCGTGTGTTGTTTTGGGCTAAATTCCATCTCCTCTTTTTCTCTTCTCTCCCTCTCTCTGCTCCAGCACGTCATGATCAGCAGCAGCAGCGTCTATGGTAGGTTTCTGATTTATTCAACTTGTATTTAAGGGCGATATTTCAATGAATAGTGACAAAAATAGAAGCTATTGCAGGCTTGACCATGCTTTTTATTTCTCAAATATACTCTAAGTTATATCCTACTTTAATAAAGAAACTTTTGTGTTTGAATTGAACCTGGGAAGAGAGCTTTTTAGAAGTTCCTTGATAAAGAAAATAATTACATTGGAATATTGCATTATACAGAAATGACTCTAGATGAGGACTGTAATATCTGAGTATTCCCCCCCCCCAATATAATATCTATTTTTTACTGAATTTATATCAGAAAGTAATTTGGCTCAGTACAAATACACACTTGAAGGATTGTCTTCATCGTTTAACTACAGAACAATATTATATGTATCTGTCGGCAGTTTGCTTAGGTCTCTGCCTTACATTCATTCTCTTCGGAAAAAAACCCCATTTCATTGAAATGATTTGTATTGATTTAAATCCATAATCTGCCAATTATGAAGTTGAATTTCCTCTCGTCCTTGCTGTGGGATCGTGGGAACCGTGTGTGTTTTTAAGTCCTCCACGTTTATAAGGAACAATGGCAGATTGTTGAAAATTGAAAATCGCCTGCCCACTCTTTTGCAAGTAATTCCATAATGGATTATTTGTTTTCTACACACACACACACTCACATGCACGTTTATATACTGGGAACGCAACTGAAGTTTATGGGACAGTCGTGGATTTGTAACATTTATTAGGTGAGTTTTGACCCCCCTCACCTCTGAGCTTTTGCTCATCCCTTTCTCTCTTACTTAATACGCACACAGACACGCACTTAAACAGGTCACCTGCATCATCATCAGCATCATTTATCTTTTCCAAAATTCTACTAAGTGAGCTGTCTTACAGAACTTCATATGAAATATTGATTCATCTACTTGTAATCTTTCTTCTGCAATTTAAAGCTAAGTTGATATTGTTTTTCTTTCATCCTTGGTTTCCATTTGTGTTTTTAATTGTAGATGAGAATGACCTTTATGAAAAAGTCTTTGGCGATGTAAATGGACGCGTGACGGTGTGGGTGTGTGAACTTCTGTGTGTGTAATGTAAATAGTGTAGCTGCTCCGCCACTTGTTTATTCCTCCATTTGTCTGCCGTAGTTCTCGGCTTAAGATCCGTCCCGCATCCGTGCCAGCTGCGTATGTGTCGCTGTGACAGTTGCAATAATCCCCCTCATTATACACATAACGTATCTCCTCATATCTCCGACAGCCCCGATACGGCTAATAGGGACACGGAGAGGAGAGCTAATAGGAAGAGAAGAAAAACTGCTTAACAAACAGGGACCCTTTATTTATCTAAATAGAGTTTTTTTTTCCTCTCAAATGAATAAAGCTAGGGGGGCGCATGTGCCTCCCCCCAGTGGGGCCATATAAATAAATTATCCTGACACTTTCTATCAGTCTGTAATGTGTACCGTTAAAGGCGGCTTCGCTGTGCTGGAGCCACCAGCATCGCGATCCAGCCGGCCCCCTGTGGGACTCCAGCCAGATGTGAGACGATCTGGGGAAATGTTGTGCGCCTCAGACATTTGTTAGTCTCCGCTTCGTCCGTATCAGTGGATTTCTCCTGTCTGTGCGTCCTGACAAAGGGCCTCTTCAAACGGGATCCAGGAAGGGTTGTCATCTTCTAGCAAATATGTTAAGTGTTATCTTTTGTGCGCTCGGCTTGCCGAGCAGAGCTGGACCCCTTGGGAGCCCGCCGCATGCAAATAGAACAAATCCCTCTCGGACCTGTCTGTCTGTTTCACTCTCTCCATCTCTCTCTGTTTCTGTCTTCTCAGCCCCCCCTCAACCATTCTCTTTTCCTTCTCCACGTTTGCCCGACAGTGCGTCAGCCCGTCTTGTCTCCTTGCTCTCTCATCTATTTCACTCTTTGTCCACTTATTCCCCCACTCACTCCCTCCCTCCCTCCCTCATCACTCTCTCTTTCTCTCCCGTCCCAGAAGACAGTGCCGGGGCTGTGTGTCAGCTAACTGTAGCGAGGCTGTGTCGTCTTTGTGTGTTTCTCTGCATGCTTGCTGACAGCCCCCTCCTCACTGATCTAAGTTCCCTTTCCTCAGACGGCAGGCAGCTGTCGGTAGCGCTTGCCGCCCGAGACGTGTTTCACTGTAGATGAGCGGACGCCAATTCTTTAAAATCTTTGACACCCTGATCCTCTCCCCTCCTTTTTTTCCTCTCAGAAATGCTCTCTTGCTGCAGTTTGTGCTTTCCAAAGGGGGTTTGATAGTTTTAATTTTTTTTTTTTTTTCCAGTAGGCCTTGTGTTTCCGGGACTGACAGTTGCTTGTTGATGGATTTTCTTCCCCTACCGCTTCACATACTTTTGTATGGTCCTCGTGTTACCGTGATGCATTCAGCTAGTGATGACAGGTTTTTTTGTCAGGTCACAATTGCTTGTTCCCATTTGAGTTACACACACACACCATATCGAAACAACCCTTTCAAAAGGCTGCAATAGAAGGGAGGATGTTGGCGATCAATTTAAAAACGTAAATTGGGTTGAAGAGTATGAATTGCCTCATGGTATGGGAAATATGAATGTTGGCAGCTTTAAAGATGGATCCCAAGACGATTTTTCTGTAGTTTTATAATTGTTAAAAAACTGACCAGGAGATCCAGAAATGCTATTACTGATCAGTCCAAGCCTTAGCATGATGGTACACATCAATAGATGCCAGTATTTCACAACAATTGTGAATTCTCTGATTCACATTTTATGTTTGCTATGTGGTGTACGTTTATCAACACAGAAGTGAGGTTAAAAAAAATGAAGCGAAAGGACACATTTCCTTTGTTGTAGAGCTGCCATAGTGGGTGGCTAACTGACTTACCACAGCATTATTATCATCATCATCATCATTATTATTATTGTTCAATTCAAGGACCCTTAATGAGATTGACATAAACCAAAAGCAAGTCCTAAAACAGTCACTCAAGAGAGCGGATAATGTACAAGCACTTGACAAAGATTAATTGAGACACTTAAAGAATAAGGATGTATATAATAAAAGAGTATGACCCGGGGACGGCGTCAGCTGAAGTAGCTGCTGGGTCGGGTGCGTGTGGTGCTCAGCAAGGTGTAGGACAATGACGACAGTAAACAAGTGGCACCGGTGCGTGAGACTGACCCGACTCAGTTGAAGAGTCCAGAGTTATAAAAGCGCAAAGATGACGCCAATCTGTATTTAATTTTTGTATGCAGTGTCTGTTGTGATATCCATTAGATATGAGGGAAGATAAATATTTATTTTGTTGGGGAATAATTGAAGGCTGTGAATGCGGTAGTGAAATGATCCTGACCAGTCTGATCTGAGGTGAATCTGTCTGAAAATGTTGCGTGTGTGTAGAAATATCAGGCGAAATAAATGCTCCTGGTTGTTGTCCTTTTCCAGCCATTTTCTGCTACAAGGGAAAAGTCCTTCATTTTCACTGTGTATTAGTTCCGTGTCATATTAACTGAATTATATAGAAGGTGCTGTTGAAGCAGAAGTACTCGAGGGAAGGTCCACAGCTAGTCAGACATCTTCACCTCCGAAATTCCCCGACTCTGGCACTCAGCCCTGCTTATATCCAGCACCCTTAAGCAGACGTTCGGCTAAATTCATTTCCATGTTAATTCCGGCCTTAAAAGCATTATCTCGCTTTCTTTGAACTCTGAATCCCGCTGAATGTTTGAAGTCTGCTCGTTTTGTGTAATTTGTCTTTTTCGTCAGTTTAATCAAGGCTGGGAAAATTGTTCTCCTGCACCACACATTTGTTAGGATTATTATTATTATCATTATTATTTTTCGTCTTCCTCACGTTTATGAATTTTGAACGGACCCAGGTTCAGGTGCAGCCGTGGCCTGGATCCCTGGTCGGATACAGAAACATTCGGAATGTGGAAGCGCTAAATATGCTAAGGAGTTCATAAAAAAAAACTTCCACTCGGAATATTCCACACCATTAGACCCTGACTGACACAGCGCTGAGCAGCTTATCCTTTACAATATGCCTTCAAATGTGGAAGCGCTGTTTCTAATTAGGTTATTGGCATGGAAGTCTTAAGTTAAATTGTGCATTGATATGCACAAAAGCTTGCCACTCATTTGGCTCACCGACGGAGGAGAGCTGCGGCGGCGACAGTCTTTTTTTTTTTTTTTACCCTCCGACAAGTCCGGAGAAAATGACAGCGAGGAGCGAGGAAGGATCTGACTGTAATCTCTCACAGCCGCTGCTCTTCTCTCGCTGGCTCCGGCTGGATGATCTGATTTTGTTAACAGCACGTCTTGGCTGGATAGTGGCCGCCTGCCACCGCTGCTCCGTCCTCCCTTCTCCTCCTCCTCCTCCTCCTCACCTCTTCTACCCTCACCTCCCGTCTGCTGCTAAAGTTGAGTGTCTTGATTAGCGTGGCATCTGATGCAAGTAAGTTGAGCACTTTTGACTCGTGCGGCGGTGAAAGGTGTGCGCGCTAATGAACAATGGCTTATCGGCGTGCGTGTGAACATGTGTGTGTGAAGGAGAAAGTGGCTGACTGCCAGGGGATGGACAAAAGGATGTAGAGTGGCTGGGCGTGTGGCAGAATCGCCGCGCTGCCTGGCCGAGATGGACACAGGCTGAGAGTTGCAGCAAATAGCACTGCCGCTGCTTTCAAGCCTTGAAACCAAGCAGCTGCTGTGGTCAATTCTCTAAAACGTCTTGAGCCAGGCGTGCATTCTGTAATGCAAGCGAATTGAGGTTTCAAAAACACCTGAATTATTTCTTAAACAGCAGGGGCCTAATTCAGTCTCTGTTCTGACCCAAGCTGAATTATAAATCAGACAAAGGAAGCGTTGGTGATCCTTATATGTGTATAGATACTGTCTAGTTATTAATATAGTTTACAATACATTTTTTATGTTCAACGGTCTGGTCTCGCTTTGAAATTTGAAACCCTATTTTTTGTAGGATTATGATCATGTCTTTCATTCATGTCGCTTTATTATGTTTCTCCTTCAGTTCACCTCCCTATCTTATGACATATTTGCCTTATGATGACCTGTCCGTATAGTCAGCTCAACTTCTCAAATCATCACTATTATGTCTTCAATTCCTCAAATTTTCCCCATCAGATTTTTTTTTTAAACATAGTTAAACATCTAGAAATAATAGACAAGTTATAATTTCTCATCGCCTTAAGTTCAATATATTTTCATAATGTCTTTTTTTAGATATTGTGTTCCAATTTTATTTCCATGCATTATGTATTGCCTCAAAAAATGTCGTCGTTTCTCCTGTTTTTTCCCCCTAATAATTTACTGCCCTTCCTAATATTTGCTTCAAAACTGTCCTTGCTGTCGTTCTTTTCACCGTGAGTTTCTCTTGTGATATCACATTGTTCTCATCAGAAATCTTGCACGGTTAAGTGCGGTAGGACTTTTTAATGTTCCCCCCGCTGGATAACTAACTGCCCTCCCTGCCGTACAGTGTTGTCTAAAGTTGTTGTGGAGGCAGTTTTTGCCTGCCAAAGTGCGTTCACGTGTCCATTATTTATGTGCCCACTTGCTGTGTGTGCACGACAAGTTTCCGCTACTGGAAACAGGCGCGAGAACGAGGATGTTGCATGTACGACTCTGGCAGGATGGACACATGTGGTAGACGGCTAATGATAGCACGCAGCGTATAATGAGATCCTACTCTCCGTCTGTCTCCACTACCTGGCATCATGCATTAACCATACAAGAGGAAGAGGAGCCACGCATGGTATTGACTTTTGAGTGGGTGTCTGCTTGTCCGTTGTTGGTTTTGTTTAGCACTCAGGGGTCAGCATGGCTGCAAGCGCCGCACATTTATAACAAGTATTGTGTTTTTGTGTGTGTGTGTTGTTGTTGGTTTTGCTCTTTTTTTTTTTTCTTTTTTTTGCGAAAGAGGATCCTCTCCTCATCTGAACCTCTTGAGCTCTGCTAAATGGTGATAAATTGATTTTGGATGTGCTGCAATGTATACAGTTAACAAGCCAAATGGGTTAAGTTTGTGGGTTAGTTTTTGTACAGACGATGATTCTATTAATGTATTCCTCATAATCCACTGTATGTTGTGGGCAGTGAGATGTTGGCAGCGCTCCATCTTCTCTCCCAGTAACATATATTTATCCTCTTCACTACACAATCCTCTAGGCTGCTCGAATCCCCAGGGGGTCCCAATGACATGCCTACTAATGTGTGCTTTGCAAACGGAGTGCTATTGTATCCCCTAAATCTCACAAAGCACTGTATGATTTGCTCATTGTCACTAAATCGCTCTGCTTGTGCCAAGTACTTGCATCTCAGAGAGGCTTAATGCTTTGAGGGTCCCAGGGACAGCTTTGAGTTCCTCTTTTGTTGATTTCGGGGAAAAGTGCCAAGACTGCTGCGCTGAATATTGTTTTGAGTACGGAGGAAGGAGGGGAAGAAGGGCCATTGCCAAGCGACTCCATTGAGCCTGAGTGAATGGGCCATTCATATTTAGGAGAATCACCCAGATGCCATATTGTTGGCTCAACAACGCTAAATATTCTCCAACAAGGATGGGATTGTAGCAGGTTTTAGAATTGTGTAAGTGCAAAGAAGACATAAGAAGAATCCAGCCTTCAGTGATTCTCCTTGTCTGCTGAAAAGAATTGCGACTCAAGAGATCACATTTTACTGGAAATTTTCATTCAGGACATTTCAGTTTCAGATTTGGGCTATTGGTGGTTTTTATATTTCTTAACCCTTTCATCCAAGAATCCATGGCCATTATTCTGCTGAAGAAAAGATTATTCTAAAAGCAAGTTTTCCACTTCAGCCTCAAGGATGGTTAGTATTACTTTACCTGAGTGTTGAAAACACTTGTCGTCTTGTTGGTTGTTACCCCACAAAACCTTGCCCGTAGAATGATTTGATATATATATAAAGTATCATTAACATCACCCCCTTCTCTACAAATTCATTCTAAATGTCTAAACTGCATCATGTACCATGAAGGAACAGGTTCTGCATACATTGTATCAGAAGACGACTTCCAGTCTGAGTCAATCCACTGAAACAAGTGTTTGCGTGGATGTGCCGTATAGCCGTACGACTTTCTCAATTAATTGGATTATCTTGGTCTCAACGTATAGACGGGAGAAAATTGTCATTGTAGTCTTTTGTGTTTTAATCATGGCTTGATCTGCACCGCGGAGGCTGATCAAATTTATTGTTTGGCTGCGCGGGACAGTAATGGGTGTTTAATTACTCAATAAAAGCCCTTTTATAGATTCCCAGGCCTCCTGTGTGTTGAGCAAATGGTATTGATCCGTCTCCGGGCTGCAACATGATAGCTGTGAAGGAGAATTAGAACCGTTAGCCCTGCTAGCCAATTCTCATTCATTAGCTGCATTAGCCAAGGGGTGGTTAAGACCTACTCTTAATACATAAAGCCTCAAGTTTTTGTTTTTTTTATGTGGCCCATGTGTTGTTAAACTGTCCCACCTTTTTTCCCTTTTTTAAAACATGTTTTAGAGGAGAAATTAATAACTTTTATTTATGTGGGAAGTCTTTGCGGGTGTTTTTCCAGACACAGTCTGCTCATTCCTCACAGGAATAACGCGCTATAATCCATACCACTAAATTTGACAACGTCCTTTACTGAGCTGTGAGCTGTATTAGTCGGGCTACCGTCTCGGCCGCCTGTTTAATCCCACCTCTTCCCCACCTTCTAATCTGTAATCTGACGGCTCCTCCTCCTCTTCCTTCTTGAGAGGTCTAAGTCTGAATCCACCTGCTCAGAATATACATAAAAAAGATGGAAAAATGATGACGACATTTAGCCCCGATCTGTCCGTGCATTTCTGAAACGGTACATGGTGTTTATGCGCTCCTCCTTTTTTTCTGCGTCTCCCTCGTATCCATTGTTCTTTTATGTTCACAGCATATTGATGCCTCCGTGAACCAGCTCTACTTTTTCCCTCAAACTGCCGCAATATCTTCCCTTGATGTTTTCATATCAAATGAATGTGGCCCGTTACAGACGTGCTGGAGTCAGTTGGGTGGCTTTGTGGACCAAAGAAAGGGCCCAGCCAGGGACAAAGAAAGAGACATTGTCCATTCTGGACCGTACAGTTTCTTTGTAGATAAATGGATTTTCATGCTTATCAAGCCCAACACTGACATGAGTGAAAACTGTGGAGAATGTGGAATTATTGTCACTGCTCGGCCCGACACTTGGACAACTGTAGAGTGTGTGGTCTTCTATTGTCCATTAAATAGGATGCTGAAACATTAATTTGGCAGTAATTAGCACCTTTCTTGTCACAAGATTTAAGTCTCTCGTGAGTCTTTGTCGAACATTGCCTGTCGTTTCCTACATTAAACTATATATTGCTGTTTATAAAGGTAAGATTTTTGAAGTAAAGAGCAGTTTCTGATTATCACTTATTATTGCCTTGAAGGAGGCACGTCATTGCAGGAATTCTATCCTCCAGGGCATCTCCATGTTTCATCAGTATCTGAATGTGTGTGTGTATAGTTGACTCTCTCTTGAGCTCATGTTGCTTCCCCCGCATTCAAGTTGTACATGGCAGTAGTATAGGCTTTTTATTCCTTGCAAAACGTATAAAACCAGGTGTCGTCATTTATAATTGTGATATATAATTACAACGTTTTCAAAATAAATGTACTTTTTTTTTTTATTGTGAAACACTCCCATATATATATATGTGTGTGTTCTACATTTTCTTTCAGATATTGACTTTCCATTTTTAAATTTCATGCTTGATTTTCAGAATTTGGCCCACCCATCTTATGCCTCTCTGCAATAAATGATGTCAATTTTAAGTATTAAAAATATCCTATAATGTTGGTTCACTTTAGCTTTAGCTTTCTCCCAAACTGTAACATCATGTTGCTTTTTTTTCACGTTTTATAATATTGAATACCTCCCACTCAGAGCCGTGTACAATAAATTAATGCAGTAAAAAGTTTCCAGCCGACGGCAATAATGCGGAAGTAGATAAAAATGGATGTAAAGGAGCCCGAGTGTGCGGCGTTCACATATATAAGCAGGCTTTCCCCTGCAGACTCACATTAAACCCCCCTATCCCGTGGCTGCCTGTGGCTTCACAATGAGGAGCGATGTCTACTCGATGCGGAGCCACTGATCTAGGTAATCTGCCTGTGCCGTGGGACACGTCTATTGGTCCACAAATCAATTGGCTTCATGTACGTGCCATTAGGCTAACATGGTGCTGCCGTGGCGCTGCAAGCGGTAAACACACTCCTTAATTCCCCAGGACGCCGGCCAGGTGGACACTCCTCTTTTCCATTCTGTCGTCCTCTCACATCCTTTCCTTCTTTCCACTTCAGTCAATGCAGTGATTCTCAGCGGATGAGTGCTTACAGGAGTGTTGCTTGGAGGGATTGTGAGCGTAAAGAGGAGAGATTTTGGCCAGGGAGCCCTGCTTGTGCTCTGTTCTCCACTATTGTGTCTAGTGAGTAAGTGTTCCCCCGAGAGATTCAAGCAGCGTCTATGTCTTGTGTGTCTCCTCGTTCCTTAAATACATCTCTCTGGCTGTCCTCGTTATGTTCCTTCCTCTCACCTTCCCCTGCTCAATCCAGGAAGTTGGAGTAAACAGGTACGCTAGCACAAAGCCGTTGCATCAAAACACCCACATGATTATAAAATGCACATTTGCATGAAGGTGCTCTTTGGTGCCGCTATTCAAAATAAAGCACCTTTCAGTGGACTAATGATCCTGTGCAAGTAGAGTTGGGCGCCGCCACATGATAATTGAGCCAGTATGTCTTGACAGATGAGTGTCGCCGGCAGTATCGCCGACGCGCGTCCCACTCCCCGCCGATCGGCAGATAAGATTAGAAGAATCGGGGAACCGCACCACAATAACAACCCGGTGATTGGCAGGGTGAGCGCTCTGTGCTTAAGCCGTACGTCAGCCATTTAAGAATTGATCATGTTTGCCGAAAAAGTTCCCGTTCACCCAATCTTGTCAGACTATTTGCCGTGGTTACAGGGTTGCCTGAAGCGTCAGAAGCCTTCACTGTTGCTAGGAGACATTGGGAGCCTCTGACACGACTGGTCAGCCGTTCAAGTTGTTGACAAGAGCTGGGGCATCCACAACAGCATGATAATGTCGACATAATGAAATCACATATGCACTCACTGTCAGTTAAGCGGGTGATGAAATCTGCATCGCACCAGTGGCTCAATTTATCACAGGGAGACAGACAAAGTGATAGACAATGTGTTTTAAGGACTGTATTATTGCTTTCAAATGAGTCAGTGAATCAATGAGTCACTGAAGTCATTTTGTTTTACTGCTTTTCCATTTCCCAGAGATGCTCTCCAGAATAAGCCGTTCATGGTTTGTGCTACTGGGATATATTTACCTGCTTTATTTAATACTCGCATGTCAACAAAGAAGATGCCAAGATTATGTTTTATTCCCTGCAATTTGTCAGCAAGAACTAAAGAACACAATCTGCTCTCTTTATGAGCAGTTTGATGTCTGTTGACAGCTGCAGCGATGCTAGCAGGGGGACAAACATCTGGCTTTTCAAGGTAAAGGCGCTGACCATTATTAGCTTACTGCTTACTTGCATAAAACTCTTACAAACGTAGAGACTGGCTGTTAGAGTGAAAGACAGTGGATGCTAAAAACAGGCTTTCACTCTGATCATGTCGGATTTAGTGAAAAATGACTTCAGACTCGATGCCAGGTAGTGTAACGTATTCACATTTAGTGTGCTTCGCAAGCGGCTGTTATAATTTCAAAGACCCCATTTGACCACATGACTGGGTCAGAGGCATTTCTGCATCAGGCAAGTCCCATTTTTGTATCAAGAAGTTGCCAGACACAGTCATCCTAGAATGTCTGCTGCCTGTATATCAGGCTGAGACTGGTGACTGTGAGGGTCGTATGAGGTCATTGCTGTTCTCATCATAGCATGCACATCGTCAGGATTGGCAGCGTAGGTGTTTAAATATGAGCTTTTATCTTCTTTCGTTTTGTGGACTGCATTACGTCACAAACAGGAGCCTGAACTGTTGATGAAGCCATGTGTCAGTGTCGTCCTCTCCAGATTCTGAATCTCTTATGTCAGACTGGATTGTCAAAGTGATGGTTCCTGAGTCGATACTTAAGCTTTAAGTTCAACTGCACCACACAGAGTTGCCTTAATATTGATTTCTATGCAAGCACTTTCATTTGCTTGATCTCAGTCAGATCTTTTGTATTCTTACTTTTGTTCTTTTTTTTTTTTTTTTTACGATGTGGAAAATATTGACGCAGACATTAAATAAACAAATGCTCTTATTGATAGGGTTTGGTAATTTGGTAGTAAAACATAGTAGTTCATAAAATATCTGTTATCTTTTTAGTGCAGTATTTCATCACTCACTTTAATCCAGTGTTTGATGTAATATTATTTGTCATTTTCTAATCATTATTAATAAAATATTGTTTTTTCAATCACCATTTATACCAGGGGTCACCTACCTTTTTGCAACCTCGAGCTGCTCTAATGGCATTGTGTGACCCTAAGGGCTAACATTGGTGCAGTATGCACTTCTGAAAACACGATATATAATGGATGATAAATCATATTCCTCTCAAATACTTGTCTCATGCCTGAGTTTTCACAGTGATTGCCAGTCGTGTAACCAAAAAAAGGAATGACAAAATCAAACATAAGATGGTCTTTACATGAAAATTTAAATTTGCATCATTGCTTATTTTTTAACAGCCTGTGGGCTACTCACTTGGTCTCTGCAGACTACCTGTTGGTGTCCCCTGATTTAGACCCTGAAACATTCACTATGTTCAAGTCATCTCACATGATGTCAAGTCAACATTTACCATCTATTAAACAGTGTGCTCCCTCATTTGGTATCAAATGTTACCCGCCACAAGCTGAGTGGTTATGTAACATATCATTCCTGATATCTATCGCCCCTAATTACAAGTGAAGAGTTTCCCTACCACTCAAAGTAAACATGACACATAGCAGAGCTTTCCAAAAACTAGAATATCGCAAGGCTGGATTTGCGGCTCCCCCTTGGTCCCCCAGCCTTGACTCATCCCCCTCCTGGGATGCCGGTGCCGGAATGACATTCGCCTTCCAACAGAATGACTCCTTATCTTATGTCACAACTCATCTCCTCAATAAATACACACGCCCTTTCCTCCCTGCCCTATCGCACCCTTTATATTGTTCCTCTACCTGATCATGTTCTTCAGCTTGGACTCTGTGGGGGTTCGTCTGTGGACCGGTATTGTATTATGACAGTCTCTCAACATGAAACTGTTTAGATCTGAAAACTGGATTTGTCCATGGGAGACACAGAATCTTGCTTCACTTCATGTTTGCCTCAGGCTTGGAACTGCAGCCGACAGTAATAAAGCTGTAATTATTTATTTAGCAGGAGTGTGAAAAAGAGATACTGTCTGTTGCTGTGAGAAATATTACAGAGAATTTAAGTGGAAGCAGCAGTAGACATGTTTGTCAAGGCCCTTGCATTTCTCACTTTGAATCAGATAGAAGTGGCTCATTTCTTTTCTTTGCGGTTTTGCTTCTCTCAGGCTTCTGGATTTGTTTAAAGTGAGTGAAGCTGCGCTGCCGTCTATCACAGAAACAAATGGATGTAAATGTGTTTTCATTCATTAGTTTAAGAATTAATGAAGTGTCTTGGCAGATAGGAAATGTGCAGATTTGAAAGAACCATCTTCTTCAAATGAAACCAAACGATTACTCTCCATGCGGTGAAGGCGAATTCTGAGTCGCTAATGTGAAGTGGAAAGATGTGATGATTAGATACAAGTAGGACTGGACCCAGGGACAGATCACCCAAGCTGGCTGTCATTCTTGTGGGGATTAGTTGACCAGCACTTGAAGATCAAACTCTGTTATTATAGACAGGGTTTCTGCCACCTATTCCTCCCCCTGAGAGCACGACAAATGAAGAAACGGGGGAAGTTTTTCTGATTTACTGAATTGGTGACAATAGTGAAAACACTTGTTTTAAATCATGAGAAGTAAATCTGCCTCCAATCCAAGCCGGTCCGTCTCTTCATATGTCTGGCCGGAATGCACAACCCGAGATCCACGAGCTGATGATGTTTCTTTTAGGATTTTTTCATGAATAATACAACGAAAACCATCATGTTCATGCCCAGCTCCATGATGTGTTATGTTTTATCAGTTCGTTTCGATGGCTCCACTTCGTTTTTATACGCTTGATCACATGAGATTTCATCTTTAAAAAGATCATTTTTCTGATGCCGTGGCAACTGACCCTGATGAATTTTGTTGGGAGTGGATGGGGATGGGTGGTGCAGAACCCTGTTGTGCTGCAAGATGTGTCATGTTTTCAATAAGATCTATTGATATTGTTGAAGTTGACCGTGAAGTGTAATTTTAATTCATTTCATTTTTTAAATTTTTTATTTCATCTTTTATTTTTCTCTTAAATATGTAGTGCTGTGGTGTTGGTCAGTTGTAGCTGAAGCATAACTTATTCTGAATATGAGGTGATGTACTCAAAATATGTTTATTAAAGACTTCCAAATTTTCAAATTTCCTTTAAAAAATTGAAACTCAGATCTTCACTCACTACCTATCAAAATGTGATGGAAATAAAAAAAAATTAAAAAAAACTGAACACCACATGGTCACAGACAAAGACACAAATTCTTCTTGAAATCACACACACTCTGGTGCTGTCACAAGCATTGTAAGGCTGATAAGTCTTCAACTAATGAGGCACTTTGATTCAGTTTTAATGAACGACTCAATATTATGCTTGAGGTGTAGGAGGTATTCTCAGATTACAATCGTGTGAATCAAAACTTTTGGTGCAAAAGAGGTAAAGATGGCAAATTCACGCATTTTAGACGCAAGGCACTCGCATATAATTTCTGCTGCAGACCTTAACAAATGTTCTTCAAAGTAAGGCTGATTTTTATTCCCTTTGAGTTTGTTTGAAAGGAGCAGCCAGCAGAGTTGTAAAGTCAGCAGTCACGGGATAAACTCCGTGTTCAGCTCGGCTGTGACCCCGCGACCATGTTCATCAGCTGTGAATGTGATTACAGTTATCGATCCAGAGACGATGACATGATGCGGGTGGAGGCACCTGAGGAGTGTGTGACTGTGTGTGTGTGTGCATGCATATGTGCGTGATGGAGAAGAGCCGTGTGTCCTCAAGCTTGTGTGTGTGTGCGTGGTGTTTAAGCGCACTGTAGTGGTGTGTCTGTGTGTGCGTTTGTATGGTAATGTGAGATCAGACGTAGCCTGTTAGCTGGAGTCTTACATCTGCTGTCAGCTACTCTCTAACTCCGTTAAGGATGTTATTGATTGCTCATTATTACCCCGTTCCCTGAAAGATGAGCGTCCCCTATGATCACATTAAATCTCTCCTCTGTCCAATTCTCCTGAGATGCCTTCTGCTCATCGGTGCCCATCAAATTTCTCCTCTGAGATCTGATATCAAGCAGCCTGACGTGTTTTTTATCGCCCCGGTTTCTCTCGTTTGATTTACTCCAAATAACTGTCTTCTGTTTGCCACACTTTTTTGTTTTTTTGACGCAGTTTGGCTAATTGATGTTTGTACTCCTGTGTAATGGTAATAAGCGCACATGCATGATTTTTGAAATTATGATTTGTTTTCTTTTTATTAGCCCAAAGAGGTTTTCATGTTCGCCTTGTGATCCGTGTTTATTGACTTGATAGCAAACACGGGGAGCTGACAGGGAAGTCACAATATGCACTTTATTTTTCCGAGTGGGGCTATTTTTCGCTCTGCGGCGTTTGATTTAAAAGGCAACAAACACTTTCTAGCCACGATCAGTCTCATTCAAAAGCAACAAATTTGACTGCCTTAGAATACTAACTCCTCCGAACGCTCTCGCTTTTAAGTGGCATGCCCCTCTCAGGTGACTGGGTTGTCATTTTTTTTGCTGACGATAAACAGTTGTTGAAGGAATAATGCGCCCGCCAGAGCCTGTAAAGTTTGGGACTGTTGAAATCCAGCCCTCAGTGAGAGGCCATCTCATCGGCCCCTCGCCGTCCCTATGAATAATGCAGAGCTATCGACTGTGTCAGTTCAGCGCAAGGAGACGCAGCGGCAGCCAGCTTGATATTCAGCTGCTGAAGCTGACTGGATGCCCTCACTTTGAGACAAACTGCTGGCGGACTGCTCCGACTCGGAACAGACAGGACCTGAATCCGCTCATGTGAGATGTGTTCAGGGTGTGTTTGTGGAGGTAGTTGGTGTCCCAGAGAGGCCCATCAGGAACGTGCACAAAAACACAAATGTGTATTCATATACCTCTCTGCATCCGAATATTCTTCATCGTGCGTGTGTGTTTGTGCATGGAGCCCTAGTGAGAATCTCCTGCCCCCTCGACACGACCAGTTCAGTCTCAATGCCACCGATCGATGCGGGTATTGATCGGCTGTTTGACTGTTTAGACAACCTGTGTGAATTCCAGCATAATGCAAACCTCAGTGGATTTGAAGACACACAAGCTGAACCTGGACGCTCGTGTCCTGCTAACAGCTCCAAATATGCGGCGTGTGAGTTTAAACGGAGACGGGGAGCCGCTGTCAGATGAGGTGGGATGACTCATGTGTGTGAGTCTGAGCAACAAATCCTCCCCGTCTCCACTCCATGTTGGTGTCAATTACACTTCCATCGTGTATCGCTGTCTACCTGTCGAGTGTAATGATGGATGCAAAGGATTATCTGTTATGTTATGAAAAACCTTCACTTGGATTGTGATTTGTGAAATACTTACTGCTTGATCTTAATAGATTTTTAGTAAAAGTTTTTAAACCCAGGTTGTAGATGGAAAGAGGGTGGATGTCATGTCAACGCATAGCAGTTTTGGCAAGTGAGAGCTTTGTCTTATTTTCTTCTGTCTTGGGGGGCATATTCAACTCTATATTTTATTTGAGAAACAAATAAATGTAACACTTGTTAACCATCACAATTGAGACGAGGTTAACATGGGGAATGTGTCATTTATCGAGACGTGCAGACTGTGGCAGGAGTTGGCAAATGCATGTGAAGTGTGAAGGATTTGGTGCTTGAAGTGTGCACAGCGACGGATGGAATGGGTTCACAGCCTGGGGGTTGAGGTTATCCCAGCCAGGCCTCCTCAGTAATACACACACACCACAGGCGTGTGTACACATGCACACTCTCGCACTCTTTTGCACGTGCTTGCAGTGGCGGGAGCAGATAATCTCTCACTCTTGTTTGACAGTAATCTCAGTGGCCAAGTTTTTCTTACTCTCTTAATTCATCTGTACATTTTTGTCTAGGGATTGTACACTTGATATCGATGGTTGGCTCAGTTGCTGCAAAAATATTTCAGTTAGTAAATGGGAGAAGTAGAGAAAATGCGATGCCTTGGAATCACTTTTGATGGACACAAAAACGCACACACACACGCTGCGCAGACAGACATAAATGCATCCACAGATGGTGACACTCCAGCAGTCACTCCTGTGCTCTCTGTCTACGTGCCAGCGATGATGAAACACACACAGACATATGCACGCACGCACACACACACACGTACAAACACACACAGTCTGCCGGCTACAAACACGGCGACGCATCATTGAGCATCGGCTGGTTTTTCTCTAACTGCTGAGGGGAAATCAGTGTGGTGTTAAGTAACCATTCATGTGGAGCCACACACAAACAAACAGCACACCTCCATTTCTAAATATACATTCACCTCTGCCGCAGAGAAATGATGATAATTTGAATAATGAGAAAGTTTTGGGGGATATTACTGAGATTTTTTTCATGTATGTAAATATAGTTGGAGTGTGACTATTTAGATCCTCTTGACAAACAAGCTCCAATCGTGATGTATTCATTTGTTGATCTGTAGTTAATGTCTACTCTCTGGATCGGGGGAAGTATAAACACCCACTTTGCCGCCGCTGCGTGTGATGTGGAACTTCCTGAGGATTGTATTTGAATAATGAGGCAGGCTGGAGCATTCTCTTGTGCAGAGTGTCTCCACGCTGCCGCGGTAAATGACCTCTGAATAGTTGTTTTGGATTAGCCATCAAAGTCTTCTCTCCAAGTGGCCAATAGATAGGTGCTTCCAGAAATGAGTCACTTGAAAATGATCATCGCCGCCGTTGCTGTATAAGATAATGGATAACCATTACACTCCATTTTCCCCAGCTCCTCACCCACACAACGCCTGCTCTTGAAATATGATGCATCCACTGTGCTTAGTGAGCACTTAATGTCCAAAAGCACCGTGTTTGTTGAGATTTACAACCGTCCTGGCAAGAGGGGGGCGAGAAGAAGAGTGTGTTGCCTGCGTCTAATGTTGTTCACTCAATAATTATCTCATTTTATTTACGAAGACAGACAGCTTTAGATGAGGTTAGAGGCTTCCTCTCTATTATCTCCACCTGTCACCCTCCTTCTGCGCCCCCCACCAAGACCCCTCCCCGGGTTGAAGGCCTTCAAGTCGAGGACTTGGCAAACTTTCTGTGGAGAGGGGAAAAAAAAAAAACCTCACACAACAGCAAAATCAGACCCGGCTGCTCGGGTAGCAGGATCAATGTCATTTCTAAAAGGATTAAGCCTCCTCTCAGAAATCTATTTTAATTACTGCACACACAGGTAAACAAAGTGCTTGTGGTTCACAGGTATGGATCCATGCGTCACAAGCGTATTGATAGCATGTGGCCCTATGTTAACCTCTGAAGTCCTGTTGATGGCGCTCAGGTGTACCAGTGGTCTGGGAGGAACATTCTCACTCTGGACAGTGAGGTGACATTAGTGAAGGCAGGCAGCGCCTGAGAATCTCTGTGTTACTGCTTGGTCCTGAAGTTGTATCATGGTGGATTGCCGGCATTTCGTTGTGGCTCAGGTTTGGCCTTGAACTCTTTGCCGACTAGAAAGACTCTCTTTTCCTCAAAACATATCAGGCACAGACAAAAATTGGGAGTCCTCGCTTTTCTCACTGAGATCTCTAGACTGACTGTGCCATTTAGTACCAGACACAGCTCCTTCATAGATGATGAGCTGACCGTCAAAACATGTACATGTAGTATCTGGCAAAACTGAAAAACCTTTGATGCGTGTCTGTTGACGTCTGCTTTATTTAACCTGGTTATAATGCCAGCCATATCATTTGTGTTCTGGTTGCAAACTATGTTTTTGGTGATGGCAGAAAATCATGAAAAAACACAATTCATTGAACGAACTGATAAGATTTGACGATGACATTTACATGTATATTATTTAGCTAATGAGAGCATGACAGGAGTACCCAGCGGTTGAGCCGTCGAGGACGTCGCCCTCTACTCGCCCCAGCTGGGACTGGCTTTAACCCCCACTGACCACAGTGAGGGAGTAAGAGGAAGAAAATGAATGCATTATATCAAATGTCATGACAAATCAGTCTTGAGATATATGCTGCTTTTTTTAAAATCATATGGATATGAATTCAGTGTGAAGGTAGATGGGGTACTGAACTTCCCCAGAGTGCTGCCCGCATTAAACAAACCATCATCACGACTCTCGCCTTAACATTTATGTTATGATTATAATGATGTTTTTTATTTTTCACTTAAGGGCATCACGCTGAGTAGTGTAGGCATATGGAGTTTAGAGTTGTCCATCTTTTCTTTTTTAATCAGTGCCACGTTTAACAAGTTAATGTACTGTAACGCAAATCACCAGTAAATTGAGTTCAAATTGATGTATTCTAATTGGTGAGTAAAGGTAGCAAATGTCACGAGCAGCGGCTTCAGGTTGAAAATTAACTTGTGTTTTTTTAATAATTACTTTTTTTACAGTAATTTTCACCACAGGCTTTGTGTGAAGTTGTTTAATTTTTTGTTATGTTTGAGTACAGGCCTAAATTAAGATTTAAAACTGTATGGTTTGCTGGATTCTAATGTTGATGCTTCAGTCTATTTCTGATGTATCCTTGTTTTAACTGTTTGTGAATGAGAAAAAACATAAATACTGAAATAGTTGTATAGTGATTTGGCTTCAAATTGTCACTTGAAAATGAAATGTAAGATGAAAGACTGTATGTAACTTAAAGACTGGAATTATGATTATATCATCTGCAGGAAAATCAGTTCCATAAATGGTGTCAGTGGCTTAAAATCCCTCTCTTGCAGCGAAATGTCATGCCCTTTATTCCGGCGCTGGTGTTTACATTGATGCTTCAGCTTTTTAGAGGTCTGGCTTTTCTAAGTGATGAAAGAGGAGATGTGATGATGTTGTCAGGGTCGTGACACAGCTAGAGCTCAGTGTTGCTAAGAGTCTTTACAGATGTTTTGTTCACCTGATAAGAATAATCAGTTTGCCTCAGCAGGCCTGATGTTTCTGCCTATTTGTGTGTGTCCTGTGTGCGCGCGCGTGTGTGTGTGTGTGTGCGTGTGCGTGTGCGTGTGTGTGTCTTTGAGGACAGGAGCCCCGCGTCGAGCCGGGTGATTAGGCACGCTGCGCTAGTCACAGGAAATGGAGTAGCTGACGGACAGGCTGAGTGCATTATAGATGAATACTGTGCGTTCGCCGCTCCGGGCCTCTACCGAATATCTCTCAATTTCCTCTCTGAATGACAAAAGAAGCCACGCACAATTTCCTTGATCCGGAGCATTTGTTTAACTGCGCCCTACCCATTTAACCCACCCATTCAGTCGTCTGTCTAGTAAAGGAAATTTAGACAGTGTCAATTTATACAGCTCGGAGGAAGATCTGATAGCGGCGGGCCGGGGCGGCGATGATATGCCGCTGGAATTTACTTAAGAGATTCATGCTGCTTATGGCTGACTTCCACTGCCTGCTAAATTTAGACCCATAATTTAATTTATTTTGGAATATATTATAGAAGATTTCTATACCGTCCTTTTCCAGCGAGGAGTTTGATGGTCCAAGCTGCGAAAACTTTGTAGTATCAGGAGGTTAAAGATCACCAAAGACAGTGAAGGGTTGATTCTTATGTTTTCAGTTGCTGTCTGTCAAATATCCTTATATTGAATCTGGGAGCTGTCATCTCGACAGCCCCTCCCCATTAACTGTCTTTGAGTTAGTGACAGCTCATCTCTCCCGGTCACTGCTCACAGTCTAGACTTTGAACTTGCGCTGTTTACTCCCTCATCTGTTGTTTTGTTGTTGTTTTCACCGACAGACTAGTTGTTGTAGTAGTGAGCCGACGCTGAGCTTCAAAGTCTATTTGGGTTCCTCGGTTATTTTAGGAGGAAAAGGGAAACAGTTTTGTTGTCTATGGGGAGGCAAGCGGAATGGTTTTTTTTTTTTTTTTAACTCAGTGGGAACACTGTTTATTGCTCATTTTGGAGAACATGGATGTTCCCGACTGATTTATAACCCGCAAAACCTGATTGCACTTTAGATTATTCTTTTTCTGTCTATATCTGTCATTTGGTCTTGTCTCTCTTTGATTATATTGCAAGTATTTGTAATTATTCCCTACTGTGTTGATGTGTTCCCTATTCTCTGCCGCTGTGTCTTTGGTTTTTAACTTCTGCTTTTAGATGGGTCTTACTCCTTGCTTACTGCCTGTCTGTTAGTCATGTTGCTTTGTGTCTAGCTTTTTAAATTCATGAAAAATATAACCCTTCGTTTTACATTTCGTCTGTCATGATAATGATAAAGTGGCTTTATGTGGGATATTTACATGGCTGCTCAGAGTGACTGAGATTTTTGTAATTGGACTTAAGTGAAATGCGGATTCTATCATTTGGAATATTAAAGCACTCTGAGTGGAGATGATCTCTTTTTAAAGATGAAATCTCTCCTGATCAAATGTATTTAAATGAACATCAAGATAAACTGATAACTTTGAGCTAGGGGACGGCCAGACTCCATAAAATGCGAAACAAGAAAAAGTGGACACCCAGTTTTTCTCGACAGGACGCCCTAAATGTCCGAATATTAGTGCCTGTTCAATGCCCTACTCTTAGTGTCATCACACTGGTTTCCATGGAAAGGATGTTCTGCCTGGTAATTTCACCGAATATGATCGAAATTCGCTGATTCTCTACCCTTTTGCAGCCGTAGCTTGGCCATTGTGGCTGCCATATTTGTTTACCGACGTAATCTTGTGGTTATCCACATCTCGCAAGTCATGGCATGGATGCGCGCTGTGATTGATGGGACGTCTGGCGCTGATGACAGGAAGAAACCGCAGATATGTTCTGAACTTTTAACATTCGTTTACAAAACTTAACTCTTACCTTTTTAATAGGAGTATTATTTTGGGATTTTGTTTTGGCACAAAGCCCCCTCTCCCCGTGCTCCTCCCACCTCCCCTGTGCCAGGGAGCGGTGCACAGAGCGCTTGCTGAATTTGAGCAAAATAGTTCAACAGGGATCAAATTCCTGTAGTTCTAATTATTTAAATAAGCGGCAAGCTGTTTTATGTATATATTGTTTGACTGAATGAATGTTTGAATATATGCAAGTTGAGAAAACCGTCAGATACGCAGCTGATACAACTGTATGCTTATCTTGCAGAAATATTAAAGATGAGATGGACAAAACTGTAGACAATTAGCTTGTAAGGGAATTATTTTTTTTAGTTATTGTACAAATCTATGTTTACAGCTTCTTTTTTTACAAAGCAAGAGAAGTCAGTCGTTGACATGGCGTGTCGGAAGGCGAATGGGCTTGAGGCGTGGCTTTGAGCATGACGGTGTTCAGTGTGTTTTTCTCGATGTGCGTCCCTCGTGGAACTCCTGTCATGCTTTCCGGCCGGACATATGGAGCGACCAACTGCCTGAGGACGGCTGCTCATTGCTGAGAGATTGACCTCTTAGGATTAGAACTTGCATTTTTATTTTCACCAATTTAGTAAACACTTTCCCCTCACATTAAAAGAAATGCTGGTGGAAACCTTTGATGTTTTCATGCACAAGAATGAGAATCAGTTTCTTTACTAGGTTTTTGGTTCGAGTGCTTCATGCTGCACTGACGTAATTTATGCAGTTTTTTGGAAGGCTCTACTCTTCTGCTCCATTTTCTACTAAAGTCTCATTTCTATGATATATTTGTATCATTTTACATTTCACCATCATTAACAACGTCACTGAGATGGCTCATTTTTTGTGCAATACCGAGACTATACTCATGGTCTCAAACAGATGGCAGGGCTACTCACTCCGTCAGTGGAAGATTTCTCTGCATGCGAGCGATAACTTGTGGAGTGTGTGATGTAGATGTAGCACAGATTTTATAATTCATTTTGAAGGATCTAATTGCATTATCAGACTGTGGAGTACAGGTTGCGAGCCAAGTGAGTGTTGCCCCGTGGCTCAGTCTCAATGTGAGGGGCTCATTAACAATGTAGTGGATGTTGTCAAACACACTGCCTGCACATCTGAGGACACACACACACACCATAACAATAGGTGCATGTTGTCTTTTTTCACAGACACACATGGAGTGATTTAGAGGTTGCACAATGCCCTCCAGTGTGTTCAGGGTTGATTGGATTTCCCCGGAGGTTCGTGAAAACGGGTTGAACTCGATGAAGTTGTCTCATGTCGTCGCGTCGATAAAGAGATTGAAGTTGATTAAAAAAAAGAATATGACTTAACAGCCTGTTGGCAGAGGTCTTTAGTGTCTGTTTATGTTTGGAAACACTTGATGTGTGTGCGAGCATCTCTTTCATGCACACATATCCACGCTGCTTAATTATGACGTTACCGAAATGGGCAGTTTGCTCTGACACCCTGCTTGCAGAATCACACAGTGGATGGACTTAAAAGAGCTCATTAGCTCTCTCTAAAGAGCTGTTTACTGCACAGACACACACGCTCAGTAATAGGCAGCTCTGTTGATGCAGATGGACGCAGAGTGTAATGAGAACGATTAGACTTTTTCGGGGAGAAGAGGAAGCCGACAGAATATGTGATGCTGGGGAAGAGTTCTGTTGGATGTTGTTTCAGCTGAGGGCTTATTCCCTGGTCCTCCCTCCCCAACATAAACACAGAGTTTGCTCTGCAGCATGGTCTCTGTGTCCGTCTCCATGCTTTGCAAATTCCCCCCTCTGGTCGTACCGTCCTTTAAGGATTGGGGACCCGAGGAATGTAATGGAAGTGCACTGGATGGCAGTTTCATAAAGGCATTAAGAAAGAAAAGGGAAACTATAAAGAGAAATTGGCTTGCACGCATTTAAAAACATGAAATCATTTTTTTTTTCTACATTAAAAAGCCTTGAAAGTTGTTAATCAACAGTGGAGGTTTTATCATGAGTGAAAATTACAGTTGGAAATCTTTGTGTTGATATTGATCCAGATCATTTTTATTTCTGCTTTTTGACAACCACATCAATGACTCTTTAGTGATTCTCAAGGTCTTCTGGAGTGTGTGTGTTTTTTCCCCCTCCTGCGCTCTTGTGTGGCCGCCGTTCCCACCCGCTCCTGCTCGCTAAGTGACTTTGCTTTGCTCGTCGCCCTTGGTTTGCATCACACCGAATTAGCGGATGCACCTTGAATGATACTAAAGTCAATCCTTCGCCATCACTTCCGTATGTTTTGAAATAGGAGCGGTAGGTTCAAAGTGCTCAGTTCAAAGCATGTGTCCTCATTTAAATAACGTGGAGTAATCGTTATTACCTTATTTAAATAGTGCAAGTTATCATTTGGCCTTCATTTGCATTGCAGGGGTAATCACTGCGTCTCTGCATTAACCTCATTACAGAAGAGATGAAAGCCTTGATGGAGCCTGACACTCTTTTATATATGGTATCTTTGTTAATGACAGAATTAGAAAGATTCATGTTTCTTTAAATGGAAGACACATCACAGTTTGATGGAGTGCCAGACTGAATGGAGGAGAAAGACAGCATAATTGACCACGCTGTTCCACCTTATTATTCCTCCTCTTTCCTTTCCTTCAGACTGGATTAGTGGCAGTTTCTACGATGAAGACAGAACTAGCGGGTACTTGCATCGCAATGTAAATCTCCTGTTCCTGTGTACGCACTAGTTCTGCCTTGTGTTGTGTATTGTCGTGCACAGCACATACATGCTTTTATTTTTTTGTTTAATTCCTTGTCTCTGCTCTTTTAGCCGTTTTTTTCTGTTGCATTTGACTGCTGAACCTCTTGACATAGCTACGACTCTCCAGCACATTCAACATGCCCTAATTGTGGCAAGAGACCACTGCTTTTTGAGGCAGAAACAAAGGGTTTCCGATAGGGCTGAATGATTATGGCAAAATTGAGAATCTTGATTTTTTTTTTTTTTAAGATTTTGCTGTGGTTGAACTTTCAAACTTCAACCACTGAATAATGAACTACTATAAAACGGCGCATAAAATATGAATAATGATAAAATAATAATTTAACAATAATATTTAACCTTCATCATGTAGGTTAAGGGTTTCTTTCTAGAAACACCAACCTATATGGTCTGTCTTTAGAGAACAGTGGAGATGGGAAACAATATTTTGAACTCAGCAGACACTTGGCTGTACACAAATATTTCTCTCTGGTTCTGATGTTGTAAGCTGTGATTTCACATTCCAAGCTTTTTTAGTAATGTTTCCATGAGCTCATAAGGAGAAGAAGACTGTTCTTATGTATTTATCCACTTCCAAATAATCATTGGTTTTCAAAATGTCTCCAACAAGCAACTGTCACTGCTGTTGTGACTCGCTGGAATGCTGGATGAGCGTCTGCTCCTCTGAGGTTCCGACGCTGAAAACCATGCCACCATAGTATCGGCGACTGAGTCGGTAGCTAACAGTGGCTAATATTACGCCATGTAAACAGAGGCTCATGCTCTCTCGCTGATAGGCAGAGAACACTTATTGGCAATGTGTCAATCTTTGTGTGATCAAGTGAATGGGAAAACAAGCGCACCAGCTCTGCTGCACTTCTGGTGGGTATCTGAGCCTGGTGCTGTCCTGGCCAGTTCTATGTTCAGTGTCAGACCGGAGATTTGACTCGCTCTAGAGGCCTGTTCATACAAAATACTTCACATTTTTGCATCTAAAAAGAAAATCATAATTCTAAAGGCATGGCAGATTTTATTCGCCAGCAATTGTTGGCATCTGGAACTTCTGTGTGCAGTAGTGCGACTCTTTTTAAAATGTCTATCTTACGTACATGTGATGGGTCGACAAGGTATGATGGAACAGTCCTCATTTTCAGAGGCCGCCAGATCACGCTATTGGTTTAGAACTGATGTGAGGTTTCACTGAATTAGTTGTTCAATTCTGAACATTTTACATCAGACAGTGCCATCTGGTGGCCTCTGAAAATCAGGACACTGTTTCACGAAACCTCATCTACTCGTCACTACTTTGTGCATAAATGTTACCATCTCTGTTGAGCTTTTGGTTGACGTACATGCAACACCTCACCTCACAGAGCTGGTGCTGGACAAATGGAAGCACTGTGCAGTACTTCCAAGGTCGTCATCGACACTTGCCTTTTAAAAAGAAGTATTACTGCACAGTCTTCTAAACACACAAAGGCTGAGGATTAGTTCTTGATGAAAGCTTCTGTAATGCTTTGATAAACACTTGAGGGTGATTATTATCTTAGTGAGTGTAAAGTGGGACTGTCTCTCTAAGCATGTGGACATGTGCACAAAAGTAAAGATTTCCTCAGGAACGCAGTCCATTCACCATTCAACTATGTCCGGCAATGTTGTTGCTTGTGAATTGGTGGAGGTCAAATGTTGGACAAGAAAGACGTTCACGACTGTGACGGATGAATGTTGTGTACATCCTTTTGTGCCCATGACTGCACCTCCACCTTTGAGTGCTGTAGATGAAATGAAGAGTGAAAAAAGGATGTCGGGCAAAGTAAAGGCTTCCATAATTAGAGAGCTGCTGGAAAACACTTGGATCGTGCACCATGTGTTTAAAGGTTCAGTATTTCATGTCAACACTATTCAAGTCTCCCTTTTCCTGTTGGTGATATTGAGCAGCATTCAGTCTAATTTAGCTGAGCATTTATTTAGGTGGTTTTGTTCATTTGCCGTTGTCATGTTTACTTATCCCAGGATCCTGTTTCAACCGCTATCAGAGTCTCCTTTTTTGTAGTCACAAATGTAAATTTATGCCTAACTGTTCCTATGTAAAAAAAATAAAAAAGCAAAATTATAAACTGTACAACAGGTCGGCTCTACCTTTTTTTATGGTATAAAGTAATGGCCCCAAACTGCCTTCCAGAGCTGTACTTTCCTTCAATATGCCAGCAGAAAGGTTTCCTTCCTTTTGGAGTTCATTTTATTTCATGATACATTTCATTTCCGTGCAAGTCTGTTTCTGTGTTTTGTATAAAGCCAGTTTGACCTTCTCTAATTTTAAATGTATATAACTACACGGCTTACATAATTTCCTTTTATTTCTGTCGTATTTTTCATACAAATTCCAGTGTGCATCTGCCGTCTGCTTGCCAGCGTCTGTTTGACTCCTCCCGGCAAAAATGTTGTAAATTAACACGATTAGAAGATCACCAATTTGCTAATTAGCCTCTGGCGTCTGTTGAGAACTGGCTAGAGAAGAGAACCATAGCAGAAATGAGAGTCGAGGGATCCCCGCCTTTGCCTTCTCCTCTATTTTGTTAGCAAACAAACATGGCTCTGCAGAAAAAGAGAGCAAGAGTGTGAATGTGTTTGTTTCTGACTCATTTTTGCCACGTGTGCGAGCGTGCTTGCAGTGAATGGATGGAGGGACGAGCACATCTGTGTTGCTATGAATGGGGTTCTTTGTGCTTGCCTTTTTCACTAAACACACTGACATAAACCAATTCAAATGTCGGCTTTGCTCGCAAGACCCCCAGCTGTGGGGCTCTACATGCTGCCTCTGCCAGTCAATAAGTCCAAGGAAGCCGCCTAAATGACATCAATATTATCCTTTATTTGTGCACACTAAGTCAAATCAAACAGAGTTCAATCTGTTGCGCTGCTGCTGTCATTACGTCCAGCCTTTGATAGCGCCACAGCTTTGATAGTGAGACAACGATGGAGCCTCTGTGTGACAGGCAGTGTTTGCAGATGGCATTGGCTCGGATTAAAGGAAACTGTGGCTCTCCAGCCTCCCGAGGCAATAAAGGGGAGAGCCAGGTGAGTGTTTCTGAGATGAGATGGAGCAAGAAAGAGGAGGGTGGAGAGAAGGCAAGCAAACACATGGGGAGTAAATAAGAGGCGGGGTGGCCAGAAGAAAAAGGGAGTGAAAAGAGGAGATGTATATCAAAATATGGAGTCAGAATAAAAGAAGGTTGGCAAAATGAAGAAAGATCTAGCTGGTGGAGAAGGGAGGGGGCAACAAGAAAGGCAAGCAGAGACTAAGAGGGAAGACAGGACAGCGGGGAGGCGAGAAGATGGGCAGACAGGAAGGCAAAGGGAACGCGGTAAGAGAGGAGGTCAAGGTGGAGATGTGCAGACAGAAAAAAAAAAGCTTGAGACACAATGTGTTGTAATTCATAGCTTGCTGCTGCTGCTGCTGTGTGCATGCCTGTGTTTGTCCATCTGGGTCAGTGGATGCGTGTGTGTGAGCACAGTTGAGTGCAGGCGTGGAAAGTGTGAGCTTTGTGTGTTTTTGATGAAAGCTGAGGGAGGGGAGTTCTGTGAATGTGTGTGTGTGTGTGTGTGTGTGTGTGTGTGTGTGTGTGTGTGTGTGTGTGTGTGTGTGTGTGTGTGTGTGTGTGTGTGTGTGTGTGTGTGTGTGTGTGTGTGTGTGTGTGTGTGTGTGTGTGTTCGCGTGATGCTTTGTAGCATACGGCAAAGGCACATTTTCAAACCCATCTCCAGCCACCTCAGATGAGCTGGAGATTATGGAGTGACCCTCCGAGCCTCCGTCTTATTGGTCTGGCCAGGGTGCATTAGGCTTCAGTAACCAGCCTTCCCACTCCTCTCTACCTGCTGACTGCGCCCTATCATTCACAGAAAACTCATGATACCACATGGAACTGATATCTGCTAAACCCTTTGATCGATTCTTTGTGACAGTTTGAAGAAATCCTGGCGGGACCCAAGAAAAACTGCCCCTTCCTGTTTCCAGCTCTTGACACCCATTAATTTATTAACATTTGAAATATAATTCATAGTCAAATTCAAATGAAATGAATTTTTTTGCCCTGTTATCAACGGTTCAAAGTTCATTTAAATTTAGTACGTTTTTTGTGAGTTGTCATTTTGCGCTTTCATTTTGTGGCGATGCCATTTTCTAGCTCTCTTGCCGAAATAATGGAACATGTTTAGTATAATGACACACAACTGATAGTTACTAAGAGACAGATTCAGTTTTGTTAGATGAAGCTATTCCATGTTCTATGTTCTGTGTCAGAATCGGAGATTTGACCCACGCTGTAAGCCTGTTCATACATTGTACTTGACATTTTTTGCATCAATTCTTTGCGTTTTCTTAATTGATCTTTTTTTTCTAGGCTTAAAGATGCAGTGGACCCCCGAGCACAGCCAGTGGGCCGAACAGCACTTTGACATCTCCTCCACCACGCGCTCTCCAGCCCACAAGGCTGAGGCCTACAGGGCAGTCCCCGGGCACCTGCAGCGGTCGGCAGCCTACCAGTACGCCTGGGCTAATGATGACATCTCAGCGCTCACAGCATCCAACTTGCTTAAGAAGTATGCAGAGAAGTACTCTGGTATTCTGGAGATGCCAGTCTCCTATCCTGAGGCATCTGCGGTGCCAGGACTGATGAACGGACGAAAAGGTGAATCCGAGCCATGGCAGGATGGTGTCTATCCCATGAGCTGCATTCCGGAGGGTGTCTCTGTCAGAAAGGGAGGGGTGGCTGCAGCCCCTGAGGTGGTGGCCGGTATGTGTAGCTCCCCTGGTCTTGCCTCCAGCACTCTGAGTGAACCCAGTTACTCCAGCAGCAGCTGTGGGAGTCACACTGCCACCGCCCTCCATTCCTCCTCCATGGCCTCTCAGGAATACGGAGCAGCATATAGCGGCTCCTACCTGCACAGTAGTTACAGTTCGCAGTCTGCTCCCACCCCAGCACTTCCCTCCCCACTGCACAGCTCGGGTCTTCTGCAGCCACCTCCACCTTCTCACCCCACTTTGGTCCCAGCTTACAACGGAGGCTCCCCCAACTTGTCTAGTTATAATTACCCCCCAGCAGGCTACCCAGCTCAGAGCTCAGTCGGGCCAGGATATAGCCCTGGGGGAGCCCCCCCTCCGTCGTCATATTTGCCCTCAGGCATTGCTGCACCTACACCTCTTCCCCCATCTTCCACTTTGCCTGGCTACCCGTACCAGAACCACAACCTGACCCCAATTGCCCCGACACCGCTCAACAGTAGCTCCTCTAACTCGCTGAAAAGAAAAGCTTTCTACATGTCAGGCCAAGGAGAAATGGACTCCTCGTATGGCAACTTTGGCTACGGCCAAACACGCAGCTCAGCAGAGAGCCCGATGTACAGGGTAGCAGACAGCAGCAGTGCGAACAGGGGCTCCAACAGTGCCAGCGGTGGAGGATTTGACAGGAGTGCCGAAAAGTCGTCTTTGTCATTCAATCCTCAGAAACAGTCATCTGTGCCCTCCGAGCAGCAGCAGCAGCAGCAACAGCAAAGGAAGTATAGCAGCCAGGCAACCAGTGGGCCACTTACTCCTCCATCATACGTCTCGTCTAGCCTGGGGGGCTCTCGCTCTGCGGACTCTCTTGCCAGCTTCACGTCACCCTCCCTCAGCGATCAAGGCACTGAGGATCACCGTCTCCACCTCTCCCACACAACACCAGGGGCTACCTCCTCCTCATCCACATCTTCCTCCCGACATGCCGAAGAGCAGCTGAAAACTAGTGACCCTCACCTGCTAGACATGGTTACCTCTGAAATTGTTCAGCAGGGCCCCCCAGTGGATTGGAGTGATATCGCGGGCTTAGAGCTTGCCAAAGCAACCTTAAAGGAAGAGGTTCTCTGGCCAATTCTCCGTCCAGACATGTTCAGCAGTTTAGGACCGGCCCCGCGGTGCGTGCTCTTGTTTGGACCACAGGGTAGTGGAAGGACGTTGCTTGGCCGCTGCCTGGCCAGTCAACTGGGGGCACCCTTCCTGCAGCTAAGTGGATCCACTTTGGCCACCAAGTGGCTGGCAGATGGCGAGAAAATTATCCGAGGATCTTTTCTTGTGGCACGCTGTCGGCAGCCGTCCGTGTTATTCATAAGTGAGGTAGACATGTTGCTCTCGGCGCATCTTACCGACGAAAGTCCCATCAACCGACTAAAGGGTGAGCTGCTTTCCCAGCTGGACTCTCTTCTAATGGCTTCTGGGGAGGAAGGGATCAACCAAGTGTTGGTGGTGTGTTCCACAAGCCGACCGCAGGACATGGACGAAGGCTTGCGCAGGTACTTCTCGCGAAGAGTCCTTGTGACTTTGCCGGACAGTGCGGCACGACACCAGATCGTGAACCAGCTTTTGGCCCAATCGCAACACAAATACTGCATGAGCGAAGAGGAGCTTGCTCTTCTGGTCCAACACACTGAGGGCTTTTCTGGTCTTGACCTGGCTAGACTCTGTCAGGAGGCCCTTGTGGGTCTCTTACATGTATCTGCACAGGGCATGGACATGACTGGAATGATGCCCCGGGGACAGATCCGGCCCCTCACCTACCAGGACTTTGAGGGTGTCTTTTGTAAATTCCAGCCGAGTATATCACAGAAAGAGATTGACATGTACACTGAGTGGAACAAAATGTTTGGCTGTAGCCAGTGAAGAAATGGATTCCAAACCAGGAAATAAAAAAGGTGTCCCAATTCCCACCCGCCCCCCAACTTGCCCAGGGTAGGAGTGTTGTTGAGTTCCTACTGACAGGGTTTAGATGCACCACGACACCTGGTTTCAGGAGACAACTGACACGTTTTGCTGTTCAAAAGCAACATTTGAATCAATTTAAAAGTGATGATGATGAAAGTCAGACATTGTTTACACATTGCAAGACGGTTCGCTTTGGAATAGACAGCTGAGTGTCTGTGTACATATCACCATCTTCCTGAGATTTATTATTTGGCTAACCAAGTGCCTGAAGTGGTGCTTTCTTAGTTTCTCCTCCATTCGCCTCACAATCTGCATAATGTGGCATGAGCTGATGATGATTATAAGCTTCCATCTGCAAGTCTAAAAACAAAGATGTGCTCTGTGTGGCTGGATGTGATTGTCTTGCTCAAAGGCAGGGCAGCAGTAGTCTGGCCCCTTCTTCTTCTCAACCGTACGTCTGAACAGAAAGGTAAAACACACAAGCTCAGGAATGCTTTGCGAATTGTACAGTACCTCAAGAAGCACCAAGACCTGAGAGAGAACCGAAGGAAGTTTGACGTCCGTCTGAGCAGTATTAGTTGTACCCCGATGAATGTACTACAGTCGTCGTGTTCCCCAAGTGCGGAACCTGACCACTGCTAAAGTCACCACCTTATCTCTTCTGATGTTTTTGTGCCTCAGTGACCCTAAAATGAGTTCATTTTGAAGACGGTTAAGTTTTGCTTGCAAGGGTTTGTTCAGCCACAGGACAGAAATCAAACATGTAACCAAGACAACACTCCATGACGCTGTTAATACACAGACTGGAGGACGACATTCATGAATATTAAATTATTCTTCAACCACATGGTACCAGGAAAACTTTCCTTATATGAGAAGCATTTTATTTGTGATAAATCAATATGTTCAACATTTATCATTTACCCATGAGGTCAACATCAACTGCGTACCTTCTTGTCTGCTGATAAAGATTTTACCGTGAAGTATTTGGAAGAAAATCTGATCTAGTACATTACATTTTCATGTAATACATTTGAAACTCTTCCTTTCTGCTGTTCTACTTTCACACCCCCTGTGTCACAAGGATTTTTTGAGACATTGAACCATGCTATTGATTTAAACCTTCAACTCGGTCCTCAAAGTGCCAGAATGGTGCAGGTTTTTGTTCCAACCCATCACGTACTCACTGTGTCTGAAGATGGTAATCTGTCCATTGTCAGTCTGGAGCTGCTTGTTTCAGCTCACACCCGATTTGTTAACTGATGTTTCCATAACTGGTTAGAAGAAAACCCCTCCACCTGGCCCTTTGAACTCCTAGTTGAAGACCCCTGATGTGAGAATGCCATGGATTCCTGTTGGTCCATCTGATCTTCAGTGATCGCTGAACGTTTAGGGATGAACGGCAAGCTCTGCTAGCTTGGGCACTAGTTAGCATGTTAGGGTACCATGCTTTGAGCTTGGTCATCTTTCACAGATGTGGAGTAGAGCAACTTCTTCTCTGCACGTCATCCTCTTAATTTGTAATCTGCTGACTTAAAAGGTTGAGTACTGTGGTGTGATGTGTCTAAGTCTTTAGACCTTTCCTCCACACACGATTCACTGTTGGAATGAATAAGTGGCTTCCACTCTTCTTTATTCCAGTCAACTGAATGAATTCCGAGACATCTGAGCAGAACTGCACCAGTATTTGTCAGTAACTGTCATACTTGGAAAGATCCCATGTTGAAAGGTTTGCCATGGTCATGTCACGTTGTTGCTCCTTCTCTGTACTAGACAATGCACTGCGGTTGCAGCTCAAACGTGGTTCGAGGTCGATATTACTGTGGGTTTACATCACATGACTTCAGTGTGTGTTGCGGGAAAGTGGGTGTCTTCTGGATGTATCAGAAGCACAGTGTTTTATTTTGACTCGAGGACATTGCTCAACTCGTTTCCCCCCCATCTTGAATGTAAGATTGTCTCTTCTTCATTGTCCAGGAGGCGGTTTAAGTCTTGCGGTCCAACGTTAGTGTCACTTGTGTTCTTATGTCATGGTTACCTCCTCCCGAATCACTTTTTGTATTTATTTGATGTGGAAGCTGCAACATGCAGGAAAGCACCTGAGTGTGTGTGTGTGTGTGTCAGTGTGCGTGTGTGTGTGTGTCGGGAGGTTTGGAGGGATGGGTTCTGCTGAGCCTCAGCAAAATTGAGGGGAGAAGAAAGACAGCCAGGCGATGTGGCGGCAGCACAAGGGGGAAAGCAGAGCGGCCCATCAGAAAGAAACCCACCCTCGAAACAATCTGCACCAGAATTCCTTCTGTCAGCAAAGCCTCTGGAGAGAGAGTCCCTTTAGACCGAAAAACCTACTAATGCACTTCAGAGCACACAACAACAGCACAGGCGTTATCTCCCCCCCCCCACCTCTGCTTTATTGCTTTACGAACAAATGACTTGAAACGCGCCGGTCAACGCTACGCTTGTTTGTGTTCCGTGCTCTTTCTTTTGTGTCTTGAGCTTTTTCTACATGATGCTTAAACAAAAAAAAAAAACTTTAAATAGAACACCACTGTTCTTTAAAGTATTTCTACCTCATGGCTACAAAAAAAAAAAACAACTTGTGGTGTTTGATTTCTTTTTATCTTTTTCTTTTTTCAAATGTCCAACATCCATGGCGAGGGCAACAGCATGGAGGAGTCGTTGTAAAATATGAGGCGAGGGAATAACACCGTGTAGTTTTTCTCGGTCTACCTCAGATGACTGTACTGAGACCTGACGGACGCCGCACTGACCAGTGTGTCCATCTCAGTGTGTTGGGACAAGCCGAACAACCTTCACACCTGCTACTCATGACACTGACATGGGGGGGAAAGTCACAAGCGATTTGTGAGGGAAATGTGGGTCATTCTGACCGGAAATGTATAATCCAAAACATTTGCTTTAATCTTTTGTGAACTACTGTGGTCGTGTGAATGTGTATATATGTGGGCACACTCTCCTCCTCCTCCTTTTTTTATTTAGTGTGTTAAATTTTATAAATTGTTAGTATATATAACACACTTGCACAACTTTAATCTCGAGTGTAATGTGTTTCTGTTGTACATAGCTATACATACAATACAAATGCACCACTTGTTTATATGTGTGAATATGTTGCCATACTTGCAGTCAATGTATTTTCATGTAATCTGAGGTACGAGCCGCAACATATGATTCATTAAAGACATTTTCTTGGGACTCGTGGATGTTTTATTGTGGTGTGAACGGTGGAGAGGACGGACGCTGTAAACAACAGTGGAGTGTCCCTCAAAAAAGCAGGGGGAAAAAAGGGGGCGAAATATCGCCTTAATGAGCGCTGAGTTACTCACCCTTGTGTGCAATTATAAAATCATCCTCAGAAAGCCAGAGATGTCGCTTCTCTCATTAAAATGTAACAATTCATTTCTCTCGCCGCCGTACGTGTGGCAAGACCAATAACATGAAAGCATTAATTACCTTCCTCCATGGCGGAGCACGGCGATTGTGCCAGTGCTCTTCATGAAAATGATGTGCTCTTGCCCACTGCATTTCTGAGCGGTTATTATTATATAGCCGCCGCTCTGGCTGCATCGCCCGTATAATTATTTGTCGAGCTTTCAGAGAGGTCAGAGGTCAGGGAGAGGCTGCTGCCTTTATTTATTTCTCCACTTTGATATCTGCTGTGATCAGTTATTACTTGTTACACGCGCTGTTTAACCAGAGTTGTAGCATCAGGAGTTTCACTCGTGGACTGGGTGAGAACACCGTCAGTGAGTTTTTGGTTCGTGCCCCAAAAGGAAAGAGTCTCGGTGATGAAATGATCCGAGTGTGTTTTTTCAGGCTTCATTGAATTAGCAGCTGCTGCCAACATTTTATTGGCAGTGATGGTTTGCCTACCCTGAGGGACCCCGTCTTTGGTCATGCTGCTTAGGAAAGGTGCAACTATTTGCGCTCTGAAAAATATATATATACACATATACTGGGGCACAAGTCTAAGACACGAGGTGCTTGGGAAGACTGTCATTTTTTGACAGCTGCTCGATATTTAAGACATAAATCACTAACCATTTTTAGTTGTGTTTTTTGGGGGGGAGGGCGCTTTTCTTGGCACCCTGGACTTGGTTCTTCTCTCAAACCAAAGTTCTTGCCTGAAGAGCTTATCTGCAGTGTTGGCAGCTGTATCTCACAAAAAGCTGGAATTCTGTTATGGGTTAGCAACACATCAGAGAAGGGTCCCTCACTGCAGAACCACCAGGTCCAACCCCAGACCTCTGGTTAAAACCCATGGCCATTTATAGACTTCATTATAGATTTAGATACTTAGTATATTTCTCGTTATTCCGACATGCCTACGAGTTACTTTTTTAATGCAATTACGTGGTTAGCTCAATGGGTTGAGCGCTGTATATAGTCATTCTGGCCGGGGTTTGATCCTGACTGGGGACACCCTGCCTAAACCTGTTTTCTAAACTTCCATACTGTTGGGTAGGATTGGGTCTGGGGCCGGGGTTGGACCTGCTGCAACCCTACCAATTGGTACTTGACAAACCCTTCAAACTTTTCCCTTAACTTCAAATTAGGCAACAAACCTCCTCATCATTTGTTCCTGTTTTGTGGAGCTAGATGCCCTCCAGTGGAATTAGGACAGTCCAACTTGTGCTTCATGCTGAACTTGGATCGACAAAGTGCTGTTAAGCAAGTAGACAACTCACCTCCACCCTTGCTCATCGTACACGCACCATCACCACCAGGTGGGGCCACACCTCCAAAGACACTATTTCAGTAGTGAGGAGAAACAGTTGGTTACCAGACAGACTGAGTTCCGGGTGGGTCCATCCATCCACAGGCCCAGAAACCTTCTGTACCGTCAAACCTGCAGCCGTGCGACACAAGGCCCAGTTCCTTTAAAATCCTAAAATGTTCCTTGGATTTAACATGCTTGCACCTGGTCAGAAATCAACACATTTAGAATATTAATGACTTTTCTTCAAATCTCTCCAAGATGTTTGATGTCAACCAGACTTACTGGTTGTCAAAGTGATGGGCTGAGGCTTCGTAAAACAGTGTCCTTATTTCAGCGCCCACCAGATGGTGCTATATGATGAAATGGTCCAAGGGCAGAGAGTGCCATCTAGTGGGCTCTGAAATTAAGGAGACCGTTTCATGAAGCGGCATCATCCATCTCTGAGTTGGCCGTCTCTTATTTCGAAGCCCTGAAGTCTGTTTTGTGCCTTATCGTACCTGTACTGCTTGTGCGTCACTCTTCCGACTATTGGGACTGTTTTGCTCACGAATTTCTATTTTCCACATGCCATTTTCTCTTTCCCCTTCACTTCCTTCTTCACTGAATTCTCTTTTCTTATTGTCTTTGTGCTCACACACGATTCAGGGGCATCACAGCTGCTTTACCCGAGCTCTGCCTCGTAGCGTCAGGGTGGCACCTAGTATGGGGTACACGGGCCATGAGCCACACCAGTGATCTTGCTGTGGGAAACTGGGCAAACATTTCTGTTGTTATTTCATGAGTAAGGTCACACTGAGGTCCACGTGAGTCAGTCCAAATGTTAGTGTTGGATCGCACCTAGATTCCCTGTCTTTTAAGTGCGTACGTGTGTGTGTGCCGGCGTGCGTGTGAGTCCATGTTGAACCCGGAGGTTATCTGCCACAACACTGCTGCGTCCTCTTCACTTTGGAGGGTCGTTGCTCCCTGAGCTTCGCCTGGTTCCTCCGCTCGGCTCTTTTGGCGACAATTAAAATATGCTAAGTGATCATTTTCCTTAAGTAGTCTTAAATGTGCGATCTATTCAAATATGAGGGGAAATTGCCCACAGCTCGCAAAAAAAAAAAAAAACGGCGGCGGTGGTCGAACAGGGGGAGAAAAGCTGGAATAAATTATGCAAATAACACAAAGGACTTTAGCACTTGAAAGCCTAATTTTCCTATAATCAGCAGACTGTCGCCTAATATTTTTTTCCACACCTCTTATTAAAAGTGACTGTTCTTTGCCGATCACGGGGTTGCTCTCTCTCTCTGTCATCGCCGTGCCCAGCGCTCGCCGCGCTAAATGCTAAAGCATTTTGCCGGAGCTTTTAGATGATGGTTACATTCCCACACGAGTCATTATGCGGCAGAGAGTCCAGAAATAAGCTTTAATTATACAGTAATCGCCGGTGATGGACACTAGGAAGTGGCCGGCTCCAGCAGACGGCCATCCATCACTGACAAACCTCCGGCCACTTTTAATTCCTCCCCTCATTTGCATCCCAACCTAAGTTGCGCTTGCGCTGTTAAATGTTAATGGGAGCTGTCTGGCCGGCGCTTTTCAACTTCTCTCCTTCATCTTCTTTATCATAACCTTCTTTTCTATCTCTCCTCAGACATCCCTGTCATCCATTCCATGCCCTCCTCCTTCCTTCTTCCCTCCCAGGCCTCGCCGCGGTGGAGGCAACGCAGCGGTCACTGATGCACTAATTGGGTGCAACACTTACAGTTTTATCTCCCCCCACCACTAATTGCGGTCCGGGCGGAAGCATCTCACCTCACGAGGAGGAATGAAGGTACGTCTAGGATGGGCGAGGGGGTGGAGGAAGTGGGTCTTGAGTGAGAATTCCTCCCTGGGTCGGCGGCACAGGCTCGGCGTGAGATTGGACCCCGCAGCCATCCCGGCTCAACCGTATCCCGCTGGAGCCCGCGCTCCATTCCCTGCTCCATTCATTGAAAACGGTGGCCCTGTTTTAGGTGCGAGTGAGTAAAACAACGTTTATGAAAAAGCATTTTGTCTGGTTTTGTTCCTGCAATCTCATTATGCCTCCGTGCTGCATTTAAAGAAAGCGCTATCATCTCAGTCTGGGTTGTCTCCCAGGGTCTGTGGGAGATAAACACACCGTGTGCCAGCGCTGTTTTTCAGCCATTCATTTGAAGTCTTATCAGCCTTTATGGAAATAAAGCCTTTCTTAATAAAGTCTTCCGCAGGCTTTTGGAGAGTGGCGCATAAACACCTTTTTTCTCCCCGACGTCGCCATCATTAGCGCATCTTGTTCAATGCTTTACACGTAATTGGAATCAACATCTATTGTTGGTGCGCTTGACCTTCCGCTTGTTTTCCGGCAGACGCGCGGCAGCGGCGTATTGCTGGTGAGAGGGAGGAGAACACATGCCAAGTGTCTTTGCTGTGTTCGATCAGGGCTGCGTCGCTTCTCACTTTGAATAGAACTTATATCCTGAGGCCTGATGATTTACATATCGTCCTCACAACCGAAATTAATCTCATTGTCTGTCTGCGGTGGCTGGAAATGGGCTGGATTCAAAAGTTTCGTGGAGGAAGTCGACAGCCTTTGACAAGACACTGGTCTCGTGAGGACATTTCAGCCGGTCTTTGTCAGGTTTTGAGGGTTAAAACTTCAAAGTATTCGTTATAATTGTATAATTTCTAACCAACTGTAATATAAAATCATTATAGTTGGGTGTAAGTTTGGTTCAGAGTCCTGGTACAGGTGAGCCATGTGTTTTGGATGGTTAGGTTTAGGGGGAGAGGCTGGGGGAAGGAGAGGTGTACAAATGTATTTATTTATTAATGGGGATTTATTATACTTTGTTTTCGACTTTTTTATGAGTAGACAAGAGATAAAATCCTACAAGTTGCCTATCACTTTAAGTGACAAATTATGGTCATGTGATGAGAGGTTAAATTGTAATTTTTTGAATATATATATATATATATATATATATATATATATATATATATATATATATATATATTTTTTTTTTTATTTATTTATTTATTTTTTTTTTAAATTCAGGCTTTTTTCAATTTTTTTTTAAAAATCAAACTAAATAACAAGGTCATTTATTGTGTTTTTAACAACCAGTCAGCAATCCAAAAAGACTCATCGGTGGATTGACACAGAAATTATAACTGACCTGGAACCGTCTTTTACATTTTCATGAATTTTCACCATCGTATTTCAGCCCGGTCATCACTCACAGAGTGATGTTAATTTTAAAGTTGGCTTTTGGAACTGCGTAGCTTCTGAAAGAGATGCAGCGGCTTGTGTGCTGGTTCCCCTCTTCTCTGCTAAAATGAAGAGGTTAAAGTTCATCTAATTTTGAAAAGGGATGGAGCCTGTGCCAAGAAACTCCTCAAGGTCAGTGTGTTTTGCACATCGCACTTGATAAACAGATGTGCTTTTGGAAAACGGACGGTCAAAGTTTTCACATATGCATTATTCATTTTCAGAAAGTTGTCGGCAAAAAAAAAATCTTGCTGCTGCACTGAAATTCATCGTGTCATTGTTTGTTGACATAAATGAAGCGTTGTGTTGCTATTCATTCTCCGAGGGGGCAGACAGACATGGATTTATTTAGTGAATGAAAAATAATAATTCCTCAATGCTGTTTCTTGAGGAATAGAAGACAGCAATGACAAGTGAATTGAAGTACGGCGGTGTGTTCCAAACCTGAGGATACGAGTCACTTGAGTGGTTCCTTAGCCTTCATGTATCCGTGGCACAAAGCGGCAACAGTGAGGCCTCACATATCCATCGCTGCGTCTCATCCACCGTCCTGTGGTTTCAGCACAGCAGCCGTTATGAGAGTTATTTTTATGTGGTAAAAACAGCCTCCGTTCTCATTGAAACGATACACCTGGTAGAGCATTTGAGGGTTTTGATGGTCCGGATCTGCGGCTGCCGCTGCTGATGCATGTAGACCCTCGGTGGTCTTCAACATCTCCCATGCTAATGCAGCACTTGATTATGCAAATATATTATTATGTTAATGGTGGTCATCTTCAATAATGCATGATGCTGGCATATTGATAGTGTGTTGCGACGATTGTCATGCAAATTCCACTTCTGAGGCTTTTTAATTGACATTTATCAGAGTTTCTAAATCACAACTTGGTTGCTTTGTTTTGCAGACCGACAGATAATGGTGTTACCCCCTGGGATTGCTTTATGAGGCAGTTTTTCCATTAGAGTTTTCATTTTCTTTAACTATGACCGTCATTGGAAACTGCTGAAAGACATGACCTTTTTGTTTACAATACTGGTGCAGTGACGGGCTGATGAGGCTTCATGAAACAGTGTCTTAATCTTCAGAGCCCACCAGATGGCGCTCTTGGTATAAAAATGCTGTGAGGTTTCACAGCAATGGTTGAGCAGAGAGCGCCAGCTAGTGGGCTCTGAAAATCAGGACACTGTTTCATGAAGCCTCATCAGCCCATCACTAATCTTTATACATTTGAACAGTTTCACTTTAGAGGGGAAACAGGGGCAGAGTTTGGGAAATGAAAGAGGATCTATCTGTTTGAACCTGCCAGTAGGAAGTGCTTGGCTCGACGATCACATGATGTGGCTCAAAGAATTATTACAGTTACTACTGTGAATGGTTCTTCTTCAGATGCTGCAGTGAACTTGCGGAATATATCCGGTCGTGATGGGCCGGTGAGGCTTCATGAAACAGTGTCCTTATTTTTAGAGCCAACTAGATGGTGTTGATGGTTTAAAAATGATGTGAGGTGTCATTGAAATGTTTGTTGAAATCCAAAGATTTTAGAGCAGAGGGCGCCACCTAGTGGGCTCTGAAAATAAGGACAGTGTTTCATGAAGCCTCATCAGACAATACTAGCTAAATCCTGTCCATTTTTTTGGTGCATTCATTGAAACTAGCTGGGAAAATTACTGCATGTTGGTTATTACATCTGCAATCTTCACGCCACCTGCAGTCCGATCGAGCTCATTGCGATCAATGATTTCTATTATTCCAAATTAAAAAGTATCAAATGATGAATAAAAACGAGTCAGATCATCTCTTTCAATTTGACTTTTTGAAATATCGAAATCGAAAACTAGAGTTAAGCAATATGAGGTCCAAGGTGTCATACTTGACTGAGTGTCAGCACCAGCTGCTAAACCATCTTTCATCTCCAACATGAAGCAGCTGCTGCCGTTCACAGGCTCCTAAACCTGAGCTCCATCTCAAGCCTCCTCGCTGACTCGTGACTCATCCTCTCTCTCACGTCCGTCTCCTCCGGCAGAGAAACCTGAAACACTCCCTGGTCACAGGCTTACAAGCGCGGGTTTGCTTTTGTTTGTGTGCGCCGTCTCAGCCTCGTGTTTGCTGCGGCCGAGCTGTCGTGTTAGCACTGAGTGACAGACGGACCGACTGACAGACAGCGAGGTCGTCTCAGGAGGATTTCTACTGAGGAGGTGTCGAGAAGTGAACCATCAGAGACCTTGATGTGTGGAAGGATGTGCCGTGAGACTTTTTTTTCTGGAGGTTTGTTAGCTACTTTTTAGTGTTCCTCACACTTAGGCGCCTTTCATCCTCCCAGACATTGATGGACAGACGGAAGCTAGTCACATCCTGCTTCTCTGATCGATTTTATCATCGCACATTCTGTTCCAACACCATCATCTGATACTTTCTTTGCTGCGAGGAAAATCCTTCACCGCTGCACCTTGTTCTATTTTCTGCTCAGCGTTGGAGGTGCAGCCTGTCTCTGATTTTCTCTCTCGGTTCTGATGCTCCGGCGTGTAAAACTGCAGATGGAGACATCCAATTAGTAGCCAGTCAGGCTGTGTTAGCTTAGTTAAAACACACACACACACGTCGCATGGCGAACAAACACGCACATGCACAGAGGCAAAAATGCACACAACCACTTGCTGTTTCCACATGAGTGGAGCGGCGCTGGGGGGAAGGGAGAGCGGAGATTGCAGGAGCAGCGGTGGCGTCCGTGGTGGTGGTGGTGGTGGTGCGGTGGCAATCACCCCATCATGTGTGCCGGGAATGACTTCATTAGGACGGACTGTGGAAGTCAGATTCCTGGGAATTGTGTCAGGGATTGGATGGCGGGACGGAGTGGAGGGAGAAGCGGGAATGAGAAGTGAATCCCTCTTTTATCTGCTGTGTGATGAAGAGATCCAAATCAACAGCTGTCAGTCAGGTGGACCCCAGGGTGAAGGCCCCCAGCAGCTGGGAGGGAGGGTGCGGAGGGGGGGGGGGGTGAGATCAGGTGCGAGTGATGGGAGTAGGTGTGGGTTTGAAGAGGACAGAGTTTGACTGATGAGAGGCGAAGGGTCCACAGTACCCCCCCATCCCACCCACCACCCCGCTCTGGTTCTGCATGTGTCGGTATTTGACTCCTCACTAAACTAAACAACAGAAAACTCTTTTTATGACTCCACATTCTAGACAGTCGCATGGAGGCGTCAGAGTGACGCAGGCTCACGCACTTCTGTGTAATGTTTTCCCATGACTTAAAGTCACCACGACAACGTGCCTTTTGAAAAAATGTTGGCCCACCAAAACAACATCTTCGGTTCCCTCTGTGCGTTCATGCAGCGATGGGCTGATGAGGCTTCATGAAACAGCGTCATTATTTTCAGAGCCTACTAGATGGCACTTTCTACTCTAAAATCTTGGGAATTCAATAAAACCTTGTATCATTTTGAAACCATCAACACCATCTGTTGGGCTCTGAAAATAAGGACACTGTTTCATGAAGCCTCATCAGCCCATCACTACTATAATGTACTTTGGCAAGGTAAAGCTGTTTGAATTCAATCTATCTGTCTGCTCTGACTCTTCTTCTCCTTGCGTCATGGAGGCAGCAGTCTTAGAAAAGAGGCACAAACTTCCCTTCTGGCAAAACACCGAGGTGTCCCGGGAAAGCTGCGGGACAAACTCTCACCGGCGTGTTCTGATTCTGTTCTCTCTCAAAGACATGCCTGAGCCACCTCACCCGGCTTTCACTCGATGTGGGAGGTCCATTTGAGCTTCTCCTGTTGAAGCTTCTGAAGAAGATGCTTCCCACGTTGGTCAGAAAACTCTTCCTTCTGACTTGGCTCTTCATTCACGCACCTCCCTCACACATGAAGGCAAGAGACTGATTCATCTGTTGAATGAAAATCATGCTTTCAAGTCTTTAAACCTCTGCGGCGCAGACAGCACCACTGCACCCGCGGCTCATGGATGAACAAGATCTATTTTCCTTCTTAAATTCAGTGGGTGGGGCTAAGATTCCTTCCTCTATAGTCCGGAATTTAGGGTGTTTAACAAGCAACACATCCTTTCATTGGAGTTGCAGCATACGTTCCCCTAAAGGTTAGTATCCTGGGCACAAAAGAATCTGAACAACTTCTGCTGTTGCCTTCTATTTATGAACTTCATTGACTCTTTTGGATTTCAGTTCCAATGTTGGCCTGACAAATGCGACGGATCAAGTCACTTCTCCATTCTGAACGCAAATGGATCACACTGAGACGAGAGAAAATTCGTTTTCTTCCCCTGAAGTGAGAGAAAATGAATTTAGTCAGGCCCCAGAACTCACAACTGCGTGAATATCCTCGGACTGAATCATCCCTGTTGCAATAGGGGGACGTTTCCCGATGTTGAGATTCTGCAGTTAGGCTGGTGATGACTGACAGCTCAGTGCACAGCAGACTCATGATGAAAAATATTCGCCAAATGTGGGGCGTCCATCTTGAAAATTGTACTCGGGGGCCCATGAGTGTTTGACTGTTTCATATTTTATTTTCCTTTCAAACACATAATATTGATCTCAATCTGATGAATTCGCCCATAAATCCTGCCCCTTAAACTGGAGCAGCTGCAGCGCGGGATGACGTTTGCACATAGATCAGTGGAGTGAATGCAGAGCGTGAGGAGGAAGGTGTGTGTGTGTGTGCGTGTGTGTGTGTGTGTTGGAGCGACCAAGGTCACTCCAGATTGAGAAGTTTGTCAGAATGTGATGACATCAGCAGTCTGTAAACTGTTATTGGCTCTAGCTGAGTGTCGGCCGTGTCCATACCCTCTGAAATTACACACACTCTCACACACACACACACACACGCCGGCTGCCACCACACTGCCAGAAATGATTGCCTCTCTGAGGTTTGTTTTTTTTCCTCCTCTTGTTCACCTCTCTTCCCTTCTTCACCACCAGCTCATATCCCCCTCCCCCCACTGTCTCTCCACCTCGTTGGCAGGAAAACACACTCCGAGCGAAGACATTAGGTGAGAGGAGCGACGGAAACGCAGCCGGACACGGAGAGAGGCGGCGCCCTGCCTGGACTTAATGGCATTAAACAGGGTTTCATGCCCAATAAAAGTCCTAAATTATGATTGATCCGGGAGCATCAACACTTCATCCAGACACAAATGAAATCGTCTGTCACTGATTCTATTGAGTCATCAATATCCCACAGAGTTATTCCAGTTTTCTCACCCTCCCTTCCCCAGTCGTTTAAAGTGAGTAATCATCTGTCTGGTGGCTCTCGTCTCAGGGGTTTGATCGCAGAGCGTTTCTGAACAGCGGCGGAAACCTGCCTGACAATCCAACAAGCCACTCGCCCAAGATTGAGAGGGCCCCATTATGTGGGCTGCCTGTGGCCATATCACCAGGCTTTTCTTCTGCTGCGTGCGCCTCTACATAACACGCAGCGGTAAATAAATCACAGCTCCGACTCCGTTTATCGATCTGCCCTTCGTCGAGCTCCTCACTCCCGCTCAGCTTTTTTTTTTTTTCTCGAACCGCTCGGGCTTGTTCTTCGCCACGGGGATGAATGGCTGAGCGTGAAAGGTGAGCAGATTATCAAAACACACGTGGAAACAAGCGACGTAGTTAGCCTTGATTCAACCCAATATTCTATGAAATCTGTTTTCTGTTTCGTTCCTGCGAGGGCGTGTGTGCTGAGTCCTGCTGGGACCGGTCTATCAGTGCCATTGTTTCAGCCAAGATCAATTAGTTATGGAGAAGTAATTTAATAAAGACGCACGGCTCCATTAAAATGGCGCTGGAGTATTTAGATCATCCCAAAAAACACAGAGATACTGTTCTATTTTAAGAAAGAAAACTCTCAGTTATGTCATGTCGCTTTCCGCAAGCTATGGTCGTGACACAAGTCAGTCAGAGTCAGCTTTGGATTCAGATGTTGGGGAACTGAAAGTAGTAATGGCGCGAGGGGCGGGGCAGTCTAATTGTCTGCTTGTCATGAATGGATCGCATGTATTGGCTTTTTTATATTCACCGTCAGAATAATGAAATTGTAAGTTGAACCTGGGGCAGAGAGAGCGTATCAAACCCACACCACATAGTCTTCTCTTTTTGAGTAATACAATAAGGATTTGTCATTTCAGTCCCGCGCTAAATGTATTGACATTGAAGACCATGAATGACCAGTCCCTCCAGGAGATGGCGATGTTGAGGTCTGCAAGGCGCTGCAATTTTGTCCAGTCACAGCGACTTTCCCGCAAATTCCACCGGTCACTTCAGCCTCCTTTCATCCACCCCTCTACGCAGCAAGTGCGGCAGCATATTCCCTCCCTCCTTGAATTCATGTGCGACGCCAAACGTTCGCGTTTGCCCACAAATGTTACCACCAAGGGTCTGAATCCATTCTGAATCCATTCAAAAATGTCCAAATTCCCATGAAATGTAGAATAGATGTAGAAGTAAAAAGCAAAACTCACTAGTGCAGCTTCACCCAAACACCATACGGGGCGGACGTAAACAAACATGGCCGACCCCCAGATCCATCTCTCTCCAGCATATTTCTGACCCTCTACATCCCGACCCTGTCGAACAGATCAGCAGCTACTGTTGTGATTGGCTGCTCACACACACGCAACCTTCACCTCTCAGACTCCGCCCATCCAAACCTCCGTCAGGCTCCGCCCTTGTGAGGAGCCCCGTAACAAAACAAGGAGCACTCACTACACGCTGTCAGCCAGAAAACTACTCACGGAATATCCTCATAAATAAGATGGACTTATATAATGATTTTTGTATTTGTCATGTACATTATTTACTTATTTATGAAATTTATTTTATTGGATGTGTTCTCTTTTTGAAAATAAAACGTATTTGGCTAAAATCACTGCGGCCTAGAGCTTTTTTTATGCTATAAACTGACACTAGTTTTTGCAAGGGTCCTTATTTCCCACCATGTTGTTCCAGAAGCAAAAAATGATCGCAACTTTGACCGCATTTTTTTCTCTCAGGCATGAGGATACCATTTTGAGGTAGCTGTAGCACACACAAGCCGCTCTCCGCGCTTCTTTTTTCTACAGATGTCTTAATTCTACCTTCATTCTCCCAGCTCCTGATTCACTTGGCTGCCTGGTTAAACCTGGAATGGTAATGAAGTTGAGAGGAGGGAGAGAAGACCGAGTGAGTCAGAGAGACCGAGGGACATGAAAACATCACAGGCCTCTGCTCCCCTCTGTATCTCGCGTTTGAATTGGTTCAGAATGGATTCAGGGCTTTTCACTCCTTCTTTTAAGAGCAGATGGATCTTATTAGTTCCCGACGTCAGTCTTGGGATGTTTTCCGCCTTGGGAACATTTAACCCGTTCAAAAAGACACACTTAAACTTTGCTATGGGTAAGATTGATTTTAATAGCATCAGCACCGCAGAGTATATATCTTTTGATTATGAGAGAGTAGATTTATGCATAATGCATGACATTGCAGGGTATTTTGGAGATGTGAAGGGATGATCACCGAGCTGTCACTTAACACTGAGCCCATATATGCTCAACGTTACGTACCGATCTGGATACGGATGGATCCTTCTGTCCATGCTCTGTGTATATTTCCTCCATATTTCTGCATGTTTCCTCAAGTTTACAGATGCGTACCAAACAGAGCAGTACCACTGGAAACCATAGGAGGCAGTGTTGCTGTTACGTAGCTCTAATGGGACATGAAGAAGACACAACAATGGCGAAAATTTTCTGTCCTCCAATGGCAATATATATTAGAGGCCTCACCAACCACCACCTCTCACAACGCTGCCTCTGTTTCCTCTACATTCCCACATGATCGATACTTCTTCCACAGTCGCTGGAAGAAGGTTTGGCTGGTTTTGGAGTTTGCTGTTGTTGTAAACTAAACTAAACTAAATAATAATAATAATAATAATGACAATAACTAGAATAAGAATAATCATCATAATAACAATAGCAACATTATAATAACAATGTTACAATAATAATATGTTAATATTCGTAATGACATTATTATTATTATATTATTATTATTAGTAGTAGTAGTAGTAGTAATAGTAGTAGTATTAATTTGTAGTCTAGTCTTAGGTTCATTCTTTTCACATCCTGAACAAAGAGCTAGATCACAGAAATCAAGCTCTTTTCTGTGTATGGACAGGTGGAGCGTCAAATCTGGCACCACCACGAAGCAGTTCTCGCACCATGAAATGACATGGCTACCAACAATCACAGGGTGATCATGTAGGAACACGGCTACAATCATTTGTTCCATCTAGCACTCAGCAGTGTGAAGCGAGAAAATGCACAGTACATTCTAAAGTAACAAGGATACAAAGAAGTAGTATTTTGATAATGTCATGACGTCATATTTTTATAAGGATTTTACGTGATTATATTCAATACATATTGTTTTAATCTTATATATACTCATGAATCAAAAACATTTAAATGCAGATATAGGTGTACATCTTTAACACAACTTTTATCTTATATTTACAGTTTGCTACTGTACACATTGTTCATGCTCTGTATCTTCCATTGATATTGTTTGTTTTCGCTGTCAGATTCGCTGCAGACAAAGTTTCATAGCAACGTTGGAGACAACGATGACCATGAAAGTGAAGGCTTCTTATCATGTCAGTCTGCATGTTCAGTTGTTGCTTGACCTCGTGAGGAGTTGAATGAGTTCAAAGGGCCACACTTTTACCCTGGACTGTGTCGGACCGTCATAACTGCACACAGCGCCATGTCGGTGTCGCCCATTTGTTGTCCTTAGTCTCTAACTTTCTGTTGCCACCTTCACCATATCACTGGATCAATGAACCTTTCTTACAACATTTTAGCCAGAAGAAATTATGAATTATGAATCTCCCTGTGCTGCAGAGATCTTAAAATGAAGTCTCTCATCTTGGAGACTGAAACATCTCTTGCATGGCCACATGATGAAACGTGATCTACACTAGTGTTTTTCAACCTTTTTTAAGCAACTCCACACTTGGTTCATTGAAAAAAAATCCCCAGGCTCACCACCAATGCTACCTCGGGCAAAGTGTGCTTCATGGGAATTTGTTACTTTGTGAAAATATGTAGCTACTGTCACTCGGCTATCTTGGTATCATACTTGGGAGTCATTGGTCATCCCACATCCGACATATGAACATGTTTTTTTCTCGCACAAACGTGTTTTTTTCTCTCTTAGAAACGTAATAATGATCTTGCATGAACGAGAAAATAACTTTGGATGGCAGTTCAGAGCTTCCGTACATTATAACCTTTTTTGCATGATTTTATTTTATCTGAGAAATCTTTAACATTCTTTGCCTCAGCTTCAGCGATTCTTTCTCTCTTCACATTTTGGAGACCATTTATTTGGTTCAGCATTTAGTTTTTATCTAACTTTTAAACAACAAGTGTCAATAAAGTTTTGAAGTGAGACATCTTGTAAGGCGTTAGCTCTGTTAGCGCTGCGGTGCAGACAGTCTTTGGCGTCCCGAGTACGACAAGGATCCCTCCATCATTCTGTCGTGAAGGTGTGTGGTCAAGTTAGAGGCGCGTCAGGTTTTTAAAAAAAGTTGGGCATTTGACCTGCATCTTCACTGGGAGTGTCACTGGAGGAGTCACTGCAGCGAGCGATGTGATCTGCTCACGTTGGTAGATCGTCCACAGGTTCTAATCGTTCATGTTCTCATGTCATCATATCGCCCACCTCTGTCTCCGGACAAGTGAGGTGAAGTCAGATCATTTCTCACGGCTCACCGAGTGGTCTAGATCAGCACTGGTCTAGATCAAAGCTGGGAACACTCAAGATTAAAGAATAACAAACTATATGAGCTCCTCTCTCCTGAGAACAAGGAACTCAAAACAATATTTGCCTTCAAAAACTATATTGGAGTTCAAATTACAGCGCAGAGCTACAGTAGGATGAAGCCCCTCGATCTCACACTGTGTCCATGCAAAGTAGGGATGGAGTTCTTGAACAGACACCCGCAGTTCCAGGGAAGGAAGAAGAGTGTCGACAGTGCTGTCGGCCTCCTCGCTCACATCTCCTCCCGCTCGACCGGAATCAAAGCCTGAGAACGGGAAGGCGATGTTGAGGGTAAATACCTCGGCCGAAGCTCTCAAATCTCCTCGATTTAGAATTTAAAGATCTGTTTCCAAGGAGTAGCTTTTCTCCCACAACCCTGCTGCCGAGGTTCCGTCCCTTCCGCCGCTTAAACACTCTTTTTGATTTGTTCTAATCTGCCGTGATCCGGCGTCATTCCTGGCTGCGCTATCATCTCATCTCCTCATCATACGTTTGTCTGGAAAAAGCCTCTGCATCGACTGCAGCCCAGTGTGAATTGATCCGACTCCATTTGCATGGGAATCCATTCCAGCCTCAAAGATCATAATCGATCAGGTGGGATAACGTCTGCTTCTGCCCCTCGCTGCCTCTCAAAGGTTAAGGTGAAAATTAATTTGCTTGTTCGTTAGTTATATTTCAATCCCGTAATTAAGGCTCACGAATGATTAAAATGTAAAACGATGGAGGCGCCAAAGTGACTTTGATTGGCTTTTTTTTTCACAGCGCTGGCATGGTGTGACCGCTGGCTGCATGGTAGTGAAGGACAGCAGGCAGCTCTGGCTGCAGGGGCCGGTGGGCCAGCACCTGCCTGCTTCCTCCCCTCAAGTCTTCGCTTTCTCTCCAAATATCTTGTCTACTGTTTTATACTTTTGATCTTGAGATCTCCCTTCCTCAAGTTATTTCCAGGTTGGTCTTTTAGATTCAGCGGTTATCTTGAATCTGTGCCTAACTGCTAATATAATAACTGTGTTGCGTGTAAAATACTTCCAAAACTTCACTGGATAAGTGAACGCTCATGTCAATCTCCTCCAATTCATTCAACTTACATTTGACATTTCCACGTTTTGGCATGATAAAACATTCCTTCTGACACATTCAAGACAGAGACTGACAAGGATCAGAGTGAAGCAACGCTCCAGACAGGTTTTCCTTATTTTCCTGAACGGTGGTTACGTGTCACTGTCAAGGTTCTCATAGTTTTCATTTAGATTCAGTTAGTTTCAATTAGTTTTTAGTGTGGGTTGGCTCGTTTTAATTGAACTTTAATTTCAGTTTTTGAAAAATTGTTTTATTAGTTTTAGTGTTTTACTTTTTCCCCTTCAATATGGTGTTCAGTTGTCATCCTTCAGTTTGGAAAGATGGCGCTCCTACCAACTTCCGCCATCACGCTTGTCGTAAACACAAGTGACGCACCTGTTGTAAAACCTGCCGAGCCGAAATACATCGATTTTAAATCATCACAAAATGTGTCTTTGTGAAATAAATGAGCAAAGATGAAAACAAAAGACAATTTCACTATAATTTTAGTTCATTTTGATTAGTTTCGGTAACAGATAATGCAGTTTCAGTTAGTTATATATGTTTTGCAATTCTAGTTTTCATTTTTTTTGTTGTTTTTTTTTGTTTGTGTGTATGAGCATGTCTATCCTAGTGAGGACCAAGTGGGGAAAACAACTCCTTGAGGGGCCCTTTTGCTGGACCCCACAAGGTTAAGCCACAATTTGAGGATTCAAAAAAAACTTTTGCATTATGTCAATGAGAAACCTCCTTAAGTCCTAGTAAGGATATGAATATGTGTGTGCGTCCTTTATGTATGTTGTAGCGTAAAGGACATGAGACATGCGACACGTCTATTCTCATGCAACCTGAACTCACAGAAAATACCTGAAAACGTCATACACTTTCCAAGCCTGTATGTGACCTAAGTGATGTAAAAAAGCACTGTATACTAGTGAAGGGTAGATGAGGTATCGTGACACAGTATTGCAGTGTCCTCATATGCAGAGGCCACTAGGTTGATATAAAAATTATGTTACAGTGAATGAGTTGTTCAAGTCCCAACATTTTACGGCAGTCAGTGCCATCTGGTGGCCTCTGACAATCAGGACACTGTTTCATGAAACTTATGGACCCTTCGGTACTGTATACAAGTGAAGGGTAGATGAAGTTTCATGACACAGTCTACGTGGCCTCTCTGTCTTCAGTCTTTTCTTGGTCCATCACTTGAAGAGGACAAGTTGAGACTCAAACCTTGCTATCATTGATTCCAAAGACGAATCTCCCAAAACACCATTAATATGTAGAGTCCAGAGATGGAGCATCTTGACAGGCCTTATTTACATTCACGTTGGATATATTCTTACGTGGACCCCGGAGTCCTGGGGTGCATTTCAATAGGTTTTTTTTCCAGGCAGGTATATTTCATCAGCTGGATGATGAGTGTGGGAGGCCAGGGACACGACGGTGCTGGTGTTATTGACTTCTGGACAAATGCCACATGAACGCGAGGAAGCCGCACGTGTGTGTTTGTCGGTGGGCTGCTGTGTGCTTGTGCTCAGGCTCGGAGCCTTCTGGACAGGGCCGAGGGTGAAGGGGAGCGCTAACACACTCTCCTTGTCAGCGGCAAGGGTAATTACTCCTGGCTGAAATTACTCAACATTTGTTTATAAGCTCCCCTGAGCACACTGTAAATAGATTGTCTGCTCAAGTCCGATGGCATTGAAGTCCCACTGTCCCCAGCAAGCCCTCATGCTCACTTCAATGCCATCTTTGCCACCACACGCACAATTACAATCCTTTTTTTATGCATGTTTCCGCTTCCTCCTCGAATGCTAAGCTACGCTGAAGACCTTGGAGAGGCCAGACGTTGCAGCACTTGTAGCAAGACGAGTGATTTTCTTCATCCTCCTGAAGCGCTTGATTCCTTGGCGTGAGCTCTTGATATTTTATTTCCCCTAATAACTTTGCATGTTGCGAAGTCGAATCTATTAATCTGGTATTGATCTCAGTGCAGCCGGCCTTTCAAGGCTGGGCTCTCCAGCGCCTTCTATCTCTCCCATCTTGCATCTCTCCCCCTCTCATCCTGCGCTGACAATAGCTGCGTCTTTTCCGCATGCATATGAAGAGGAGAGGGAGGGAAGGCACTTCAAGTCAAGGCCCGTCCGTGTAGTTATTGTATAAGATAGTTCCTGTCAAAGATGACAGTTTGAAACACTTGACCCACAAAAATGAATTCTTTGCCAGGGCCAAGTGACAGCCCAAAGTAATTCATTCTTCTGAAATGTGGTGGGAGATGGAGAGAGAAGTCAGCAGACGGGGGAGTGACATGGAGCGCGATAGAGCAAGACGGAGAGATGGTAAGCAACCGAGAGGAAAAAGACGAAGGAAACAAAGCGAGAATTAAAGCAACACTTTGGCACCAATGGTCCCAAGGCCGAGAATACGAGTCCATTTCTGCCCCTTCAGTGGCAGGGAATGTGGATCTGTGAGGGGAGTGAACGACGCTGGTGTGGGGAGAGCTGTCCTGGGTAAGGCATGTTAAAATTTTAACCAAAAAGTCATCAACACTGCCAAGTGTTCGTCAGTCGGTCCTTCTTTAATTGGATTTTAACTCAAGGGGAAGCATTCTGTTGTGTCCGAGGAATATAGTTTTGACCCACCCTTGGATAATAATCTCATAAGACAGATGAAGGAAATTAGACACAAGCTCTCCATCAACACCCACAATGCAGAAAATAAATTCATGACAATGACAATCTAGAAAAACACTCATTCGTTTTGTGATTCGTGATATTCTTTAGATATTACTTCCCTGCATTCATTTCATCCATATCATTTGTTTTTTTGTCATTGAAATATCATACCATTGTCTGAAGATCATTATATCTGTGTGTGTCTCTGATGTAAACCCACTAACCTAATGCCTGGAGTTTGCCAAATGCTTGTGGGGCCCACAGACGTTTACGGCATGACATCATCAAACCGTGCCACGAGGCAGAACCATAACTTGTGCCTACTTGTGGCAATCTGTAAACAGGATTTTTTTTTATTTTCATTCATTTATTTATTTATTTGTACTTTACTAGTGATGGGCTGGTGAAGCTTCGTGAAACAGTGTCTTTATTTTCAAAACCCACCAGATGCCACTCTTGATTTTAAAATAATGGGAGGTTTCAATTAAATGGTTGTTCAAATCCAAAGATTTCAGAGCAGAGAGCGCCATCTAGTGGGTCTGAAAATAATGACACTGTTTCATGAAGCCTCATCAATCATCGGAAATTTCACCTAATTACTAATGATTGCAAGGTGCTTGTCGCGCAAGAAAGAGCCGAGACTTTATTTGTCAACACTGTATCTGTGCTCTTGCCAGCACCAACTACCTCACTTCACCCTGTACAGACAGTAGCGAGGGGTCAAAGATGTTTCATGAAACAGTGTCCTGGCCACCAGGTGGTGCTGTCTGTTGTAAAAATGTTTGGATTGAACAACTAATTCAATGAAACCTCACATTATTTATTTTAAACCAAGAGCACCATCTAGTGGCCTCTGAAAATCAGGACAATGTTTCACCAACCCTGCTACACTGTTTCATGATCCCTCACCCACCCGTCACTGTTGTGCGTGTTATTGACGATACATTGTCCATTTATACGATGGTCAGATACATTTTGACAATGCTCTGATGCATATTCGAACACAGGAAACTCAATCTCACACGCATTAGGACAAGAATACGACAATAAAATACACAAGAAAAAGAGCTGGCAAAATGAGCCCATTTTATGATTTCAGTTGTCAGCAATAGGCAAAGGCTCAAGTCCGTTTGTTTCTTTCCCTCTTTCCTGAAGTGTTGTCCGTACGTCAAAGAAATGAGTATTAATTTGATATTAGTTGAAGCCGTGTTGTTATTTTTTCCCATGTGCATTTGTGGAATGTGGGGCATCACAGTACAGTCAATCGGAAAGTGTTTTGACTATAATGGATATGGTCCAAACGTCGGTACCACCTGTGGACATACACGTTGAATTGGTCATAATGGGCACTTTAAGAGTCTACAGTGAACCTTGTTGTGAATGTGAGTTTGTGGATGACTTCCTCGATCAGACAAGGAGAATTTCACAGATTACAAGAGCGTGAAGTACGTAGCTCAGATGGTAGAGTGGTCGGCCTGTGAGTGGTGGCTGGTTCGAGTTTGTGTCGTTGAGTTCCTGAGCAAGACACTTAACCCTGGTTGAGATGCGGCGCTGCGTCTGCAGCCTACTGCCGTCAGTGGGTGACCTAGTGTTAGACGCTGTGGTTGCTGGAGAAGCATGGGAAGCGCTACATAAGTAAGAGCTGCTAGTTTGTGCAGTAACATTTTCCACGAGGGAAACCAAAGGCCTCTTGGGCCTTCAACTGCGCAGCCAGAACCAAAGGAAGACAAAGACGTCCGGGTGTCGTGCAGAGAAGACAATGTGATCACGAGGTGCTAATGATGATTTGGATGGCGGCGCTCTGTGCACCACCCTCCCAACATATGTCGCTGTTATTGCAGACTGCCGTCCGCCCTGATCTGTCTTAATTACACTGAGTCCGTCTCTGCCGCCGCCGCCGTCCGCGGAGGGATACGGCCACGTTAGATGGAGTGGAGGGCGGAGAGCACAACATCTGTCTGTTCAGGAGTTGAAACTCACACGTGGAGGAGCCGGAACAAACACCCCCACGTGCACACTGGTCCAGATATACGCTCATAAAACCCTCCACCATCCCTTAGCCCTTACCTCCCATGTCTTGCTAATGGCGACCACCACAGAGGTGACTGTGTGCAAATAGGGCCGTAGCGCCCGTGGCCATCCATCACCAGGCCCCGGAGCAACATTACACCGCTCTAATGGCCCACTCTGGCCTTCCTTATGATATTAATCCACTGCCTCACCGCGCTGATTTCATTTGTAAAGTGGCGAGGGGAGACAAACCGTGTTTTTTTTTTTTGGGGGGTTGTTTTCCACACAGGATGGAGCGACGTGAACACACAACAACGCAGCTCACCTTCATCAAGCACGGATAATAACACCAAAAAATAGAGGCTGACAGTCTCCTAACCAGTCTGTACCTGAGGACCCTCCACCTGCCATTTTGAGGGAGTCTAATTATACAAGATCTCAAAGTAGCGCAGCACGAAACACAGGAAAATGAGCCTCTTACCAGAGTTTTTCTGTGGAGGCAGTGGTGGTGAGCGCCGGCAAAAACAACAATTAAACCGCTCCACGTCGCAGGGAGACCGAAGGTTACGCTTACGTCCTCACAGGCTTTTTTATTTACTTTGAACGACTTGCAGTTGTTTGCAGGGATGTTTTACCTCAAGTGGCTGTTGAGTGTATTGGCTGTGATTGACAGATTGCGTTATATCGATTTTAATGGTTAAGGAAGGATCTTGTTTGGTGTTTTAAATAAAGCGTGGCAGACCAATGAGCTTTTTATTTCCCTGTGATCCCTCCAAACATAAGAGGTGCCCACGTTGATGGGCAATATCTTGTCAAACGTCATCATCAGATCCAGGTGATATGAGGCTGGTATCTGGCTGATCCAACTTGTCCCAGTTCAGAATCCTGTATGCCCACTCAGAATAATCTCAAACAAAAGGGTGGACAGGCCAGCATTGTTGTATGGTTTGGAAACAGTGGCACTGAGGAAAAGACAGGAGGCAGAGCTGGAGGTAGCAGAGATGAAGATGCTGAGCTTCTCTCTGGGAGTGAGCAGGATGGATAGGATCAGGAAGCAGTCGATCAGAAGGACAGCACATGTGCTCAGGTGTTTAGGAGACAAAGTCAGAGAGGCTAGATGGAGATGGTTTGGACATGTACAGAGGAGAGAGAGCCAGTACATTGGTAGGAAGATGTTGATGTTGGAACTGCCAGGCAGAAGGTGGAGAGGAAGGCCAAAGAGGAGATTGATGGAGGTGGTGAAGGAGGACATGAGGTTTGTAGGTTTGAGAGAAGAGGAAGCAGAGGACAGGGTGAGATGGAGGAGGACGATCCGCTGTGGCCACCACTGAAGGGAGAAGCTGAAAGAAGAAGAACAATCTCAAACCCATGATCCACACTGGAGCACTATTTCATCGACCTAGTCTTCTGCTGCTGATTCATCCCTTAACTGGTTTTGACAAGTCTCGTGGGCTGTTAATATTCATATTACTTTTAACGCTGGTCTTGGTCTGGTCAATGACAGTCCGACTGGCCCTTGTCTGAGATCATTGAGTGATGCAGCCACTTTGGACACTGTTGTCCTGAAGACATCAGGCTGTATTTTTTGTCTTTTCAATGGAATGTAATAAATCAAATTCTGAATTCTGGATTTTTGACGCAGTCTGAACCCTGCGTCACAGTACAAGTGACATCCGACTTACGACCTGCTCGACTTATTTCTACCCGTACTTACGACCATGGCCAGCAGATGCTTGTTTTTTTATTCAATGTCTGGCACTGCAGCACGTAGCATCCCGGCAACGCCTACGATAGTTACGGCAGCACAGTATCCCAGCATCTCACTCTCACACAGCGATCTACCACTACAGTAGTAGCTATAACTCTCGCGTCGCCCATTTTGAATAGCATTCGACTGTCCGATCCGACTTACGACTGGTTGGTCGGAACCGATCCCGGTCATAAGTAGGATGTTACTTGTATATGGATTTTTACGGGCAAACAAGCATCCTGAAGCCAAAATATTGACCTTGTCACATCATTCACCTTAAAGCATTCCAAATGCGCCATTTTGCTCCGCCCCCAGAGCCGATCTCCTGGAGGACCAGAGACGGGAAGCAGCAGCTGAGATCAGCTGTGGTGTCGGAACCTGGGTGCATTTTGAGAGCTTTAATGACAATAACAGACAGAACAGGAGTGGGTCCTTCCAGTTCAGAACATCCACACCCGGTTTGTTTCATGAGTCAGTCTCCATGCTGGAGCCTGTTTTCTAAACCAGTTTAGAAGCGATCCTCATGCATTTTTAAGCCTTTCTACGGTGCAAGCAGCACCACTGCACCCGCAGCTTGTGGATGAACAAGATCTATTTTCCTTCTTATATTCCAGTGCATTCCATAGAAGTATAGGAATTTATGGTAGATTTAATGGGAACTCTCTTGGTCTGGATCCTGTCACAGCTCCGGCTGTCTGTGGACCTTGTCTTGCCTTGGCCTCAGGTCGAACCAGTCTCTGCATCGCTCTCTAAACAAACACCCATATAACATCACCCAGTAAAAACGTGCAGCGAGACATTGAGCACCAATTTGCCGACATACTTACAGTAGGTATCCACAGTGACACTTCCAGTACAACACACCACACATACAAGACACAACATTGCTGTAATTTGACCATTTTGGCTGGGTGGCAGAATCTTGTCAGCACTGCTTCCTGTTCATGGAACATTTGATGCACAGTTTGACTGTATTTTTTTTGTTTTGTACTGTTGACTATTTTGATATTTATTCAGAGTATGATGCCAGAGTTAGCGTTTGAATCTCTATCAACATCTTCATCATGTGGACCGAACACGTGGTCCAAGCTCCTTCAGCTAATATGGCTACTACAATGGGACTCAAGGCCATTTCAGGGCCATTACTCTGTGACTCTCATTTGATGTTCCAACACTTGCTGCTGCCTTCACAGACAAGCGCACACTTCCTCATCATTCAGGAAAATAGTCTATGTTTTTCACTTCATCATCACTGCAGTGGTGTGGAGGCATCTATCCATCTGTCTATCTATCTATATTGTCAATACATATTGACATTATAGACCAAATATGGTGGCTGAGTCGGCTCATGTTTGAAATGTCATTACTCCTCTGTGCATGGCCAGTGTTCTTTCACTTTCCATGATACTTCAACAAGCTTCCCTGAATGTGTTTCTACGCTCATACATATCTTTTCATGGAAACTTTTAACTTCTGCTTATTTCAATTTTGTTTTGTCATTTTCATTTAAAATATGCTTTATTTCTACATGATAGCACATTGTCGATGCTCTTCCAAGAGTTGTATTGCTATCACAAGAACCCATTTTGTGAGTGGGGAAAAAGCAAGATCCAAGCATCTGTGTTTCATAGTCTGGTGAATGATTCTGACTTTCATCTTACCCCAAACTACCAGGATATGGTTGAAGCATGTATGGCACTCACGTTTTTCCTCACTGTCTTGTGCAAAATGACCAATAAAAAAACAATTCAAAAAAGCTGTCTTCACTCTAGAGAAGGAAGTTCTAGGAATGAGCCGCTGGTGCTCAACGCTGGGATGCGAGTCGAGTCGCAGCCTGTCTGGGAGACGTTTCAGTTTGTTACGCCATCATTCTCGCAACATGATGAACTGTTTACAATCAGTCTCTTAAGGGTTTTTGAACGTGTGAAGATCACAGTTACATGAATATTAAAAACCTGCCCGCAGACAGAGAGAAGCTGGCGACCAAAGCAGCGGAGGGTAGAGTCGTCCGGCTGGACGTTCCCAGCCTTGATCTCCTTTGTTTCTATTTAATTTTTAACTGAGCAGGAACACACACCACGTCTGTAACACACACATCTGAATGTCAAAAGCGGAAAATGTGGAGTGAAAGGACGCAGAGTAAAAGGCCTTCACGTTTCCTTCTCAATATCATTGTACATTCCGTAAGGCAACATTTTACGATTTCAACCCTGACACACGCGTGAACCCAGATGTGGTTTCTCATCCTGCATGTGTGTGTGTGTGTGTGTGTCTCCCTCGACTTGCCAACATTAGAGCTATAACCCCTGACAGAGAGCTGAAGGCTTTTAAAACCGCGACGACAAGCCTCGCTGTCTGCAGCACGAGCCTTTTATCAAACATTAAATACATCACGATGCTATAGCAGCGGCAATCTGCTCTTCGCCCATACCGCCTTAAATTATAAACAAGGCAGGTCTGTCCTATGTAAAAATTTCATCGCTCGCCGCGAATGAAGGGAGCGGCTGCAGACGAGCGGAGGAGTGGAAATGAGGAGAGCAGAGGAGCGGTGATGTCTGGCGTTGAACGTGTTGAGCCAGAGGTCATCCCAACTCCGCCGAAAAAACCCCCCCTGAAACAATAGCAAGCGCACACGTGCAAACACACACACAGGCGCCATTCACAATGTGTGCTTGTAAATTGTTCGATCCACTTAAAAACAGAGGGATTTGAATAACCCCCGGTCATAAAAACAAACTTTGTGAATACTGAAAGATTTCTTTTTTTTTTTGATGCCTTTATTGAGGATTGACGACGCTTTGAGTTCATTTGAATCCGCTTGCCATGATGTCCATGAAAACTTCTAATATGTTGTGAATACTAATGGCTCAGTGGGCAGCGTGTGATAAGTGATGAAATGGCTTTGAATGCAGCACGCCGTCCTTGGCTGACTGGTGGGCGCCGTTTCATTATAGACGCTCACTGTACTTTGAAAATTAGCAAAACCTGGCGGATATCAACAGCCTCAAAAGCTTCGTCTTTAATCTGTATTCTTGCAGCCCTTGAACTTAAAAAAAGGGAAGAAAAAAACACAGAGTGGATTGAAGATACACAAGAGACTGAAGTGATATTGGTGAGCAAAGAAAATTAATATAAAAGTGAAACACTTAAAATACAAACCTCTTTTGGCAAAAGTAAAATAGCTGACAGATGTAGCCTTGTAGCCTGGTGACAAACAGGGCTCGTCGCCTGAGACAAGCTCAACATTGCTATAGATTCTCAGTCATGAAAGGATGAAAGAGAGAGAAAAGGGAACCAGCACTTTACCGTAACATGCATGATGAAAGACACACCAAAGACGGGCGACACAACAGAAGACAAAAAAACATGCATTAGCCAGAAACGGAGAAGGACATTCAAAGTTCTGAAATCAGACGAAGACTCCAGAAAGAGGTCAAACTAAATCTTCCTGAAGTGAGCGTCTCATCCTGAATCTGAATATTAGCCGCCTCGGTTTAAAATGTAAATATGCCATTATGCTGTCATTACAGTGTTCACGTCGGCGCGCCCACAGGTCAGAGCAGCCACTGTTAATTTTGCAAGGCAAAAGCTTTTTTTTTTTTTCCTCCCAGCAGCCGCCGTTCTTGAAATGTTAATAACTTTCTATTAGTTAATGTAGCGTGACTAAAATTCCGATGAGATATAATTCATTTTAATATCTGTGACTGGATCGGTCTGATCATTTTCCGCCGCGTTCTTTCGGCCACATTACACGATTCTAAATTGGACTCATTTACATGGGCCGGTTGAATCAAGTCTTTCTCTTGCAATTTAGCTGTCATCTAATCCATTTTGTAATTTTCTTTGCTCTTTGAGGTACGACTGTTCCGAATTGAATAATACCAGCCATCACATTTAATTAGCCCTTCGAGCACGTGTCAGGACGGGAGAGGATGCAGCCGCATCTCTAATGTGACCAGACACAACTTCATCTGATACTGCAGCGGACACGTGTTGTTTCCCCCTCATTTACTGTTGACGCAAGAAAGAAAAAGTGGTTCAGAAAGTTTATGTATTACAACAATCATAATAACGATGATTTACAAAGTTTTTAAAACATTTAAAGCGTGCAGTGGTTAGCGCTGCTGCCTCTCAGCAAGAAGGTTTAAGGGTTCAAATCCAGCTCTGGGCGGAGTTCACGTTCTCCTCGTGTCCGCGTGGATTTTCTCCGGTTTCCTCCTCAAAAAAAGGCTCACTAGGCTAATAGGACACCCAAAAATTGCCCCTAGGTGTGTGTGGGCTTGTTTATCGTACTCTGTGGGGACCAATTCTTGAGTACTATATGACTTTGTGGGGACATTTGCCTGGATCCCACAAGGTAAATTCTCGATTTGAGGGTGAAGACTTTATGATAACTGGCTCATTACAATTGGGTTTCAGAGCCTTGGTTGAGGTTAGCCAGTTCTTTTGGATGGTTAGGTTTAGGGGGAGAGGCTGCGGAAAGGGTTATGGTAATGAGAAACCTCACAATGTCGAAATACAATACAAACGTTTGTGTGTGTGAATGGTGTGTGTCCTGTGATGGTGACCTGTCCAGGGTGTATTCCTGCCTCTCGCCCAATGACTGCTGGGACAAGCTCCAGAAGCTCCCTGTAACTCAGGACAAGCGTTGGTTAGCTGAAGATGTATGTATACAGTGGTACCTCGGTTTTCGAACGTCCAGGAGTTCGAACAAACATTTCGAGATTTTTTTGTTTCGGATTTCGCGGACCGATCAGCTGACCCATAACGCACTTTGTTATTGTGTATAACGCAGCCTCTGTATGCAGACGTGTCCCGTTAGCTACATTTACTGACTGTTCTTTCTTCATATTGAGGTGTAAAACCTTTCCTGTCTCCACACTGGACCGTGGTAGAGTGTCGCAGGGGAGGTGCTCGCTCTCCACACCTCCGAGGCTGGAGCGCACTCCAGGGTTTGATGTCCTGTTGTGGGCTGGAGCTGGGACAGGGATGAGGCGAGTCTGGGACAGAGCGTGACTTGGTTTATGACTTTGTCACAGCCAAACTGCACAGAAGCGCACATTCAGAGCTGGACACGCACCGGGCACCTCTTCACTTCTGGAGAGACGTCACTCACTCGGCAACCCCTCCCACATGCAGCGGCCACACACATAGAGGAACAGCGCACCTGCAGCAGACACTCTACATTCACTCCTACAAAAGCCTGTTTTAAGGCTTGGAACGCATTAGTTCTTTTTCCATTCATTGTAATGGGAAAAATCGATTCAGATTTTGAACAAATCGCTTCTCGAACGGTCGTCTGGAACGGATTGTGGTCAAGAACCGAGGTACCACTGTATTTTTAAAAGGAACATTTTTGTTTTTGTTGTGATCTGTTAACTTTGTCAGCTGCTCAAGTGTTAACCGCTGTTGTTTGTAGCTTTGCTTCCTCAATGGATGAATCACGGCAACCTCTCACTGAAGGCCTTGCTGTCGAGCAAGTGAAACCCCCCTTCGCCGTTTTGCCTGTTAAGCACTTTGTGAACAGCTTTTGTAAAAAGCACCAATGCAAAGCTGTGAACGTCGACTTGCCCTTCAGCTCCAGGAGTTATTCCTGTTCCATTCTGACACATGATTTGCAAACATCTCTGTCTCCCCTGGCAAGAAAACATGGAGCATTGCAGGGATTTTCGGAGAGGCCGCTCCAGGTTAGGCAGGCACTGGAGTGAAGCTCCCATGTGGCTTTGCTCAATGGTGACTGAACCATAAGAACAGAGGGACAGAGGGCCTTGCACCGTGGGGACCCTGGAATAGATTCGCCTCTCCTGGAGGACCAGTGCCTTAGTAAGTGGTGGTGTCGCTCCAGATCAGAGGACGGAGGGGCTCTGGAGGGTGTGCAGTGTGGGGTAAGGAGACAGGAGTTGAAATAAGGGGGAGATCTAGGGTTGGTTGAGGCTCTAAGGACTGGGATAAAAGGGCAGGTCACTTTGGGAATAAAGAGATTGCCTTTGTTTTATCACTGTAGGATCAGCTGTGCATGCGCAACACTAACCATGGCTCAGCTCACTGACTTGAGGAGGCGTTTGAGCTGTTTGCATCAACTATAAGTCCCAAAATATATGAAGCCACGCTTATGTTGTGCCTGACAGTCGTGTACTCTACACCTGAAGAGGCTCTGAAGAGCAAAGAACCATGATGTGTATTACATTAACATTAGAACAGTGATCTGGAAACAGGGCAAAACACCAGCGACTCCAGACAGTTCACAGCTCTGTTTTCGGATGGAACTGTTGGCAAGACTGCAACTCAAAGTGTTTTTAGCAAAAGTGTTGAGTGGTGTTCCTCAATATCTCAACTATGCAAAATGTTTCAACTATGTTTTGCAAGCCGTTTTGGAGAGTTACCCTTTTGAGCATGTGAATCAATAGTAAAAAGACAATTTAATCAATTCCATCCTAAATTTAATTAAATCCGCTAAGTTCTCTTTGTTGGCGGGGAGAAGTGGTGCATCATGTGACCTCCACTACTTTTTTTTTTAAGTAGGCTGTTGCAAAACAGGCCGTCACGAGTGTCGCGATGAGAGCTCTCCACATCCTGCAGCATAATGATGATAACAGTTTATTTCTACCGCTCTCCATGTCAGTCATGTGATTAGAGCTGGAAAGTGCTTCACCGCCAAAACATCAAACTGTTACGCTATTGAGCATCAACGGGGATGTCAAAGTACCCGTTTGCTGGAATAATAGTCATAGACCAAAATGGAAAAAATAAATATATAATACATTATAATATAAAAATAATATAATATGAAAATGTAAAAACTAATATAGTAAATAAAAATACAATATGAAATGTAAAATTCTGATTCAATATAATTCATTTTATCAAATGTAACCTGATCAACTTCATCATTTTCCCTCAGATTACAGCTTACATATGGTGCAAAATCTAACCCAGAGTTTTAAAAGTGATGTAAAAGAAGAAGGAGACTTTTATCGCTGAAGAGCAGTCTGTCTTTTCATAGACTGTTAACAACTCATAACACAATCAGAGCTGCAAAATATTTTCATGAGGTTAATAAAGGTTGTTAGGCAACACTTTTCAACACAATTCTTAAATCACAGACGCTTTCATGTGAGCTATATTGCTAACTATATATATGGTGACTTGTGTTATGAGTGAACAGTTTGTGAGACCCATCTTCTCAGAGGCTCAAAGCCTCGTACTTCATCTTAAATGCAGTTTGTCTTTCATAGCTAAATGGCTGCACTTGTGTACTCTGCTCGGGCCTCAGCGTGAGTGTGTTGCTGTGACACCCTTGTCAACTGCTGCGCTGCACCTTCCCTCAACAAGCCGTAGAGGGATTTGCAACCTAAATCTCCGACGTCTGAGATGCATATCAAATGTCAGAGTCGATAACAACATGGCTGTTCAGGTAATCCACTGCGGTCTGCACAGGTGAAGTCAGGCAGCTGGGACACGTGGAATGACTCCTGGCGCACTGAAAGCGAGTCAGAGCCTGTAATGCGCAGCAATGACGGGCGATATGCAAGTGTGATGGAGAATAAATGGCGGGCCGCGTCTAAAATGAGGTACAAACCCCCTTATCAATGCGGAACATAAGCAGCTGATAGAAGAAAACTCTTCATCTCCATGTTTTCAGATCTCCTCTCACCCCCCGCTCCGCTCTCTTCCCATCAGCGGCTGATGTTTTAATCATGGCTGCGGGGCTCATTGTGATGTGCAGCCACCTCTGGGTCTCTAATTGTCTCAGGCCAGGCTGCCTCTGCTGATCACCCTGCGTCTGGAATGGCTAATGACTCTCTGTGAGATGGAGAGACGCAGACACATCACACATGCCGCTCCGTCCTCCCCGTCTGTCTGTCTGTCTGTCTGTGTGTGTGTGTGTGTGCTCAGCGGCGGAGGCCTGTTTTTATCTTTATGTGAGCCAACGCCATCGCTCACCGTGTGCCGTTGCTGTGAGCACAAAACAGAACATGGAATTAACTGCGCAGGGCTCCATTACCGCCGCTCTCCACTCAAGGACAACACAGACCTGGGCTTGGCAAGTGAAAGTGAAAACACTCTGCAAGTGTTGGTGACCCAGGACTGACGGGAGAGAGGTTGTGTCTCAGGACAACTTCAGGCCATGGCAGCAACCCAGCTTCGCAGGTCCAACAGGGAGGCTTCCGTGGAAGCACTGGTTTCTGCTGCTGCTGCTGCTGCTGCTGCTGCTGCTGCTGCTGCTGCTGAAGTGAACACCTTTTGAGTTTCCATTGTTACAGATTTTGTTTAATTCTGTCCTGACGTCAGAGGCCAGCAGTGAGAAGGAGTTGAGGGAAGGAACAAGGACGGAGCTGGAAAAAGACTTCATTAGTTATGACTTCCATCGCCTCATGATTCGTACTGAATCGAGTCACACAACTGCAAACATCTCGAGTGTTTCAGTCCTAAAATATCAGAATGAGATTGGTAAAAAAGTGGCAGTGAATTCATGTTTATCACCTCGTATTTAAAACCTTTATTTTTTAAATCTGTGTTCATTTTGCATGACCAAAAATCAGGGCAGAATATAGTCAGACTCAACAGGATGCTTCATTGCAGGCTAATACGTTGCTAATACACAAATAACTAAGTAGTTTTTTGGGTGGTAGTATACTGTATGGTCCCTGAACTACAGTGTAACCAAAATATGTATCTGCATGATGCTTTCTGAACTCAAAAACATCCATCCAGTTAATGTGGTCCTCTTACTCAGTGCAGTGGAAATTGGGCTTCTCTGAGTCATTCTGTGCTGCAGCTGAGTTAGTTGTGTTTACGATTTTAATCTGCTTATCCATGACCATGAGTTGATCTGCTTAAATGCCTTAATATTGCCACCCCTGGTTTTATTACAGTAGCGATTATGCTTATCCATCATAAAAGGCCAATATGGCGGACAGGGAATATTGAGTGAACACAACAGTGACACAAAACTACAGGCTGAGTTTAAGGTTTCTCACAAAACTCATCGGGGATGGATGAGGACATGTGCTGCAAGTAGTGATGGGCTGATGAGGCTTCATGAAACAGTGTTCTTATTTTCAGAGCCCACCTGTTGGCGCTGTTGGTTTAAAAATGATGTGAGCTCTCATTGAAATGGTTGTTCAGATCCAAAGATTTTAGAGGCGATTTCTGGTGCCTCAGTTTTCCTACAGTTGGTCAGCAGCCAGGGCTCTCAATGATCATATAATCCTATAATCCCTGAAGGTGAGTTTCCAAAAAAGCAAGCCATTTTGAGCCAAAACATCATGTAATATGTGAACGATTTGAGCGGAGCGGGACCCAAATGCCTGAAAGACTCACAGGAGATCAGAGCAGCAGAGCAGTAGTTCATTTAAACAAAGGAATTGACAATAATCAAACAAAGGTCGAAGAATCCAAACAAAAACCATCAGTGAACCGGGAGATACAAAAAGACACAGAAAGTCCCAAAACTGAGGCTAACTGGGAGATGTACACAAAAACGGAAATGGGTCCAACCAAAAGCGTCACCGAACCGGGAGATCACGAGCGAGGAACCTGAAAATACAAATACAAAACACGATGATCGGGGAAAAACAAAATAACAAACTGACGTCAAAATGAACTCACGAGGGACGAAACTCAAATCAGAGATCGGAGGCAAAAAAAGAGTAGAAGCTACAATAACTCAGGCACCAGGGAAAATCCAAGAAATCCGGAAAGTACAGAGAGCGAGCAGGCGGGAAGAATGATACGTGGACGCCAATTTCCGACAGATGAGTGGATTCGATTTGGCACCCACTGCTGGAACCAAGGTGCTTAAGAAGGGGCGGATGGTGACTTGTAGATCCAGCTGTGTGCCACATCCAAGGGGAAGCTCCAACACAACAGGGAAGAGGAAGGAGGCGAAAACAGAAAACAGAAGTGGTGCAAAATAAAAGCAAATCATGACAAGTTAAATCTGTTGTGAACAAAAGGGAAAGAAATCAGCTCAGGTAAAAAACCCAATGTAAGAAAACAGAGTCGAATAGAGCAACTTCATGTTGCTCTATTCACAACTGTGTTTTGTTCAGTGTGTGAACAAAACACAAACTGTTTTTTGAATTTTTTGAATTTTTTTGAAACCATGGCATAGCCCCACCTCTCTTCTTATGTCAACCCGATGTGTGAATTCCGCGAGCAACAGACACCGCATTCTTGTCATTTAATGTGTTTGTTTGAGGATTTTTCCGGTACAAAAACTGTAACCATGTCCACTTCTATGATTCGTCATTCGTCTTCAGCTTGCTTTCATGTTTCTATTTTAATATGTTTGATCAAGTGAGAGTTCATCTTTTAAAAAGAGATCATTATTCTGGAGTCATGATGGCGACTCTCATCTAAGCCCTGGCGATGCGCCACAATCATGTTTACATGTAGCGGACACCCTGCGTAAACATCTTGAACATTATTTAGAGCAGAAAAATGAATGATTTACAGCTGTAATAGTGCTGATGAAAACAAGCACATTAATGGCTTTAGCGATACTAATGCATCAGGGTGAAAACACAACCAAAAATTTAAATGATAAGTAATATACATATATATATATATATATATATATATATATATATATATATATATATATATATATATATATATATTTTTTTTTTTTTTTTTTTCCACTGTGTCAAAGGAGAATTCCGAGCTCATCTGCACTCTTAAAAAGCCTTTCTGCAAAAGTGCATGAGTCTGGGTGGGAGGTTAAACAGGTCAGACGCCATGTAGACACCAGCCACCATTAGAAAATGATGCTTTATAAATCATACATTCCCTCCCTCGCAAAGTCCAGACCTTAATCTCCTTCTAAGCTCAGAGCATCATCCTGGCTCTTCCCGATCAAGTGCTCTTTATGCTCTTGATCGCCTGTCCACCAGAGGACGAGGCGTTCAGGTGCAGTGGACGTCCACTCCTAAGCCCTTTGTGGCTCTTATTTTCAGAACGCTGATCCTCCGTCTTCCCCTACGTTTCTTCTCCCACCCGTCTTCATTCATCTGCCCAGTTTGCCCGCACCTTCCCGCACATCGTAATCCAGAGGCATGTGGGGGTTCATGTATTTGCTGGTCCTCCAAAATACAGATGGCTGTTGAAGCATTGGCCCTTAATAGGCAGCAGCAACTCAAGTGTTGTTACACTTAATAACAAAGCGGCTCCCCTTCTCTCCATCCGCTGGCCTTATTAGCATACAATCTGAATGCTGAGCGCGCCGACAATGGTGAGGTCAGTGCCGCTGGATGGGGTCAATTCTGAGGACGGCTTGGCAACACGCTCCGTATGTGTCTTTGCATACTGTAGGAAATCTATTGTGGTGGGAAGTTAAGTGGCGGTGAATGCCAGCCGCAGACCTTCCAGACCGCCTTCTTGAAAACACAAAGCAGGGCCCCGCAATGGTGTTCGGCTCCGTCTTACCCTTTGAAGAGCCAATCCAAGAGTTTAACCCCAAGAACATTATCTCTCTCCTTCCTCCTACCAGCGGAATGGCGGGCACTCATCACTCATGAAAAAAAAAAAAAAAAAGAAAATACAATTTTGTTCCGTCCAGCCTGCGATAATCCGAAACCACTTTTAGAGCGCTGATAAGACAACCTATTAAATGTAATTATAAAAGGGCTGCTACGCGTTGTTAGCGCCTCAGCTATCTTCAAAATGTCTTCATGTCTCGCAACAGCCCTCGTGATTTAAATCATTTTAGCATTTCCTTGCAATTAGCCCTCACATAATAATACTGCAGCTAATTTCTGCGCCACGTTTGACATTATAAATGTAATTGGCTCCCGTTCACGCCGCCAATATGACACATCTATCAAGGCTGGCGTGCGGCATTTCAACACCAGTGTGTGTGGCTACAAACACCCGCCGCCCCCCCACCGAATCTATCAACCTACACTGTTTTAACAGCTCACCATTGATTGCATTTCCCTCTTTCAATTTTACGGCCTCAATAAAAATAAGAATCTATAATGCATTGTAATTACACTTCTTAGCTGACCTATGTAACGACTGTTTCCCGATGAAGGCTCATTAATTGGCCTGTCACAGTTCAGTTGGAGGCTATTGTGCCACTGTCCTTTTCATAGGCATGAGCAGCATCACTGAATGCTCATATATAGCGGAGCTCCAATAACAGTTAGAGCGCTATTAAAGCGATGAGGCACCACCCGGCTGCTGCGCTCTCTAATTTGAGATGCTGACTAGAGGGCTGCGCAGGATGTTCTCCAGGGAAAACTGCTCCCCAATGACTCCGGCATATGCCGCACACACTCGCGCGCGCATGTTTTAATTGCTCACAGGATGTAAAGGGAGGCTAATAATTCATCAACCATAATAGTTCCATTGCTTCCTCAAAATAAATATACTTAAATGTGGATGTGAGTAAGCAAGTATTCAGATCTTTAGAATGAAGTTTATAACAGAGTCTCTTTTAATGGCCTATTGTTTAACCTTCGGAAAACTAACCACAGAAATAACGTTGTTTCACTTTTTACGTTTAATTTAAGGCCAAAATGCTATGTTTTTCAAGCAAAATCCCTAAAAATGGCGGTAACTGTGCTCAGCTGTTGTATTTCTGTCTTGTTTTTGCGTGGATACGCTGGACTCAACATGGAGAGTGATAAGCTTGCGTCCGGAGATTCCACTCACTGCCATCGTGCCGCTGTAATACCCCGTATCACCGCTAGCATTACATGCTAACTCCATGCGGGAGAAGTGACGGGGGAGTTGCAGAGAGGAGTCTCACCCCAAAACGGTGGGAGAGTGTAGCGTGATGCTAGTTCACATAGCCTTGGCTAGTAGCGGAGGCGACCATCATGTTCAAGAGGTTCCAGGTCTCGGTCTGGCTGTTCATTTTTCTGGTGTCTTTGTTTCTGTTTTGTCTGTCTGTAATGTTCAATGTTTGTATGTTGCCATGACAACCAGAACCCCATAGAAATTGTCCCCACCTCCTGGTTAAAGTCCATTTTATTGGAACAAGGAACACATTTCACAATGTGAGTTATTCACATAATGTGGTATTGGGTCTCTTGTTTATGTAAGAAAAAAAAAAAACAGTGTCTTGCCAAAATTGTAGTTCTAAGCTTGAGTAGATTCACTTAAAAGTATTGACCCAAAAAGTAGATTTGACTATGGCATATTGCCTTCAAGATATGTTTTTAAGCAGTGATGGGTAGATGAGGTATCATGAAACAGTAACACAAACAGTGTCCAAGATGGCGCTGTTGGTTTAGAAATGATGTGCGGTTTCATTGAATGAGTTGTTCAAGTCCAAACATTTTACAGGAGACAGCGCCATCTGGTGGCCTCTGAAAACCAGGACACTGTTTCATGAAACCTCATCTGCCCGTCACTATTGTTATGTCTTCCCAACTCTGGTGTACTGCCACGGCATCAGTACCTGTGCAAGTTTGACCTCAGGTCCTGAAATAGCCGTCATAACATAGTCGCCAGTGTATTTAATATTAGCTTTATGTAGATGCTTAAACAATGCCTTGAGTGGTGAATATAATATTCACACCATAACTAAATCTCTGACGACTCATACATTTTCTGAGAGGGAAAATTAAACGCATTAAAATTATAATGAAAGACTTAGCTGCATTCAGTGGTTGCTTTTAGTCTGCAATAAAAAAAAGTGCTGTTATCAATTGATTCTGGTGAAATAAGAGTGACACTGCTTCAAGGATACAGTGCGTCTCTTTTCAACCTCTCAGGCTAATTTGACAAAAATCCTTGGTGCAAGATGGAGGCAGGTTTGAATGGCCGACTGCCATGGCGAGAGAATGCTCCTGATGAATCATCTACCATCAGAGGCCGCCACGTGCCTGTTTTTCAATGAAGCACTGAGAAGGAAGAAGCCACTTTTCGAGGAGCACTCTCCAATAACAATACGCTTCTGTTTTTTTTTGTTGCCTTGATTAACACGAATGGCGCATAATCACACCGTCTTGCTCTCATTTCTGGATCATCCTTCACTAACACCAATTTAATGGACTGATATTTAGAAACCGGCCACTTCATACATACTTAATGGCATGGCCGCTCAAATTAACCTTGAGCAGGTCTTCATTACATTTTGTTCCATGCGGTTGGCTTTGCCTAGTCATGCAAGTCACACAGCGAAGGGTGCTGTGGCTGGACAAGGGGGCGCCGCGCTCACGCGGAATGATGTTTATTTACGGGCAGGAGATTTGGTTTTCCCATCGCAGGCCTCTCAGTTCATAACAAGTTTGGCTTCTTGTTGTTCACCTTTGTTGCGGCACGTAAAATGCCGGGATCCAACACGTGAACAATCCGTCCCTTCAAGAGATGTCGCGATGTTGCGATCGCAACTAGAGTATTAACGCAATTTCAACCAATTCTGTCCAATGAGCGCGTCTTTCCCACATATTCCACCAGTCACTTGAGTCTCCTTTCCTTCACCCCTCTCCGCAGCATGTGCGGCATCATATTCCCTCCCTCCTTGTTGAGATGAAGTCATGTGCGACACCATACACAAACAAATATTGTCACCAAGGGGCGCGATTCGGATGATTCTGAATCCATTCATAAATGTCCAACCATGATTGAAATGTAGAATAGACAGAAGTAAAAAGCGGAACTCACTGGTGCAGCAATGTATACTTTTTTTTTTTCCCTGCCCTCAAGGGGGCGCTCATTGTCTACGCTTCAGAATTGTGGCTGTAATAGACCAATAGCGATGCTACGTCTCCACCCCTTCCGGTCGGTCCATGGGACCTAAGATCGGGAGAAAAATGAATGGAAGTCTATGAGGAGATCAAAGTTATTTTCTGGTCCACTTCGTGCCCTGGATCACACATATGCCGTAACTGAGTTTCCACTACGTTTGCCGTGTCATTTATGATTTATTTACATGTGAAAATTACACAATTATATGGACTACAAAATGAACGTTGCACATATGACGTCATAGCAGAATCCGTCTGCTCAGCTCTAAGGCAGATGCTAAAGCTACTAAACTGTCAAAGGTAGAAGCTAACAGCTTGTCCCGCCTTCTGGCTTGACCGGCTATCGAGTGAGCGTTGTAGTTCGCTACGACATATCACACAAAACATAAAGTAACTTTAGATATCGGTAGAAGATCAGTGCTGGATCGGCATTAGAATGTATCTTTCAAATACACAGACATCATATGTTAGATTTGTGGTATATTTCAAGCTGGATCAGAAAATAACCTTTATCTCTCCATTGACTCCTGTCCATATTTTCTGTGAACTTAGGTCCCATGGGGCAGAAGTAGATGGGCGTGACTTATGCTCCCTATTGCCGTAGAGAAAACTCCAGTTTTCCTAGTGGTCAGTCATGGTCCATCCCAGTAAGGTCTCTGGCTCATGCGTATGTGTAAGGCATGTCACACTAAACAGTGCTTGAAAGAACCAGAAACTTGGTCAGCAGCTGGCAGGGGGCGTGGTCAGGGGAGCAGTGCAGCGTGCAGGCTGAACTGAAGCGCAGTGAAAAAATAAGATTCATGGAATATTTTATTTATGAAGAAAATCAAGTGTTCCATTGGGATTTAATGTTACTTCACCTTGCCCCGGCACGACCATTTTTAAAAGTAAAAAAGCTCTTTTACCCTTCGGCTTTCATCCAAACACAAAGCTGATTAATATCATTTCACTTTTAGGGTTTTCTATCAAGAACTGATATGTTTTGGAATAGGATAAATAATATTCCAATCCATGTTGTTATGCTCCATATGTTATTTATGATTTCATTGTTTTCGTTTATTCACCTCAAGAGTCCATTTAGTATGCTCAGAAAAATAAATAAAACAGTTTGCAAAATGTACAGGGGTTGGACAGAATAATGGAAACACCTTAAAGCGTTTTTAGCTTTAAGTTGTGTTGGGAGACACTTGCTCAGTTTCTGAAAACCAAAGCGAGACGGAGGAGGAGTCACCTTCTTCTCAGATTGCGATGCATCAGCCGATTTTGTCCGAGCGTGTGACAATTCGGCGAAGCACCAGATGGTGATGTAACAAATGGGAGGTGTGGACCAGGCCCAGTATTGACTGCTCAGCTGGGGAAGACACTAGGCACCTTAAAGGAATGTGACTTTTCTTTTTTTCCTTTGCATTCTTGACCGGCTATGAGCCGACCGTGCCTGTCATCAATTTCTGTCCGTCACCATCCAAGGTTCCTGATAAATATTCACTCCATGACAAGCTCTCAGCTGCCACTCTGCCAGTCATCTGTCAGAGCGGCGCTCTGTTGGTGGACATCATGCTTGAATCCTAATGAGCGCACTATTGACAACTTATGGCGGAAGATTGATCAAAAAAGGTTTGGATCCAAGAGGAGACTTTCTGGCCTGATGTGAACCGGGAACACCAGGAACAAAGGGCCTGGACTGGGCAGCAGTTTCATCAAAACCGACCTGGTGAAGCAACGCCATATTACATATATGGATCTGATGACTTCCCACGGATCATCCTCCCAAGTCATCCGTGTTTGTTCTGTGCATGTGCTGGGTTCTCTTCACATTTCTAGTTCCTCCCAGCCCAAGGCTGGCATGCAATAACGAAGACAGCACTTTCAATAACCTTGACGGACAGATTAAAAAGGGGATTCAATAGCAAGTCTCTCCCATGAGCACTCCATCACTGGGGCCGCCATCCTTCAACGCTGCTCCTCCCCGGCTTTATCGTCAGCTCCTGTCAATCACTTGGTGGCTCCGTAAAACGGCCTCGGCCGCTTCTGGAGAGGCGGTCTGCGTCGCACATGATCGTCCGGTTTTGTGCTCTCTGAAAGGGGAGCGGCAGGGTAGAGAAGGTGATGATGCGGGAGATATCCACCCCTTGTGTGGCTCGCGGTGGTGTTACTCTCAAAAGGTCTGCATGCGACACCTCTTTCCGTCTCAACAGGCTGTCCCTGGCTCACATGGGTGGCCTTGCCAATCTCCATCGCAACCCGCGAGTCTTTGGTTTCTCCACAAGCCTCGCTTAGAGTGCCTCCGCCCAACCTCCATCCCTTTCAGAGCTTCAGAGCACGCAGGCTGGGATCCCCCGCCCTCCGCCTCCCCGGTTTTCACGGCGGCTTTACTCGCAGGCTTTGAAAGTTCACAGCCTGGCTTGGAGGCACAGAGAGGAAAATCAAACTGCTCAAGGCAGGCACGGATCACAGGTGAAACCCTTCCAAAAAAATTCTGATGTGAATTCAGGAGACATGTTGCCTCCAGACGGGTTGAGAGAGTTTCTCTTGATGCCAGGGCTTTGTCTCCGAGGCTCGCTGACTTGTTATTTTGGGCCCGTATGGGATGTTATGTCATTTCCGTTGTTACTAATGAAGCGGGAGGCCGTTATTAGTTGGTGGGTAACAAGGAAATGATGAGGAGGCAAAGTTGTGCGGGGGTTTCACCCAGCGCATAGTGCAGAGTCTCTATCAGCAATGGTGATATATCGGCTAATTTCAGGTTCCGAGTGCCTCCTAATTGCAGTGACCTCCGACCCCGAGTCACTTCCTTGGAGAGGGTCTCCATCCCCAAGGGTATCGGAGACACCAGTGATGGTGTGGACACGCTCAGGCACCTGTGCGCACACACACACACACGCACAGCCCCGCGCACAGCCAGCTACCCCTGTGATCCCTGAATGTCAGGCTAAGGGCATCCAGAGGCCAGCAGTCCTCTCAGCCTCGCATACCAGGGAGTTGATAAAGAGCAGGAAAACACACAGTGGGCAGTTTAGCCACTTTAATCTTGGGGATTACAGGTCAAAACCATTCCAGACATAAGGAAAAAATGAGTTTTCATGCCCTTTGCTACACAGGATGAATATACGATGTGCTGCCACATCAACAGCAGCGTCGCGTCAGAGCATTTATCGTGACTCTGCCATGTTTTCACACGGTTTAGATGCTCGACTAAAGCTGGCCGCTCTCACAGAGCGCAGCTTTTGAACAGGACACCATGGATTATGACGTGAATGTGTTGACTCAACGCTGCTACTGTAGTGATAGAAACGCAGTTCTCTCATCATCACGAAGAAGAAGAAGCGTTTTTGCATTCTACAGCTGGTAACTCAACTAGAGAGGGGCCAAACATAAATATACGCTCAGACTCATTATGTATGCTACAGACCAAATGTAATAAGGAATACAGTTTTTATTTAAATCTTCCTACAACGCTAATTTTTACACTGCACATTGTCATGGATATCTTGTGAATTGAGAATACTTATTCAAGTACACAAAAATTATTACTTGTGTTGCCACGATTGGGACAAAGTTAAATGAAGTGAATCCAACTCAGTTTCACTGGTTGTCTGTTTGCCAGTGATGGGCTGATGAGGCTTCATGAAACAGTGTCCTTATTCTCAGAGCCCACTAGATGGCGCTCTCTGCTCTAAAGCCATTTCAATGAAACCTCACATCATTTTTAAACCAACAGCGCCATCTGGTGGGCTCTGAGAATCAGGACACTGTTTCATGAAGCCTCATCAGCCCATCACTATGTTTGGCACAAAACTATATGGTTTGAAATACTGAAACTAGAAAAATGCTTCCACCGACAACACTTAATTTCACGGGAGCTAAGCGAGCGTTCTCCCGGGCCACACCCACTCTACTATGATAGGTCTGGAGGAAGCCTTCAGCCCGCCTCTGCTGTCACAGAGGTGCGCCTCGCTTCACTCTTAAATAAAGAAGGTTAGAATCCCTCGCAGCCAAAGCCTCGCTTCAAGCAAGCAGCTCCCGAACTGACCTGCGTCTTCCTTTCCCATTTTTTTTTTCACAGCCCCTGCTTTGGTGGATCGGAGGATGCTGACGTCACCGATGCAGCTCAGACTCACTCATCCTACGCAGTGTCGTGTTCATCGTGGTGGGTTCTGAAAATAAGAACACCGTCTCATGAAGCCTCATCAGCCCATCACTAGGAAAGAGATACTTCCTAAAACAAACCTGGGCAAAGTGTGGCCCCATGCCTGTATTTACGTGGCCCTTTTTAATGTCAGACTAACACTATAACTAATATGTTGGAATTTTTCTTCTTTTTTTTGTTCTTTCTTTTTTTGGTCACCACCACCACTTCAGCAGTAAATGTAGCATGTTCTTGTTTGAAGACTAGAATTGTATTACTTTCATTGGCCATTTTTTTTGTTTTTCTTGTTCCACCAAATACAATGAAGGGATATTAAAAATATATTTTGAAATAAATTGCCTTTTTTTTATCTTGAACGTCTAGTCCATAGTTGATTTATATTCAAATTAAATGCATATGAAATTAAATATTTCATGGCATATTTACACTTCTTAATAACCTTATGTACATTCAATCTCTTTAGGTTCATTTTGTCCTTGTTGTTTAAGTATGTATTTTGGATATTTTTGAATTTTTGTAGTCATCGCTGTCTTTCTTCTGATGATGGCCCCTCACACCAGTTACCGTTCCTAATGTGGACCTTTAGGAAATTTAATTGCCCACCTCTGAGCTACAAGAAAGTGCCCATAACACTGTACTTGTCGAAGAACAGGACATGATCCGATGCTGTAACAAGAAGCCCAGCTTCTGAAAACGGACCTTTGTCAAGTGCTTCGCTGCTGTACCATATTTCTGTGTGCTACAGTGTGTGTGCGTGTTTCATTGTCTCCCCATCATATAATATGCTAATACAGACGTCGATCTGGATTCCTCATAGTCGATGGCAAATTTGTGCTGATGTTTTATTTAATTCAGCAGAAAAAAAAGCACTCAGCAGCACAAATATAAATGTCTGTTTCTATTTTCAAGCCCATTAGATCTCCACTCACTGCTTCCGTCCTGCTGTTTATTAGAGCACTCATGGGATTCAACGTGTTAAACTATCACTTCAGAACTTAATCTATCGTTTAATTAAACTTGTCCAAGATGAAAACAGAGACCTCCTCTTCCCCGATTGACGCGGACCATCCATTGTCCTGCCGTCTCCGCTTCTAATGAAGATGCGTTAGGAAACAGATTTGGGTCCATTTGCATGCAATTACAGCGTGTTGCTTCGGCGCCGGAGCTGTCAGCATCCATGCGTCCCCACGTCCTGCATCTGCACTTCTCTGGAGAATTACAAACCCTCACGCACTCACGCACACACACACACACACACACGCGTTTGTCTTCCTATCTTAGCGAGGACCGTCACTCTCAACCTAAACCTAACCATCTAAAACAAATGGATAACCTTAGCCTTTACTCTGAACCAAACTAAAACCTCACAATAATAACCAAGCTATTTTGCAGTTTTAACCCTCAGAATGAGGCTTGACAAAGTGAGGCCCTCACTTTGCAAAAATGTCCTCACTCTGTCACTCATACAGGATCTCACAACGATAGAAGTGGCAGAACACACCACGCACACACACCTCACCTCGTCCGTCCAAAGTCACAGCTCGGCCTCTGCAGTTGTTGCTGCAGACACCCGCCGGCCGCTCGGACATGCGGGACTGTAATGACGGCTGTCTCTGGACCACTGTCATTAATGCGCTCCATCACGGAGATTTGGACGGCCAGTGTGCAGGATGCCAGGAGCCAAGCCAGCGGAGGACATTGGCTAAATGATGTGCTATTATTTGGAGTGTTTGGCCATTTGTAACGGCGAGCGCTGCAGAATGTGTGATGAGCAGAGTGGAACGTCCTCTCAGCGCCATCATCATTCTCTTCATTAATTGCGTTGTTGATGGCCGTTGTTTCCACGGCAGGTTGGATGTCATGAGTGTTTATAGGTCCGGAAAAGGCCTGCGTTCTTGCAAATCTGGGGGTGACCAGACCCGGCGGGCAGAAAGGTCAAGAGTTCATTCTATGACTTCAGACATGAACAGGTGCTAAAGGCAGAAGGTTTCGGTGGTTCACATACGAACAACGAAGTTCTCCTGTGTGTCTGTGTCACTGAGGACGGCGGTTGCACAGACAAGTCCACGTCAGGAGCTCATGTGTGATGCTTCTCTCTGACATCATCGTGCCTGTATGGTCAGAACTAAGTGTCAGTTCTTCCACCCTGCCGTGCAACACCAGGGTGGCTTGGGTCAACTGGGCCCTACTATCACAGGTATACACATAAACAATCGGACAGTGTGGTTGGGCTTTGAGGCCATGTGACGTAGTGATGGATTAATACGTTTCGATGACACATCATTTTTAAGTTGAGAGTGCCACCTACTGAGGGCACTGTTTCTTGAAACTATTGATGGACTGATGAGACTTCATGAAACAGTGCTGTTATTTTCGGAGCCCACTAGATGGCACTCTCTGCTCTAACATCTCCAGATTTGAACAACCATTTCAATGAAACCGCTCATCATTTTTAAAGCACGAGCGCCATCTGAAAACCTCATCAGGCCATCACTAGCGTGACTTCAGTGCATGGTTATTTGAGCTGCTACTGTATATCTACCAAGTAGTACCACTGAATGAATGTACGGGGCGTAAAGGGTGTCAGCCCATGGTTTCATCCAACTCCGCTTTTCCGCGTAATGTGGTGCCCACAGCATGAGGGTCAGCCTAACGTGTCACTCTGGGACACAGAAGTCGATTTGAAAACTGTCACAGTTTAATGGTCTGATGGTGAGAATGTGCAGGTGTTTTGTTCTCGAGTGAGTGTAACTGGTTGGTCATGCATGATAACATCCAATGAGCATGTTTGCATGATGGTACAGAAAAACAAAATATTGCTTGAGTTTGGACTTTTAAAACAG